>NC_135632.1:26076500-26378000 GCF_053574225.1 Canis aureus | reverse complement strand
GTGTAAAACACAAAGCTGATCATGCCGAAACCTTTGGCTGGTTCCCTTGGAAAAATGCAGTGGACGTTCCACCCAGTGCTGAGGACCTTCCTGCTCAGCTTTGCACTTTGTGGACCGTCCCCTACTCCTGCCTTGGAGCACAGTGGGCTGTGCCTCCCACCCCCATCCCAACTTCTGCTCTGCTCCTGTGGCACAGCGTCTGCCCCACCCCTCACTGCTTGCCAGAGTCCCACCACCTGAAACTGTTCTCCCTGACATCCATCCTGCCACGCTTACTCTCTTCGGCATGCCTGCCGTTTGTCAGTACCATCCTTATGACACTTTTATTACATCATGCATTAAATGTATTTGTGTTTCCTTGAGGGCAGAGATCAAGCCTTGCTTATCTTTCTGTGCATCTTTCTTGTTCACACTTTTTAGCTGAGAATAGCATGTCCTGAATAACTGGGTTCTAGTCAACCAAAGTAAGTGTGACATATGCTCACCTGTTTCCCTGGCAGCCCATCAAGTTCTTTTCCAAAAGTTCTAACGAGATCATTCCTTATTGCTTCAGAATGAGCCAGCATTTGTTGAGAGCCTACTATGTGCTAAGTCCTGTGATGGTGCATTAGGTCTTCCCAACGTTTCCAACTTTATCAAAATTAAAATAAAATAATTTAAGCACATTACACTGCAGGTATTTAAAATGTTCAAACCCATGAAACCATGACCTCATCAAGATGCAAAACATTTCCATCTCCCACAAAGTTTCTTCATGCTCCTTTGTAATCACTCCTTTTTTTCCAGCCCCCTGTCCCCAGACAACCAGTGATATGCTTTCCATCACTGATTTTATTTTCTAGGATCTTCTATGAATGGAATCATGTGGGACATACTCTTTTTGGTCTGGCTTTTTTCACTTGGCTTACTTGTTTTGAGATTCATTTGTGTTGTTTTGTGTGTGGTAGTTCATTCTTACTTTACAGCTGAGTAGTATATTCTCTTGTGTGGATATACCATAGTGTGTTTATCCATTCATGTGTTGATGGACATTTCAGTTGTTTCTGTTAGGGCTGTTGCAAATTAACATTCATCTTTGTGTGGCTTCTTATGTCATTTTATTCTCATGGAAACCCAGTGAGCTACATGGGTACATGCATTCCTTTTCTGTGGTTGGGAAACCAACACTCAGAGAGGTTAAGTCACTTTTCTAAAAGACACAGTACCAGGAAGTGACTGGGGTGGAATTTGAATTAGATCTCAAGGGCCCCAGAACTCCTGTGCCTCATAAACTGCAAGGTGCTAGACAAATGGGTGTCAACACCAAATAGAACATTCTTGTTAGAAAATTTGTTATCACCTAGAGGGACATAAGGATAGTCCTCTTCCATAGGGTTTTAGACACAGAAGATTTTTAAGTAACACTTGATAGGCTTATTTCTCATGGGGAAGTTGCTCATCTGACTTTAACAAATTATAAGTTGGGGAGAGGGTGTGGGCCTCTTCCACCTGGTGGCTTAGACAGGAAGGGGACATGTGCACTTTTACAAAAGTCCGAATCAGACTTGACACTGTTTTGTCTGTCCCTTACTTAGAGCTCTGAGCTACTGTGGATTATGTTGCAATAGGCAGCCTCACTTGTTGGGCTGACTGAGGTGAAAAGCAGCAGGATTCTCAAAGTGAAGCACATAAGCTGCCCAAAATATCAATTCTGAGTGATTTGATTGGGTTTCAAATTTTCAGTTAACTCTGGTCACCAAGGGATGAACCTGCCCTTTGATGGATTTCATCACAAATATAGGCCCATAAAGCACCACAATCTCTGCAAAATGGTGCCTCGTTATCCCTTTTATACATATGTTTTGCCAGCTTCTCTGTGCCAGGCCACTCTGATACCACTTGAAAGCTACCTGTATCATGAGAATTGGTTGTGTTTTAGACATGTCTGGTGTCAGGGACAGTTGGCATAGGGAGTGACCTGCATAGTGAGGTTAGTGCCCTGGGCTTGATTTTGCTTTTAAAACATCTAGTCCTGTGCTGTCCTGTACAGGAGCCACCAGACATGTGGCCATTTAAATGTAATAATTAAAATTAAATAAAATTAAAAATTCAACTCCTCTGTCACACTAGCCACATTTCAAGTACTTAACAGCCACATGTCGGGGATCCCTGGGTGGCTCAGCAGTTTGGCGCCTGCCTTTGGCCCAGGGTGTGATCCTGGAGACTTGGGATCGAGTCCCACGTCAGGCTCCCTGCATGGAGCCTGCTTCTCCCTCTGCCTGTGTCTCTGCCTCTCTCTCTCTGTCTCTCTCTGTCTCTCATGAATGAATAAATAAAATCTTTTAAAAAACAACAACAACAACAACAAAAAAACAGCCACGAGTGGCTGGTGGCTGCCATATTGGACAGTGTAGATAGAAACATGTCCAACATCATGGTAAGTTCTATGGGGCCATACTGTTCTAGTCTGTTTTCAGGGGAGGATAACTTAGTTCCAGTCTGAATCTGCATCTCTATTTCAGACTAGTGAGCCATTTTTTTAAAAATTTTTATTTATTTATGATAGTCACAGAGAGAGAGAGAGGCAGAGACACAGGCAGAGGGAGAAGCAGGCTCCATGCACCGGGAGCCTGATGTGGGATTCGATCCCGGGTCTCCAGGATCGCGCCCTGGGCCAAAGGCAGGCGCCAAACCGCTGCGCCACCCAGGGATCCCTAGTGAGCCATTTTTATTATGAACATTTGCCCCTGGGTCCACTAGGGCCCATAAGATGACAGTTCATTGATTCCACAGATACTTAACGGTGACTGGAGGCCAGACGTTATGTCCTGAGGAAATATGGGTGAACCAGACAGGAGGTGTTCCCAGTTGCCTTAGTTAGCTCAGCTGCCCTAACAAAATACTCTGGCCTGGGTGGCTTAGACCACAGACATTTATATTCTCAGATCTGGAGGCTGAAAGACTGATATCCGAGGGCTGGCATGGCTGGGTCCTGGTGAGAGCCCTCTTCTTGGCTTGCAGCCTTCTAGCTGTGTCTTTACGTGGCTGAGAGAGGGACAGACAGCAAGCTCTGTCATATCTCTTCTTATAAGGACATGAATCCTATAAGATTAGAGCCCTACTCTTTTGACCTCATTTAACCTTAATTCCTTACTCCAAATAGTGGCACTGGGGTTGGGCTTTCGAAGGGACACATTCAGTCCATAGCGTCAGTCTAATCTACTAGTTCAGATTGATTCATATCTCTTATGGATGAAGAACCAGGCAATTTTAGGATTTGCTGCTAGCCCGTGTGATGGTGATACAGGAGACATGGTAACCCCAGTCTTGTTGGAAGGGTGTGTGTGTTGAGGAAGACTTGAGATCTGCAGGTGGATTTGGAGTTAGCTAAATTAGCAGAAGATTAAGGGTATAAGGAGATTATTTTTTCAGGCAAGGGGGACAACCTATGGGAGGGTCAGAACCTGGAGACAACATTGCATATATGGGAAGCTGTAGGCAGTTCACTTTGGTTAGAGTGTGACCTTTGGGAAAAGTAAGTGGAGGCCAGATGACTAAAGATCTTAGATCTTGGACTGAGGAGTCTAGCTTTCTCCAGAATGCTGGAGATTTTTAAGGTGGGGAGAGGGTGGATGACATGATCAGATTCACATTCTGGAAAGCCTGCTCTGGATTTATAATGAAGGAGAATGGAACGGGTAAAAGTGGGGAAGGAGAAACCATTTGGAGGCCACTGGAGTCATTTGGCAAGAGGTGAAAGTGGCCTCTGCTGAGGGAGTGGCAGTGGGGATAAGAGGAGTGGGTCGGAGAGTCAGGACAGATTAGGAAGTGGTCCCAAGGACTGACTGGCAGGTAAGGGAGAGTAGGTACTAGAGGAATGGATGGTGTGTAGGGCACCGGCCCAACTGGATGCTCAGATTCTGCTTTAAAGCATTTTCAAATAATATATTCACTCCAATATCCAAGTAGCCCTTGGAGTCAGAGAGAGAGAAGGCCGGCCTGCCAGCCTCCCTCCCTCCCTCCCTCCCTCCCTTCCTTCCTTCCTTCCTTCCGAAAATCACCTTGACAGGTAGTAAGTAGTAAGTGGTATCAGCACCCAGTGTTTTAACTCTCTTAACACAAGATTTTTTTTTTTTTTAGAATTTTATTTATTTATTCATGAGAGGCACACAGAGAGAGGCAGAGACATAGGCAAAGGGAGAAACAGGCTCTCTGTGTGGAGCTAGATGTGGGATTTGATTCCAGAACCCCAGGTTCACACCCTGAGCTGAAGGCAGATGCTCAACCACTGAGCCACCCAGGCATTCCTACTTTTGCTTCTTTCAGAATAACAGGAATGAGATCATATGGTGTATGGTCTTTTGTGTCATCTTTGACTTCTTTAACTTGTGACTTCTTTGACTCAGTGTAATGCTTTTATGATTCATCTGTGCTGTTGTATGTATCAGAGCTCATTCCCTTTTGTTTTTGTATAATATTCCATTGTTTGGATGTGCCATGATTGGTTTAAATCATTCTTTTGCACATTTGGGCTATTTCCACTTTGGGGCTATTATAAAAAACTGCTATGAGCGGTTCCTGGGTGGCTCAGTTGGTTAAGCCTCTGCCTTCAGCTCAGCTCGTGATCCTGGGGTCCTGGAATGGAGCCCTGTGTCAGGCTCCCTGCTCAGTGAGGAATCTGCTTCTCCCTTTCTTCCCTCTGCTTACTGCTCCACCTTCTTGTGCTCTCTCTCTTTCTGTTAAATAAATAAAATGTGTTTTTTTTAAATCTGCTATGAACATTTGTGAACAAGTCTTATGTGGACTTACGTTTTCATCTCAGTTGGGTAAAGAAGTAGGAGTGGAATTGCTGGATTGTTTGGTACATGCATATTTACCTTTATGTGGAACTGCCAGCTGTTTTCCAAGATAGTTGTACCATTGAACATTTTCAACAATGCATGAGAGTTAGTAGCTTCATTTTTTTCACATGTAATGATGAGAGCTACTGCTTATTCAGCACGTAGTGTTGTATTAATCAATTTTAAAAACTAACAACAATCTTAGAAGGGTAGCTAGCTAGTTACCTTAATGGTATAGAGGAATAAATTGAGATCTTGAGTTTCAAGGGGTTGTAAAATCCACTTATTCTAGGCCAGCAAGATGTTAGCTGTTTGTAGCACCATGAGGCCATCACTTTGGGCTCTCGTGGTTTCTGAATTTCCTGCACACTGGGGGGATTGAAGCGAAATTGGACTTCAACATGAAAAAGTTGAAAAGTCCCTCCCTGCTCCACTGCATATCTTCTTCAGGCTCATCTTCTGCTTCTTCTCTTAAATTCTTGCTAATAAAGAATTCCCATGACATGCATTACAATTTCTAAGATTAGTCCACATTGCCACAGTTTAAAAATTCCCATCTCTGTGGTTTTCCTGTCCAAAAGGTCTTGAAGAAGTGACCTTTGGGATTTTTTCTTTGACATTGTGCTGACCAGACTCATACTTGGATTTTGACTTCCAGCATTTTAGCCTTTCGGCTTGGTATGTAAATTTTGGGTAGTCATGATAATAACACAGGATGACATACATTATTCAAAACATGCAAATTGTTCATTGAGTCATTTTCAGGGTCCAGTTTTTATTTAACTTCCAGTCTGGGCAACCTTAGCCCTCACTGCAGCTGCAGAAGCAGCTAGTAATCTTTGTGTAAGTAGTCCTTTTAATCTTGCTCCACAACCAGGAAAAAGACTCATCTAAAAGGATGGATCATAATTTACATTAAGACCAAGAAACAAAGAGATTCAAGTGTTTTGGGGTTATTGGGTGCCTAATGGCTAGTTGTAAATCCTGGCATTGTTAGCCTGTCAGATTTCATGGGTCATGAAGGGAGGTGATAGCAAGGTCTAAGATGCCATCCAAAATAATGCTAACCTACACGGAAAGACTGTGAGCCTTTAGAACATATCATTTCCTTCAAGTCATAGTTCTCCAGTTTGAGGGTGAATCGGAATCACCTGGAGGGCCTTTAACCCAGAAACTCAGACCCTGGCCCCAGAGTTGCTGATTCATTAGGTCTGGGGCAAGGCTGGAGCACCTGCAGTCATAACATGTTCCCAGGTGATACTGATACGGCTGGTCTGGAATTCGTTTTTGGAGAACCTCCAAAGACCAGGTAGAGTACAAATTTCTTTTATCTGAGTGAAGAGGGCAGGAAAAAAAAAGGTTTGATTTTTTAAGCATAAAATAAACTCAATAAATCGTTATATACCTAACAATATATAATGACCTGCTCATAATTTATTGCCTTGAAATAGTTTATAATATATTTGGAAGGACAGGCCATACTCCTAAGATAAAAATAGTACCAGCTGACACAATAATTCTCAAACTTGCTTAAAAAGTTCCCATGCCCACCTGACATCCCAGACGAGTCCAGTCTTGGGGAAGGGACTCAGATATCAGCATTTTTTGAAACTACAGTTGATACCAGCATGTGGCTATGGTTGAGAATGAGTAAGTGGGCATTTGTAAAGTGCTAGGTGGTAGGTATAAGTGTGGGTACCCCAACTGGTTACCTTCAGTGGGTCACATGTGTTGAGATTTTATTTGAATCTCCTGCAGGTTGCTTCCAGGTCCTCAATGTCTAGTTTCTTTCCCAAGAGTGCTGAGTGATTGAGTGACATGCTGTCGGTTGGGAAGCCCTGGAATAAACAGTTCTCAAACTTTATAACAACACCAGAATCACGTGGTGAGCTTGTGGGGACACAGATTGCTGAGCCTCTACCTCTAGAATTTGTCCTTCTGGAGTTCTGGAGTGGGGCCCAAGAGTTTGCATTTCTAGCAAGTTCCCAGGTAATGCTTCTGCTTGCTTTTGCTCCCACTGGAATGACATTGAAAACTACGGGGTTAGGTCACAGGCCCCCCAGCAGCCAAAAACCTCCTTCTTACCCAAGTTCTCCGTATCTCAGTTGTAACTGAAACCCAGCCAACCCCAGTGGATTTCCCACCTCCTCAGGGCACTCTAAAGCCTTAAATGGTTATTCATCCCATCTGAAAAGCCAGTCCTTCTCAGACTGGCTCCCTTTTATCCATTCCTACCCTCATCTCCTGACAGTCGTTTATGAACCTACCTGCTGTTCCCACGGTGGTACCACACATTCCACCCCTCTGCCTCTCTGCGTCTACTGCTCCTCATATGGAGTGATGCCCCTTCACCACACTCCAAGTCTGGGTGCTCTTTCTTTTTCAAGGTCCATGGAAAGCTTCATCTCCTTCAGGCTCTCTTCCCTGAAAACCCAGCCCTAGGGGTGACCAGCCTCTGTGGAGGGGACAGTGGAGGACACAGGAGGGAAGGATTCGAGAATGAGAGGCTGCATCAGTGGGAATTAGTGTCTGCCAGGCAGTTGCTGGGCACTCTCCTGGAAGAGGAGTGAGAGGTGTGTTTAGGGAACAGTTTCTTCCTGGCCAACAGGTTTGTAGCCTGTGGTCTGGGGTCTGCAGAAAACTCTTTCTTGGCTCAGAGGCCTTAGTGAACCCTTCTCACTCACTCATCAAGACCCAGGGGCATACTCTGGCTTTCCAGTCAGAACTGTGGCTCTGGCCAACACACACCAGGCATATTGGGGACCCGAATATATCCCCAATATCTAGATAGACCTTTATTTTCAGTTATGCAGCTCATCACACTTAGCAGTAACCATGCCACCTTAGAAAGGTCTATAAGCTGTGGTTGGGCCCCACCAGTCACGTGGTTCAGCGTCTTCCTGGGCTCTTTTCTGGAAGGTTTTGCCTTAATTAGGCCTCCACTACCTCTGTTCTCAGCACTCCTTTTCTGTGCCTTTGCCTTGTCCTTGCCAGCCTAACCAGGCTCTGTACAAATGAGCTAGAATTGAAAATCTAGACCAAGTGTGAATGGAGAATGGATCAGGACATGGGCTAGAAGTGACACTTGGCTGCAGGGGACCAACAGATGTGAGTCCCCCTTTACAAGGATGTCTGACTCTGACTCAGGAAGGTAGGGAAGGAATGGAAAAGAATAGGGGGATGGGGGTGGTTATTTGCATTACAGGAGGATTCTTGGTTTAAAGTGGGTTTCATCATGGGGTTCCTTTAGATGGAGCCTCAAGTGCCCTCAAGTGTTTGTTTTGCCATCCTTAATGAGGTATTTATTACCTCTCTCTAAATATGATACCTGCAGCTTTTGAACATAACAAACTCATCTATAATATTTGCAGCTCTTCAGCAGAATTGAACATAAAGTCACTGATGTTGATGACATTTTTTTCTTTTTTGGGTGAAACAAACCAACCAATCAACCTTGAAACAAAATGTCAGAAGCCAAGAAGGAGGGGAGGAGGATGGATAGAAGGAAGGCCCAAAGCAGCCCTTGATGTTATAGAATAAGGCAGGAAATTCTCTGGTCTGAGTTGGGGATGTTGGCTTTTTACATCCCCTAAATCTTAAGCTCATCCCTGAGGGAGGTCCTCCTGCTGCAGACTGTAATCATAATGGCAGAAAGGCTGTTCTATGCCCGTATCTTATCATGGCTTGCTGAGGATCCCTGCAAATGAGATTGTGACAGGAGCAATGGGCTTGGATGATGACAGTAATAATAATAACATTATTATTGGTAACAATAGCAACAGTAATAACAGCTAATGAGCCATGCACTGTGCTCTGTGCAAATTAATCCCCTAGGATCCTGATTTTACAGATAATAAGTAAACAGGGCTCAGAGAGGTTACCCAAGTTGCCCGTGGTTGCACAGCAAATAGGTGATAGGGCTAAAATCAGAACTCAGACTTGCATTCTTCAACTCCTTTGCTTATAAGCAGTGTTGGCTCTACCATAGGTCTCTCTGGTATAGCTTTGAGGCTCGGTGGACTTCGACCTGTCATTTGAAGGCCCCACTATGCTGGCCCTCCCTTCAACTGAGCTCTGCTCTTGGGAGAACTTACCTATATGTTTTGGTAAATGAGGCAGTGAGGATGAAAACAGCAACTGGGCATTACACTGTACAGTTGCTGTGCAGCTTTGCATACTTGAGCTCAAGGGGTCCTTACAACTTGATAGATGATTTTTTATTGTTGAGATAGAGAGGCTCAGTCACAGAGTGGATGTGCGGGCCACAGCTTCACCTTCAGTTTTCTGACTCCACTTAGCCTGTTTCTTGCTGCTGCCCAGGACCCTCAGAGTCTGGGGCTTAGAAGCCATGAGAAGACCATACTGTCCATCATGGACTGGGAACTGTTTTCTTATTTGCCAAGATCATGAAAGTGGCTAATAACCCACTAGAGTATAATGTTGGCTTCCATGTGTTGCTGGTTTTAAAATAGGGTGCTTTGTTTGACCTTTAGCTCAGATTTGGAAGGCCAAGTCTGAACTCGGGTGTGTGGGATGGCTGCTGCTTAGTCCCATTTTTGTCAATATGCCAAGCCCAGAGGTTATCCTGTGCTGAATATAGACTCCTCCTTTGCTGAAAATAGTATGTGCAATAGGGTAGGGAAACATTTTTCTTTCCTAGAAAATCACTCCTTGCTGCTCTAGGTAGCATCGACTTCTGTGAAACCATCTGTTCCTCCCAGTATAATTTCCAGACTATTAGATTAAACAGTTTCTCCTGACCCACTTTCGGCTTCTGTTTTCTTTCACCATTCATTAATAAATTGTGTAGCAGAGTTTTCATGGAGAGCGTGTGTGTATATTTATTTAATTTCAGGTTGGGCAACAGCGATTGTTGAGTGCTATCAACTTATTTCCTACCCGTGTTTCATTTTTGTTTCAGTTTCTGTAATTGCTAAGAATTGGTTGCTTTTTTTAATTTTGTTTTGTTTTTAAGACTTATGAAAGGAAGTCAGTGGCATGAGTTATGGGTTGAGGTTCTGGTTGGGAGGTGTGCTAAAAACAGACCCTGTTTTTATACAGAAGATGCAGAGTGGTAAGGAAATCGGTTCCCATAAAACATGTCTTGCTGCAGATAAATATGCTTTTACAGAGTTTGTGGGGATTTTTAAAGATAAATGAGATAATATGGGTGACATGGCGTTAAGCTTTTCCGAGCAAAGCGACTCTATACATCTTCTATATTGTTGTTGCTTTTGATAATGCAAGCAAGTCTATTAGTATTAATTTTATTGTTAAATATTCACTAATGGAGGTAATAAGATTAGATTTAAGAGGAAGGAAGGCATTCTTTGCATTCCTTTCCTAATGTAAAAATTCTTCTGCTCTTCTTCCAGCTACTCCGAAGCCAGACCAAGAAACAGCACTCAGTGTTGTGTGAGAATAGGCTCAGGTTTGGGTGTGAGTCCATATGTGCCTGTGCCTGTGTGCAAGCAGTAAATTTCAGCGATTTAAGGCTGCATTCAGTAAAATGATATTTCTTGGTGAGGACTGTTATCTGTCAAAGCAAAACCAAATTATTTTTCTGCAGAATTCATAAAAGCGGTGCTGTAGTGGGAATAATTTTTATCTAATTTGGTTAAAATGGAACAGAAAACAAGTTAATGTTCTATGTATGCTAGTAATTATTGTTACTAGCGATAGTGCTTCAAAGAATTTTTATAAAGAGGCTTTCTCCAACACTTTGACCAGATTTCACTGATGCTTCAAAGAGAGGAGGCTTGTTAAATTTTGCCTCAGAAATTTTTTTTTCAAAAGCAGTTCTGGTGTGGAAAGGCAGAGGATTCTGGCTTCAAGTTGCATGTCACTGTCATTATGTTTAGAAAGTAATTTCCTCAGTTCTGTGTTTTAGACATACCTGAAGCTGTTCTTTGTTTACAGGTCATCTGATAAATAAAAACTACATAGGTGATGGGTACCTGCTACTTTAACCAGCAGCTGAGATATTTTCCTATTCTGTTGTATAAACATACTTTTCAGGTGCGTACATAGGATTTATTAGGAGGAGGATGCATTAGTTTGACAGCCTTCTTCTTCCCGAAAGAGGATGGAAATTATTTCAGTTTGGCATCCCAGGTGTATATTCAGAGTTGCTTAGTAAGCATGAACACAATATGGCACAGTGTGGAGGGAATGCTTTTGATCTAAGGTTGGTAATATATTCATTCCTAAGGGAGCTGGCATGCTTGGTTGGTGGACTTTCCTTAACGGAGAAATCAGTCTTGTCTGACAGGCTTATTCAATAAAATTAATTCATTGGATATTTATTGATTACCTGCTCTTGGTCAGGCAGGGTCCCTCAGTGTAGGAACCAGTGTCTAAAACGTCCCATCCAAGTCTACATTATTAATGTCCTAGCCTAGTGTCTATTTTCCTGTATCTGGAAACCAGTCCAGTGTGGGCACACTTAATAGAGTCTGTGTGTTATCTTAGAAGAGCATCTGCCTTGACTTACCATGATTTATCTTTGACTTGGTGGGCGCTGCATGGCTAGAGATTTGTCTACTGTTTGGTGGGCACAGGAAGGCCCTGGAAATAAGATCTGAAGTCTGATCCCTGGACCCACTGACTGCAGCTCAGAAAACCCCTGAGTTAGTGTCTCAATCAAGCCAGCTTTTGGGGGGGTGAGGGACTTGTTTGGGCTGCTCGTGCACACAGCTGAGCTTATGGGGACTCAGTAGGTGCATCCAGGATGCCCTGGACTTCAGTCTGTTATGGCTTTCTTGGTGACCAATGGTCTGCTTGGCCAGGGTGAGATAAGCCTGTGAAAGAAAAGTTCTTGCTGCTTCTTGCAGCAGCCTGGGCCGATTTAATGCCAGGACCAAGACTAGGAACAGGGAGAAGGGCATTCATGGTTTTCAGGATTGCCTTGCTTTATCCCTTACCATTGTTTCTTGTGAATTTGGAAACTATAAATTCAAACAGAAATTTATTTCTACTTGGCAGTATTTACTATGGACTTCACATAAGTGGATTAGACCAAAATAACTAAAATCCAAGAAAAAACTATCTTTTCTCCTAATACCTTTTACTTGCTTTACTATGAAGTGAGGAGTCAGATGTGGCTTAAGACAAGTGATGGGGCCAAGGCCCCAGAGAGGTGAAGGAACCAAGCTTTTGTTGTTCAAACTGGGAGGAATATGAGTTGAAAGCCAAGTTGACTGAGGTAAAAACTTTATTTTTTAAATTTTTTTATTTTTAAAGATTTTATTTATTCATGAGAAACAGAGAGAGAGAGAGGTAGAGACACAGGCAGAGGGAGAAGCAGGCTTCATGCAGGGAGCCCAATGTGGGACTCGATCCCGGGACCCCAGGATCATGCCCTGGGCTGAAGGCAGTTGCTAAACCACTGAGCCACCAGGGCTGCCCTAAAAACAACTTTAAATTCAGCTTTTATGCTGATTATTATTATCAATGTTATGCTTATTGTTATTATTAATATGCCGTGATAGTAAGCTGCACGGTAGGCATCCTCCAAGATGGCCTTTGTTGACCCTCCTGGCATTCTCACTCTTGTGTAATCTTCCCTTGAGTGTGGAAGGACCTAGTGACTTGTTTCTAGTGAATGCAATATCATAAAAGTAATGGAATGTCACTTCTAAGATTAGGTTACAAAAAGAAGGTGGCTTCTATCTAGGATTCTCTCTTGCTCTCTCTTTCTGAGTAAAGCCAGATGCCATGCTGTTAGCCCAGTGGAGAGACCCACATGGCAAAGAACTTAGGGAGGCCACCTGCTAATAGCCAGTGAAAAACTGGGCACTTGTCCAGCAGCCCTGGAGGACCTGAGTCCTGCCAACACCCCTGTGCATGAGCTTGGATGTAGGTCCTACCCCCAGTGGATCCTTGAAATCCGTTTAGCCCCGGATGATGCCACCTCATAATAAGCCTTGAGCCAGAAACACCCAGCAAAACCTCACCTGGATTCCTGACACACAGAAACTGTGAGGTAATGTTTGTGTTTTAAGCCACTAAATCCGTGGGTAACACATTGTTGTATAACTAATACAGGCAGTTTATGTTAAAAGCTTTGTTCTTCTAGGATAGGCAGCATTGTGGAGTGGTTGAGAGCACAGACCCTTGAGCTAGACTTCAAATTCTGGTTCTGCCACTTAGCTGTGTGGCTTTGGGAAAGTCATTTAACCTCTCTGTGTCTCTGTTTCCTCATCTGTAAACAGGAACTGTAGTTTTGGCTTTCAGACTCTATAGTCCAGGAAGACTAACTTAAGGGAGGTGGAAATGGGTTTTAATTGACAGAATCCACAATTTCTGCCACAGTAAGTAGAAAGAAGGGGCAGGGATCCCTGGGTGGCGCAGCAGTTTGGCGCCTGCCTTTGGCCCAGGGCGCAATCCTGGAGACCCGGGATCGAATCCCACATCGGGCTCCCGGTGCGTGGAGCCTGCTTCTCCCTCTGCCTGTGTCTCTGCCTCTCTCTCTCTCTCTCTGTGTGTGTGTGTGTGTGTGACTATCATAAATAAATAAAAATTTATAAAAAAAAAAAAAAAAGAAAGAAAGAAAGAAGGGGCAACATTGGTGGCTTTTGTGCTCTCATGGCCCAGACCAGGTGGCTCCCATTTATCTGAGGGCAGTTTTCCAGAAGGAAGGGCAGCCAATACACAGCACCTGGCAGATGGGGGTATAGGTCCCTTAGTCCGGAAGCAAATTATTACTGTTCATTTTTCTATCTTTGCCCTTTCTTTGATGTCATGAGCTATGTCTGTAGCATTTCTCAAATTTCATGCCATAGGCCCTGTTGAGCAGAGCATATCTCTTCTCAAGACTAAATTATATGTTTCAGAAAAGCCTTTTGCTTTGACCACAGTTATATATCAGCTGGGATGTAAATTGCTAAGTCGGCCTTCCAATTGTGAAAGTCAAGATTTGTGACATTTAAACATATTGATGAAATGTAAATGCCCTGTGGATACCCTTCTACAAAGCCCTAGCACCTATATAAATAAATGATCAAGAAGGGCATGAAAGAGATGGGTATCCAAATCCCTCTCTTAAATTTGAGAATTGATCTTTACCGGATGCCAGCACCTAGTCATCCCCCATCAGTAATAATGATGTTTGGCTCTAACCAAATGTCCCCAGTTCACTATGGGCTGGTTATTTGATGATGCAAATGGATTACTTCTTTTCTCCTTTCTTTTTTTTTCTTTCTCTTCCTTTCTCTCCTCCCTCCTTCCTTCCCTCCCTCTCTCTTTCTTTCCTTCCTTCCTTTCACTATATCCCTCTAATCTGAACACATACTCTAAAAATTAGCATCAAATTTTTGTCTGGAGAAAGAAAAAAATGCATATAAATGATGCTACTAGCTCTCCTTGATTTTTGAGAATTTCTTGTGTCTTCTTGCTGTTTTCACTTTATCTGCTCTCTAGCAGGAAAATAAAATTGCATTCGATTGACATACTCTCCTGCTGGGAACCCAAGATATATTACACACTTTCTGTGTGTTTCTAGTTGTGATGAAATGGTAGAGAATCCCTGGCAACCTTAAATAAGATAAGCACCAGCGATTTATCCACAATCAGGAAGGAATATAATAATTTGCTCATTTTTTTCCCCATTAAAGAAACACTGTAAGAGTTGAGGCAGCTGATGCCATGTGAACAAGAGTGTGCTTTAATGGAGACCCATTAATAATTTATCTTAATAGTGTAATAGTTGCTGTTTTTGTGACCAAAAATTTGTTCCAACCCCTTTATGGATGAAAAGTAGGATCAATTAATATTGAGTGATGATAGCCTCCCTGCAGAGAGAAAATGGGAAATCTTGGTGTCGTCATCCGCCTTGACTAAGAAATAGGTTTTCTTAATTGTACGGAACAGAGAAACCCAGGGGGATGTAATTCATTTCTCTCCAGCTTGCAATGTAAATTGAAAGTAAAGAAAAATAACCACATGCCAGAGTGGGGACATGAACTCAGCCACTGAGTTATGTCTTACATGTAGAATTCACTGGAAACGAATGGACAGCTTTCTGCCCAAGATGGAGAGTCTCCTTCCACAATGGCTTTGCTCAAGTACCTCTGATATCATGTGACCAGAGGATTTCTCTCTGATGGTACTCTGGAACCTCTCTGCCTGGAAGGCTCTGCTCCCACATCTTCTCCTGGTTCATCCCTTCTCTTCATCTCGTCTCTGCTTAAAAGCCACCTTCTCAGAGAGGCCTTGTCTTAAGACCCTGATTAAAATAGGGTCCCCTTGCCCCATTCACTTTTAACTTTCACTCTCTGTCTTACTATCTTCAGGGAATTTGTCTGCATCTGAATCTGTTTTATTGTTTTGATGTTATTTATGGTGTCCCCCAACCATAATATAAGATCCAGGAGGGCATGACTCTGCCTTTGTCATTGCTGTCATCAGAGCCTTAATGCCAAGGCATTGAATGTCTGAATGAATGAATGATGGGTGTAAAAACTGCATAATGCAAAGCAATTTAAAAAAATCTTAGATGTGCACATCAACCTTCTTTAAAGATATATTGATTTCAGGTGGATGACATAGTCTGAGTGGATCTTCTGAATGTGATTTGGTGCCATTATCCTTATATATTTGTGCCAATAGCCAGAAATCCCAAAATGTAACCATCCCATGGACATCATTCTTCTGTGATAAGCTCTCAGAAGAAAATCTTCACAACATTGATCACAATTCCTTATTTGTTCAATGTCTTCTCCCTTGATGAATTTTAAACACTTTGAAGATAGAGGCAGCTTCTATCTCATTAACTGCTCCAGCCTCGGCATCTGCCACTGAGCTACATGAGGCTGCTTCTGGGAATAATAAAATGTGCTAGCTGTTGGAATCGGCTGCTGCCACCTGGAGGAAGTGCCACAAGAGAAGGGGGCCCCTTCTCCCCTCTCTCTCCATCTAATGTCTATCTGGAGCCCCCACTGGTAGAACCTGATAGGAACCTAAAAGACGAGGAGGAATGCCATTTTCAGATTCCTGGCTTACAACACAGATCAGAGTCTAGAAGGGTAGATGGACGTGAGGGACAGCAACTGAATGACCAGCACAGCCCACCCCTTCAGAGTCCCAGCATCTAAATATCTTCCTGCACATTTTAAACTTGACAGGACAACACAACAACAATGTTTCTGCCTAACAAGATGTGACTGCTCTTTGTACAGTGCTCTTGCTTTCTCCCCAGGAAGAGGAAACACACAATTCCAATTGGCACAGTGTCCTTCTCTGGGTGACATGAGTGATTTTTCTAGTTCAGCCTGTAGGATACAGAATGTTTATATGGGACTGCTGGAGCTGGAAGAGACTGCAGTGTTGCTCAGCTGTGGATGCCTTGAGTATTGGGACTTAGCTTTTGCCCTCAGCCAGCACCTGGAGTTCATCACCTGGTGGGATAATCCAGAAATCCAAATCCTTATTGGTCCTCAAGCCCTGTTGCCTTAGTTTTCCATTACTATTTACTATTGGACATGGAAGTATCAAGAGGCACTCCACAGACTGCCATGGGTTCCATTTTATGGCAGCAGTCCGATTTGGCTATCTCACCTGCCAATCTGCCAGTTCAGTGAACCCATTGCTGTGTTGTCTGGTAGAAGTATTCCTTCCTTGAGAACCAAGGAGGACCTCCAAACCAGCAGGTCTAAGAGTTGGGTCTAGTAGGAAGAAGAGCCATTTCTTCTTCTACCCCTCCCTCGATTGCTAGAACTGTGTATTCTGGCTGTGGTAGAACTTTGTCCTGAAAGAGTGAACTCCCAACTTGTCAGGATGTTTTCTCTCATCTGGCTCCATGGGAAAGGTTGGGCTAATAACTGATGCTTTTTTTTTTTTTTCAAAGAATATATAAATTTTTCTAAACATAGTGATGGCAAAGGCTCCTTCGACTTCAACTCTGCATTTCATGGTGAATCAGTGGTTTAAAAATTGCATTGGATGGAAGCCCATTTCTTCAGCCACCTCTTCTTGAGTGCTTTAAGGTGGCCATCAGATGCCCAGAGATGTCCAGGCCATTGTCCCTGGTATACTTCTCACCATAGTTGGCTTCCTGGGGGTGTGCTGGCATCTTTCTCGTGGCCCCAGGATCAGCCTAGCCTGTATTTATCTTGTAGAGAAGAAGGAGAATAGCAGCAGCATTAACTAATTAGTCCGTAACTGTGTATGCGTTCATCCCCCACGCACATCATGCAATAGCACGGGTTGAGTGACTAAGGGCACAGATCAAGAGTGAGGCCTGCAGATATGGTGGGAATCCTGTCTCATTCACTTTGTGACCTCAAGTAAGTTATTTAGCACCTCTAGGTCTCAGTTTCTTACCTGTAAAATGGCACTGTATTCCTGGGTTGTTGGAATTGAATGAAATCATCAGATGACATTGGGTAGGCCTGTAGATAAGATGCAGTAAATGGTAGCTATTTTTATTATACCAGATGCAAGGAAGAGTCAGGTTAGACTCATGTCCATGAAGACCTGACAAGATTTACTGCCTAAGACAGGAATGATTTAAATGATTCTTTGGACCTTCATGGCCCCATCTTCAAAATAAGGTTATTTGTCCAAATTGATCTTTCGAGAAGGTCCCCCCCATTGCCAGGATGTTGACAGACAGTAGTTTACTGCATTGAGTGGGTAACTGTGAGATAGAACCGTGTGGACCATAAGCATTGTCTGAGGAAAGGTCAGTGGTGAGGGCCGCACTTAGGCCCAGGTGACACCAGACAAGGACAGGGCAGGATAGAGAAAAGTGGGGAAACCTAAGGAAAAGTTCCCCATCAGAGGTAGAAGCTGGCTGCCTTGGGAAAAATAGTAGTGCTTCGTATTGATAGAGGGCTTGCAAGAGAATGCAGAGTGCTTTCGTGGCTCTTATTTAATCATTCAATAATAAGGAACTCTGAGTCTTAGTTTATGTATAGGTAAGATAAGAAAGTGATCAATTTGTGAAAATGTGGTGTCTTGCACTACTCTAGTGACCTGGTGTCATGGCATCCTGCCCAGTGTTGGAGCTGAGGTAGGTTCCTCTGGTTAACAGTGTTGAATGGGCAGAGCTAAAGGAATAGACAAGGTAATTGCATTCTGAAAATATTGTGTGTGTGGTGTGTGCACGCACGCACGCTCACATGCACTTACACATCATGGGAACTGGCTCTTAGCAATGAGGAGGTTTATGGCCAACAGTGATTTCCCAGCATTTAGAAGAGGGAGGAGCCTCTGAGGTCACCCCACCCAGGTATGACCCTGTGCAGATGAGGAAACTGAGGCCACTGATGGAGAAAGAGCTTGCCCACAGCCAGCCAACCTGGTGGCGCCAGCCCCTGGAAAAATCCAGATTTTCTGGCGACTCCTAGTCTCACCGTGGCCCTAAATTGGCCACGTTCCTCAGCTTTTAACATTGTGTTAATCAGTTCAACTTCAGATGTCCTCCCCTGTGTAATTAGGGGACTGACCAAAGGCCTGCAAAGGTCATTATGTGTTGAGACAAAGTCCCTCTTTCAAACAGGAAATTGTGTTCTCCTAAAATTGGAAACAGAACGGTCTCTGCCTTGCTGGGGTTCCACACCTTAGTCAGGGTGTTCTTGTAATTCCAGAACACTCCAGATGAACCCTCAGGGATGTTTCCTGGCCAGTCATCTCATGTACCTCTGTCAGAAGCTATAACCCCTGGGCATTTTGATGTTCTCCTTTCTCCTTCTGAACTTAGTAGTTTGACTGGGCTCTTGTTCTGAGACATGTTTTAAGGTTCTAATTTCTTCTCCTCACTAAATGAGGTCTGAGACCTGGGCTTTTGGCTCAGGTTTTGTCTACCTGTGTAGATGATCTTTGTTGCTTTTATATAGCCAGTGTTTAATGGATTCCTGTGTTTTATTTCTCAAATCCTGTCCTTGGTCATAGGAAGGAGGAGGGTTGTGTGAGGAAAAATACGTCATCTCTCTGTGTGGCTCTGCATCCCAATGCCTGTTTTTCTTTTTTTTTTTTTTAAGGCAAAATCCCAAATTTCATAAAGTTATAACACTTCTTGGGATGCCTGGGTGGTTCAGTGGTTGAGCATCTGCCTTTTGCTCAGGGCATGATCGCAGGATGCTGGGATTGAGTCCCACATCAGTCCTGCCTGCTTCTCCCTCTGCCTATGTCTCTGCCTCTCTGTGTCTCATGAATAAATAAGTAAATCTTTTTAAAAAAAGTTATAGCACTTCTTATGTCATTTGGACAAAGAAATGTGACTTTCCCTCCTAAAATCCTAGACAATTTTTTTTTCGGCTTAAATTCCTTGATGCTGTGTTAGCTGTTGGAGAGATGAAAAGGGGCAAAAAAGAAAGACAGCAAATACAAGAAGCATAAGCAGGAGGTGCTTGGTCCTCCCACGCCCACACCATCTTCACAGCTGCAGATACCCTTGTATAAAGATGCTGTTTGTGGGTATGTGTCCAGTGAATTCTGAGGCTCTGTGTGGGCACCAATGAAAATGTTTGGGGGAAAAAAAAAGACACCTGTGTAAATTTCTCAAGGTCACCTTTAAAAAGGAGCAGTGCTTTTCTAAACCACATCTGAAGACATGTCAAATTCAAAGGAATTGTTAAAAAGTTTGAAACTAATATACTGATTTTTAGACAATATTTTGATCAAATTTGTGAGTTGGCAGAGTTGTGCTTTTTATGTGTTTTGCTCATTCTCTAAGTCTTTGGGAATGTGGAATAATCAATCTACACTGCATTTGTGCCTAACGAAAGAGCATTGATGAGGAAGTGACTTAAAATGAAGGGACGAGTCTAGGCTCTACTCCCAGTTCTGTAATTGGCCTGCTGGACGATGCTTGTCCAACCACCTTCCCTCTCTCACCTGTTTATTCAGCATTTGACTCTGTACCAAGTCACTGCATAGGCCTTAAATGTGAATTCTTACACCAATCCTGTGAGGTAGGTACTATGATTATCTACATTTTCCAATAGGAAATTGAGGTGCAAAACATCTTGTAACTCGTTAAAGGAGACACAGATTTTGTGTCATGAGGCCAAGATCTGAGTCCAGTCTGTCTGTTACCTAAGACCACAATGGTGCCTTATATATATATATATACTGTCCCCTCCCTCTGCATAAAATAAGCTAAGATGTATGGCTTAGTTTTTAAAAAATGATTTATGTTTTATGCTTATCATAAGCATAAAATAACATATTAGGGGATCCCTGGGTGGCTCAGCAGTTTAGTGCCTGCCTTTGGCTCAGGGTGTGATCCTGGAGTCCTGGGATTGAGTCCCACATCAGGCTCCCTGTATGGAGCCTGCTTCTCCCACTGCCTGTGTCTCTGCCCCCCGCCCCCCATGAATAAATAAATAAAATCTTAAAAAATAAAGTAACACATTATTAGACTGATTATTTAAAAACAGAGTTTTGATCAGAAATTTAGTTCTTGAATATAACTTGTTCCTAGAGGAAAGGTGATGCATATTAAAACAGTTTGTGGGATCCCTGGGTGGCGCAGCTATTTGGCACCTGCCTTTGGCCCAGGGCGCGATCCTGGAGACCCAGGATCGAATCCCACATTGGGCTCCCAGTGCATGGAGCCTGCTTCTCCCTCTGCCTGTGTCTCTGCCTCTCTCTCTCTCTCTCTCTCTCTCTCTCTGACTATCATAAATAAATAAAAATTTTAAAAAAATTAAAAAAAAAACAGTTTGCTTAATTGTATGTTTTGTGGTAATAGACAAGGAAAGTTGGAAGCACCTGTATTTTTATTTTGTAGGTGTAGCAGTGTAAAATTTTTCAAAGCACCTTTTGCCCACCTCACCATATTTTAGCTTTAAATAATTGTTAGGTAGGTTAGACAAATATTGAGTGCAGTTATAAAAGTTTCTTGGAAATCCTTGCCTATTAATTCTTACCTCCAAGTCAACATGGGATTGGTCTTCATTGATTGTCATTGTTTTTGAGAATGAGTCACATTTTAGATCATATTTTGGAATAATTTTTAGATGATATCCTGGACATTGTGACTGTCATGTTGTAGAGACTCTGGATTCTGTTATATTCCTTTGGTTAGTGTTGATTTTTGTTTAATTGTTTGTATTAGCAGGTACTTTACTTGATTTGACTCTAATTGCAAACTATGTGTCTTGAGTGGCTCAGTCTCAGCCAGGCTTCTGGGAGAGTACTTCATACATACATGGTTCAGGAGTCAGCCAGAGATATGGACAGAGATTAGACACAGGATTTGAGGCACCTCATCTCTGGCTGTCTCTTTCCTGAGACTCCCCTCTCGTTTTCCAGCGCCTGAAGTCACCCTGGATTCTATTTCTCTAAGCCAGTAAGACTGCAGGTTTCTGTCTGAGTTTTAGCTTCCTCTGAGGTACAGACTAGGACTTGCTCTTAGATAGAGACCATACATAAACCTACTCAGTCTAGTACCTTTCTTCTAAGTGATGACTCCCTTCCAGTGTCTGTTTGCCTTGGTTCTCACTCTCCAGTGCCCTCAGCTAGCTTTGGTTTTTGTTCAGAGCCTATAGTTATCATCTGCAGGAGAATTAATCTGATAGGAGCTTCCTCAGCCGTATAGAAGTTGGGCTAGAAAGGCAAATATTAACATCCTTATTTTATAGATGGACAAATGAAAGTACCAAGGGATCACATCTCTTGAGTTTGTTAAGAATGACTGAATATAAGTCTCTGGGTCTGTAGCCTAGTCCTCTTTTTTCCTTTCTGTCCCTTCCCAGCTATCTCTCTGCTCATCCAGATTGACTTAGTTGAACAAAGGAAGTTTCTTTTCCATTTCAATGCTATTGACAATATACCTGAGGTTCTCCTGCTGACACTGATTAACTGATCATTACTGAAGGGCAGGCACTTGGTGTGTGGTGGAGAGAGCATGTTTTAGAGTCTCTGATAGATCAAGGTTCAGATTTCACTCTGCTTCTTGCTAACCCCATGATCTTGAGCAAGTTACTTAGCCTTTCTGTGCCTGTAGCAACACAGGGTCATTGTCAGGGTAAAATGAGATAACTTATCTGGAGTGCCCTGGGACAGAGCAGACCTTCAGGAAATGTCTTTGTGTCAACAGAAAGAGTCCTTGGGGGTATATTTTCTGTGACTCATTGTCCTATCTTTCTATAGAGCCAACCTTGGCTCTGTGTCCAGTCAGTGTTAAATGTGGGAGGAGGGAAAAGAATAAGCTTCATGTTCAAAGTGAGCAAGCATCTGCCAGGGCCAAGACCATTCTCTCTGAAAGTCTTAGAGACGCCTCAGAATCAGATGTCTGTCCTGAGCAACTGGGCTTCTCCCTGTTTCCCTGCAGGGACCCTGTCGTGCCAGTTCCCTGGAGTTCCGCATCTCCAGTTCTCTTGCCTCCTGCGCCGGGCTTTTGTTGAAGCCTGTGGATATTCTTTGCACTGCCTGTTAGCATTGGCTTGTGTTGTTCATTCCTATGCCCTGGGTTTGGCCTGCCTGGATGCATGTCATAGCCTTGCAACTGGCTGCTGATGGCAATTCTTGCTCTTGTGAACTGCTTAATAATAGTGACACCACTGTGGAATACTTAATAGTAAAAACAACCACAGCCAGCTCATGTAGCATTTACTATGTGCTAGGTAGGTACTGTTCAAAACCCTCCACTTACAGTAACTCATTTAATCCTTATAATACTCAATGAAGTTTGTATTATGATTTTACCCATTTTACAGACAAGAATTCTATTGGGAGAGGGGTACCTGGGTGGCTCAGTTAAGCGTTGCCTTCAGCTCAGGTGATAATCCTAAGGTCTTGGGTTCCAGCCCCACATCTAGCTCCCTGCTCAGTGGGAAGTCTGCTTCTCCTTCTGCCCCTCCATCTGCTTGTGCACTCTCTCTCAAATAAATAAAGTCTTTTAAACACACACACACACACACACACACACACACACAAACAAATGTTGCTGGGGAGTAGGACAGCCAAAATCTTAACTTAGGTACCTTGCTCTAGAAGCTTGACCACTTCAATAAACAGCTAGATTTTTTTTTTTTTTTTAATACACATATCCAGGTGGGTACCTGTTGGGTGGGGACATAGTAGTTCTTCTGTTTATTTGGACTTGGAGTAGGCAAGAGACCCAAAGATTATTAGTGGCTCGCTGCCAAAGGAAACTCCACCTTAGTGGCCTGCTGTTGGATGTGGTTCAGGCAGGCTGAGTGATAGGAGAATGGACCGGGCTTTTGCCAGTATAGAGATGGCTGCATGCCTGCCTTCGTGGGTCAGCCACCGGAAGGAGGAGCCAACATACTCCTTTCTGGCTATGTCTAATTATGTGGCATTTTCTGTCTCGGTTATAAAGTTTTAATTGCTCCATTGTCCTGGGGCATCGGGGCCTCTTATAAGTCATCTTTTATGATTGGTGATAATTGGCCCAGCTTGAATTGGCTTAAGCTAGTTGCAATTTCCATACCAGTTTTAAGCTGAGATCTGGTTTTAGCCTTATCTATTTTTTTTTCCTGAGTAAAGTTTGTTTTGTTTTTGTTTTTTTAAACTCCCAAATCTGGGATCCCTGGATGGCGCAGTGGTTTTAGCACCTGCCTTTGGCCCAGGGCGCGATCCTGGAGACCCGGGATCGAATCCCACGTCGGGCTCCCGGTGCATGGAGCCTGCTTCTCCCTCTGCCTGTGTCTCTGCCCCTCTCTCTCTCTCTCTCTCTCTCTCTCTCTCTCTGTGACTATCATAAATAAATAAAAATTAAAAAAAAAGAAAAAATAAACTCCCAAATCCTAGGTTGCACGTTCAGCCTTTTTCTATACACTATCGCTCTACTTGGGCTGACTTATGCATTAAGTATCTAATCTAAAGCTAGTAAGGACGCAAACACCTGGGAGAGTTTTAGTGGTTTGGAAGAGAAAACAACAGGAAAAAGGGAACCCTGCCCCTCATTCTGTCAGTGCTCTTAGGATCTGAGGGTGGATCACGGGGTGGAGCACATTCAACAGCCATGGGGTGTAGACAAATGGCATCTAAAAGAGCCCTGCTTATCTACAAGGAACTCTAGACAGAACACACTACATCAAAAATTAAAGACAGTAAGGATTTGGAAAATACTAAAGATAAGTTTCCAAATGAAAAAGATAAAAAGCTTGTCGCCTGAAAGGGAATGAGGTATGAGCCACATAAATTAAGCTGACGGAATTTCTAGAAAGCGAAAAGTGTGCTGAGGCATGGCCAACTGTGGGATATAAATATATCTCACCCTGTTATCGTTCTGGGGTCTGTAGTCTCCATATTGATGTTTCTGTGCTTTGAGTAAGCACTTCCTGAATGCTCCAGTCTTTGAGTCTAGCAGGCTTGATTTATGAAGAAAAGATGACGATAATGAATGGGAAAGGTTTGCTAGGAATTAATTTAAGGTTAGTGAGAGTGAGCCAGCTTCTCCCAGCTTCCTTCTACACCGGTGTTGCTGACACACGGGCGCCGTGGGGTGAGGGACAGCATGCTTTACAACTGCCTTCCTATGTGGGTTCACTCCCTGCTCAGACTGCCAAGGCTGAACCATTCTCATCCATTTCTTCCTTCCTTCCTTCAATGGAACTTTGTTTCCCTCGACTTTCATCTCCCAAAGCTTTTGATGTTCATGAACTGCAGCTAGGTTTTTGAATCCCTAGCTTCCTTTCCATCTCTTTGGGCAGCTCATCTTTGTGCTGTTCTCTGCCTCACCCTTAGGCCTGGGCATTCCCAGGGGTCACACCTTGCCCCTCTTCTTTTCCGGGAGTCTCATCCTGGGGTAGGCATGTGCCTGGCGTGTTGAGGAACAGGACGCAGCCGGTGTGTCTGGCCCAGGTAGAGAAAGAGAGTGGTAGGCAGTTGGTGAGAGGTTGCAGGGCCAGTCCTGTGGGCAGGGCCTGGAGCAGTATGGCTTTCCCTCATGGGGCCCAGGAATGGAGGCTGACTGTGTTCCAGGTGGCTGAGCTTGGGAGCTGCATGGCCACTGTGTAAGTGAGGTACTGCCCTTTTGCTCTTTATCTCCCCAGAAAGATCAAGATGCTCTACTTTCTTTTTGTCTCCTCTCCTGCTGTGTCCAGTACCATCCTATCTACTTGATTCTTTTTTCCATCATCTTTCTATTCCTCCCTCCGTCACATGCCTCCCATTGTCCCTGGCCCAGGCCTTTAGTGCAGGAGTAGATTGCAGTAGTGACTCCCTTCTACTGAAATTCTCACCCCCTGCTTCTTGTTTTGTGCATCAACACAACACTCATTTTTCTCCATACCAACATGGTAAGAATTGGTCTTGAGGCCTGTCATTTTGTTTCCACCTCCCTTTTGCTCCCTGCTTTAATGAGAGTGGCCCCCCAGTATCTTGCCTGCCTTTTTCTGTAGCATAATTACTATTTCTTGACCTGTGTTAGGTAACTCACTGTCTAGAAAGAACTAGATACATGTTTTTCCGTTATCCTTTGCTGTGTCAAACATTACCCCAAAGTTGGTGGCTAATGCCTTATTTCTTAGGAGTCTGTGAGTCTGCTGGGCTTAGCAGGGCAGTTCTTCAGCTCCTGTGCTATCACCTAAGGTCACTCAATATGGCTGAATCAGCTAGGAGCTTGGCTGGAAGTCCCAAGATAGCTCTATTCACTTCTCAGGTAGATAACAGTGGTTGTTGGCTGGGACATTTTGATGCATCCCCTCCTGGTCTTGTTTTCCTCAAGTGTCTCCTCATTCAGGAGTTGGGCCTGAGCTGTATTCCAAAAGGGTGAAAGTGGAAGCTGCCACACTTCCAGACCGAGGCCCGGAAATGGCAGTGTCACTTCAGCCACATGCTGTTGATACGGCAAGTTGCAAGGCCAGCCTAGATTCAGTGGGAGGGGAAGCAGACCCTCCCTCTTGATGGGAATAGTGGCATGCACATTACAGACATGGGAGGAGCTGGGAACAGCCAATTTTGTAAACAAATATGCCAGTAAATGGGCCTACAGTATCAGTGGTTATAGCAAGAATAGAGCCTGCGTTCATTCAGTCTGCGTTTGCTGAATACCTACTGTGTCCTTGGAGTACTTATTATGCAAACAAGGATCAGACCTTTTTCTGAGCTGTCCTCCAGAAAAATTAAATGTGCTAGAAATGAATCTACCTGTGGGAGGCCACAAAAATCCTTGCTGCCCTGAACCCCTTCCCTCTCCTGGGTGACATTTCTCTGCTGACTAGCCAGGTTGAACTTTTAAAAAAATCTAGTTACAAATCATTTGTATTTTAAAAAATTGGTAGCTGTTTTTTTGGTCTTCAGCTTGCTTTCTAGCTTTTTTAGCTTTGAATGCATATGTTTTTCTTACCAATTTTAAAAGTTTTTTTTAAATAATTTTTTAACATATTGAGGATTTTTAACTTACTTTTCTCACAATCCTTGTTTAATATTTATGATACCCATTTCAGGGCACCTGGGTGGTTCAGTGATTGAGCATCTGCCTTGGGCTCAGGGCATGATCCTGGGGTCCTGGGATCGAGTCCCACATTGGGCTCTCTATAGAGAGCCAGCTTCTCCCTCGGCCTATGTCTCTGCCTCTCTCTGTGTGTCTCATGAATAAATAAATAAAATCTTTAAACAAACAAAAAGATTCCCATTTCAAACAATATATGTTAC
The DNA here is from genome assembly GCF_053574225.1 of Canis aureus. Lineage (NCBI taxonomy): Eukaryota > Metazoa > Chordata > Mammalia > Carnivora > Canidae > Canis > Canis aureus. The sequence goes on along the minus strand of NC_135632.1, from coordinate 26,351,607 downwards.
AGTGGTTAGAGTTCATGTATGTCTGTGTGTTAATCCTTCAACTACATCATATATTCCTTGGGCTCAGAGACTCAGTTTTATGTTTGAGAGTCTTGTGTCTTGTAGCTGCTCATGGTAAGCCATGAACTGCCTTCCTTGTTTGCAGCTGTGAGAAGTGAGTGTGGGTGTAGATACTTATTTACCTCAGTGTAGCCCTTGCTTTGTGGAGCTGCGAGCCTTGTTTGGCAAACAAGGGATATGTTTCTGAAATTCTTGGCTAACAAGGTGGAAGAAGCTCCTGCTGTAAAAAGTATTGGTTTCTGAGGGTACTTGGTGTTTTACTTGAAAGTCAAGTATGAGCCTAAAGTCAGGCTCAGAAGGAGATGAGAGAATGACCAGTTTCCGGGAAGCTGCTTTCTTTGTGGTTTTTATCAATGAACAAAAAGAATCTTCTGCCCTTTTTTATGGACTCCGTGAGCTACCAAATGGGAAACTTGGAGTAGACAATGTGGGAGATCTCTTCGAGCTTCATAATGCTTGAAGTAACTTTTGCAATATTCACACATGATATCATCAGTAAATAACTACAGAGATTTTATAGGTAGTACAACTTTAAAATCAAGTAAAATATTCGAACTTCTTTCATGTTGAATTCTGAAGTAGAAATGTGGTTGGTTGTCCAGCAAAACTGGATTCCTTTGTAGCGGGGTGGTGGGATGATGCATTTTGAAGACGCTCTTTATTACAAGAGCAGAACAGACGAGACAGAATGTGGCTGGAAAATGAGTTTGAGGGGAGACATGGGATTGCAGGGCACCGTATATGCTGTGTCCAGGGCCTCGGACGCCAGTACTGGGTGTTGGGGACCATTGAGGAATTCAGAGCACGAATGACACAGAATGATGGGCATTTAAGTGGCTCACTCATGGAAGTGTGAGCTAACTTCTGCTTTTGACTTTCTGTCTTCAAAAAAAATCTGAGCACTGGGAGAATCAACGTTGGGATCCTGTCAGGGAGGCCTTGAGAGACTTTCCTTCCTCCCGAGTTTGTTTTCCTTTCCTCTGAGGGGAGTTTGTATTTACTTTTTTTTTTTTTTTTTTTTTTTACTTTTATAAAGTAGTCTTTCTCCTCTCTTATACCTTGCTTTTCCCTCTTCAGCTGTAAATCCATTTTCTCTGGAAAAATGGGGCTTGGTAGTTGGCAAGATGTAGACATGCCCTGCACAGCCTTCTGCATAAGAGGCGATGAAAAGACTAGCTGCCTCAGCAGGTCGTGCGTGTGTGTATGTGTGTGTGTATTAATTTCAGCGATCTCCTGATTCTGAAACTCTTAGCATCCATAATTGACATGGGGTGCTAAATTGCACCCCTCATCAGATTGTACAATTTTCAGAAAAGGAAGCAAATTGCCATGCGTTGTGTTAAGCAGAAGAGGAAAAAGAGAAAGATGGTCTTTCAAGTCCTTGTAAAGTGTGGAACTGTATCAGAATTTCTTGTTTTATTGTTTTGGTTAATATATAGTGTGTGTGTGTGTGTGTGTGTGTGTGTGTGTGTGTGTGTGTTTTGGGTGCTTCTGTATGTCTGTCTGTCTGAGCTGCCATCCTCTTTTGGAGAACTTTTTTTCCCTCCAGCTCAGGGACTGCCAGGATGATAGCTTTTAGCAATCAAGTGGATGAAAATTGAATATACTCTCCAGGATTCTTTTCATTGTTCTGCCTTACATGTTCGTTTTCTGAACAACCACCACCAAAACCCCCCATGAGATGGTAAGACTTTCTTTGCTCAGAGTGGCATCTTTGAATGCTTGCCTTCTTGTATTTATTTGTTTCAGCAGATTTCCAAGGTGACTGCTGAAACTCCCTAAATATTCCAAAGATAGAGGGGCTTTTAATTGTGTTTTCTGGGACTCTTCCTCTTTCTGTACTGGGCCTGTCTGATTCAGACTCATCTCCCTCTGCTTGTGTTAATCCTTTTTTTAAAAATCTAAATTCAGTTAGTCATTATTTTCAGATATAGAGTTGTGTTAATCTTTAAAAAATTATTATAATCTTGTGATGGGAAGAGAATTAGAACAGTGGCAAGGTGGCTAGAATAAACATCAGGGGACCTTAGATGCAATGTTCTGTCTCGAGTTAACTTAAAGGTCTCTGAAAGTATCTGAGCCTCAGCTTCCTCTATATAAAGGGACTGACTGACTTTTTCTGTGAAGAGACAGATAGTAAATATTTGGTGCTTTGGAGGCACTGTGGTCTCTCTCACAACTACTCAACTCTGCCATTGTCATTTGCAAAAGTAACCCCAGACAATATGTAAATGAATGTGTGTGGCTGCAATCCAGTAAAAATTCACCCCGACAGGCAACAGGCTGGGCTTGCCTTGTAGGCCATAGTTGCCAACCCCTCATCTAAAAGACCCGAATGATAAATACTGCCCTGTTTTTCCCCCCATAGGTTTATAAGAGGAAATTAAGTATTGTAGCGAAATCACTTGGAAAAATATAAAGGAGGGATTTCTGCTTCTCGGTAATATTGAGGAGTTTGAGGCATACTGATGATCCCAAGAACAGCAAGAAAAGCCATATACAGTACACTGTACAGACACAGACACACACACACACCATTCTGTTCAAAAGCACTGGAGAGGTGTTGGGGCACCTGGATGGTACAGTTGGTTAAGCATCCAACTCTTGGTTTTGGCTCAGGCTGTGATCTCAGGGTCTTGAAATGTAGCCCCACCCAGGGCTCCATGCTCAATGTGGAGTCTGCTTGAGATTCTCTTTTTCTCTTCCTCTGCCTCTCCTGCTTGTGTGCTCTCTCTTTCTCTCTCTCAAATAAATAAATAAATTTTAAAAAAGAAAAATAAGGAAAAAAAAGTACCTGAGAGGTGTTAAAACAATGAGGACTGGGTAGGAGATGCTGAGGTGTCAGAAGGGAGGTGAGTAGGAGATAAGCTGACAGATCTACTCTACCCCTAGGGACATTGCTGGTTCAGAGTTCTGGCAAAGGACCGGAAATCTTTGCCTGGCTGGAGCCTTGCTGCTCTGGGAAGGAGAAACCAGCAGAAGTTTTGGTGACTTCATAGGACTGGACTGGAGAGACAAAATTGGAGAGTCAATTATGTTTTCCTCTCAAAACAGTTGCTAAATCCTGAAGTTGTGTGGGCTGGGAAGATAAAGGCTTATCAGAAGGCCTGTGGACAACAGAAGAGAAGTTCAGCAGTCATGATGCTGGGAAGATAAAGATGAGCAGACAGGACCTGCTTTGGGAGGTGAGAAGAGGTAGGGAATGGAGTGAATATACCAGGCTCTCAGGTGAAAGCCTTGATGGACCATGTCCTGGGAACAGGAGTGACCCAGGGGAAGTTTAGTCCTGTACCAGCCCCTTGCTGGTTCAGGTATTCAACTGTTCCTCCACCCAGCTCCATCTGCCAGCAAAAGGCAGAGGCATCTCCTGAGGAAGGTAACTTCATCGAAAGTCTCTTTATTTGTTTCATACATGGGGTCTAGTATGAATAAAAATTTATTAGGCATGCCAGTGTCACCTAGAAAAACAAGAGAGAAACAGATAATATAAACAGACTTACAGGTGATCTAGAATTTACTAATCAGATTTAGTAAAAAAATCTAATTTACTAATTAGATTTAGATGTGATTAATATATTCAAGAAATTTTTTTAAAGATTTTTATTTATTCATGAGAGACACAGAGAGAGAGAGAGAGAGAGAGAGAGGGGCAGAGACACAGGCAGAGAGAGAAGCAGGCTCCATGCAGGGAGCCTGATGCGCGACTCGACCCCAGGACTCCAGGACCATGCCCTGGGCCAAAGGCAGGCGCCAAACCGCCGAGCCACCCAGGGATTCCTATTCAAGAAATTTTTTGAATGGGGAAAATAGATGAAAAGATGGAAAATTTCAACAGAGAATCGGAATCTATAAAGACTCAATGGGCATTCTATTAGTGTGAAAATATCTGAAGTAAGAACTCAGTAGAGCGGGGTTTAACAGAAGACCCTACAGAACAGAAGAAAAAAGGGAATTGGAAGGAAGGTTAATAGAAATTATTCAAACTGAAGTGCAGAGAGGAGAAAGTGGAACATTCCAAACAGAGCATAAGAGAAGTGGGATACAACGAGTAGTCTGTGATAGGTCTAATTGGATTCTCAGAAGAAGACAAGGAGGGGATGGGACAGAAGCAATATTTGAAGTGAAAATGGCTAAAAATTTTACCCAAATTTATTAGAGAGATCCACCCACAGATTCAAGATGTGAAAATACAATGAAAAAACACAGGGTGTTGAGTGGATATGGATGTCATTTAAAAACAAACGATTCACTGACATTTGAGGTTACTGTTACTGGTGGATTAGACCCATTTACAGGGTGGGCCTCCAGCCTCAGGCTTAATGCATTTACTTCCCAGACCCCTGTTCTCAAACAAAACCTGTTTACCTCTTGTCTCTTGCATTTTCCTGCTTCTCTGCTTTTGTCAAGCTCAGTCCCGTAACACCAGCCCCTGGCATTTCCAGTGCCAGGCATCCTTACCTTGTCATTGTCATTGTTAGCATTATGGGCTAACAGGCTTAGGTGGAGGGAGAGGCATTATCTCGACACAGTGTAAAGGCCAGACAAGAGACGCATCTGTTTAGGTGACGTAGTTACTAGGGCTGCTATAAGAAACTACCCTGCATATGGTAACCTTAAAGCAGCAGAAATTTCCGGAGGCCAGAAATCTGAAAACATGGTGACAGTGCCATACTCTCTCTCTGGAGTCCTTAGTGGGAGAATCTGTTTCTTACCTCTTCAGCTTCTGGCAGCTCTCAGCACCCCTTGGTTTGTAGCTGCATCTCTCTGCTCTGTGTTCACATTGCCTTCTGCTTTGTATGTCTGTGTTATTTTCTTTGTGTCTGTCTTAAAACTTTTTCTGCTTCTCTCTTATAAGGATATATGTGATTGCATTTTTAGGGCCTACCTGGATAATCCAGAATAAACTCCTTCTCTCAGGATCCTTAATCACTTTTGCATCTTTCTCCATATAAGGTACTATACACAGGTCATGGGGATTATGATGTGGACTTATCATTTTGGGGCCATCACTGAGCTCATTGCAGGTGGTGATGTTATAGCAATGATAATATTGAGTGCTTTAGCTTCTTAAAAATGGTAGTATGTTCCAAGAACTTGCCAAGTGCATTAAATGCATTATTTCGTTTGGCACTAGTACCAAGTATAAGGTAGGTGCCATCATTACCACCTTTGTACAGATGAGAACTCTTAGGCTCAGAGAGGTAAGTACTTGCTAAGGTCACCTTGCAGCTATTAAGTGGGAGAGCCAAAATTTGAACCTAAGTGTTTGGGCTTTAGCGCTCCTTTACTTCGTTCCTCTGAGTCAGTAGCTGGATTTCCCGTTGGATACTGCCACTAGTAAGTGGCTTTTAAACCTGGGGTACTTTCCAGCTGTAAAATCCTATAGTCCTATGAGTTTTTGTCAGAAAAAAAAAAACCTCAAACCTGTGTTATTTAAAGTATAGCAAATTTTAATCTGGCAGACAGTGGAAAGAATTTGTTTTTTAATCCTTATGGAAGAAGCTGATGTGAATTTGCTGTTGTGCATTTTGATATTTGCTGATGGTGGAGGCATTCTGGAAGGAAAAATTATTCTGGACTCACAGGCCAAATCTATACCATCTGAGTGAATCAAGGTAATTGCTTAGATTACTTAGACCCTGCCTGCCAGATAATTGAGGTAAATGGGGTTATTAATTTGAAGTAGCTAGGTAATTGGGTCTGCCTCCCTTCGATAATGTAAACATGGTCACATTGTATAATTCTATAATTGGTTGAAAAGGCTCTATTCTTTCTCTTGATGCACCTGCTATTGTCTGTAGCTTGGCCATTGGGTTTTAGTGTATTAGATTATTTCAGACAAACCCCAGTACTTGGCTTGGGTTGCCTAGTGAAAATACATACAGATAAATGTATGTATTTATGTGTGTGTGTGTGCACACATGTATGTGTATATATAGAACTGAAAATGGTAATATAGGGAGTATTTTTTTAAAAAGATTTTACTTATTTATTCATGAGAAACACACAGATAGAGAGAGAGAGAGAGAGGCAGAGACAAAGGCAGAGGGAAAAGCAGGCTCCATGCAGGGAGTCCGATGTGGGACTTAATCCTGGCCCCGGGATCAAACCCTGGGCTGAAGGTAGATGCTCAACCGCTGAGTCACCCAGGTGTCCCTAGGGAGTATTTTCTTATATTTTATTTAAATTCAGTATGCCAACATAAAGTGTTCATCTCATCTTGTGCTCTCCTTAATGTATAGGGAGTATTTTAAAGGTTGATTATTTCTGATAATTCATGTAAGAGTTTTACAGAAAAATGTGCCTCCAAGGTAAATCACCTTAGAGTCTATTTGAGGAGATGGTTTCCCCTTTATAAGAGTTTTTTTTTTTTATTGAACTCTACTGTCATGTCTATATTTAAATCTTCCAAGAAAGTTATTATAGCAGAGCTTGTTTCTCATCAAAAATGGTCAAAGGAAAATTTGGTTCAGTTCATTAGCTTCTTCCTAAGTATTGCCTAGTGGGATCTATGTTGTGATTTTGCTCTAGATCACAGACATTTGACTTGTGCTTGCACAGCACTCATGTGCTTGCACAGGCTCGTGTTGTCCCTCAGCCTGGGCTGTCTGAAGTGCCTCCATGGGCCTTTCCAGCTCACTTTTCAAACGACTGAGTAATGTGTTTTGAGATTTCTCGGATTTATATGGGGGCCAAGTCTGCTTTGTCTGTCATTTTGTTTGAGAAGTCTGGCTCTTTTAGGGTGGGGGCTGCCTTGCAAAGGGTAAGAAATTCTGGGGTGAGTGGGTGGGAGGGAGTGGACCATGTCATAGCTGCAGAGGCCACATGTCTCAGATGTTCTGAAACTTTCTGGTTCTAAAATATTCTTTCTGGTTTTAGATCTTACATCCTGAATTTTGGCTTGGAAAATGAGGCTAAAGTGATGTCTGCTCATTTGTCTCTCACATCCGTTATTTGTGTAACAGCCCTTTGATATGATACTTCTACCCTAGCCAAAAAAGGAGAAAACTGGGAAGAACATTTCAGTTAAAAAAATATCCTCCCTATCCAGCCTCTGATTGAAATGTGAGGTTTCGATCTTGGCCAGTGATGTTGGTGGTTGACATCACTGATCCACTTCTTATATTTACTGCTTCACTTTGCTTGCCCAGATGTGGTCCGAAGAGGATGAGAGCTGTTCAGACAGAAGTGGGCTCAGCGAATTCAGATGAAAGGTCCACCTGTGTGTGCCTCCTGAAGTTTTCCCTCTGGGCTTTGAGTTTATTTATAAACCTAATGGACCTCGGGGGAAGAAAAAATGAGGAGAGGAGGAATTTGTTCCTAAAATGAAAACCAAATATGGTTTAAAAAAAAAAAGCTCCCTATGTACAGCTTATCCCACCAGCCTCCAATAAAAGTACACATATCAAAACAACATACAGTAGATAAAAATCACACTGGAAAAAGAGAAATTGAGACAATTCTGATGTTTTGCAGGGCCAGAAGAATCCACATAATTTACTCCTTCTACAAGTATATTTTACAAACTACATTATCTGATTTTATATAATACTCATGTAATATATCTGGATCATCTTGAAAACTCACAAACATTCAGACCAAGGCTATGTCCACATACAGTGTTGAAATGAGCCAATCATTTGGAAAGTTCATGCTCTTAAAAATATCTTGGCTGTGGTTATCTGAGAAGAAAAAGACCACATTGAATTTTCTGAGTTTTCTATTTTAGTCTGCAAATGTCAAACAACTAAAAGTTACAGAATAATAAACCTCTCTCAAAACCTATTATCCATAAATCTCAGAGCTTACTTTTCTCTAGCATTTAAACAAACAATGGCCAACATTTCTAGAGTAATATACTCACTCTTCATCCTTTTTTTATGCCATCATGATATTGACTAAGTCACTATAGAGATATGGGACAGCTACTCAGGAAAGGGAATTTTGAGCATGGACTAGTATTTTCAAGAAACATTTTAGGAGAATTTTGAGTGTAGATTTAAGTTTGATTTTAATTTTCAGTCTTTTGACATAATGGGAAAATAGAAATCAGTCTTTCACAAGAATAAATCTTTCCTCCTGTGAGAGTTTAGATGTCTGAAATACATTGTGGACGTTACTTAGTCTTTTCTGGTCCCATGAAGACTAATTTCATTTGGTTAAAGTCCTGGTTGGTAACTTTAAAGAACATCTGGAGCTGAGCATCGTATTTTCAATTGATCTTCAGATTTCTGTATTTCCAATGTGTTAGAAAAAAAAAGTGTACAAACTCACTATACCTTTGTGTAAAAGAAGAGTAAGTATAGCCTGAGACACTCTCCAAAGAGAACTGAAGTTTATGGAAAGTAGCCATGGTTTTGAGAATTATTTCGGCATCTTTTGTGCTTTTTCTTTGTATGCATCTGAGTTTTTTAGTTACTGGAATTTGACATCTAAATAAGAGGCTGTTACTATGATATGTAAATAGAACGTATGGGTCGAAATGCTTGTCATTATGGATGTTGAAAGGACAATTTACGATTTACAAAGACGGAAAAGCCCAATAAAGATCTGTATTAAAGAGCTGGTGCGATAAGAGTGCTGTAGATAGATGGGCTTCTTGTGGATGAACAGAATCAATGACAAGTGAAAGGAAAAGTTCACTTCACTGGTAGGGAAAATGTTTTCCAGATGTCAGCAAGGCCAATATTTTCTTCCTTCCCTCTGTCCTCACTTGGGCTAACTACCTGAGGCCCCAACACCCTGAGCAGAACTAGACTTTAGTAATACAGCAGGATGCATGCATGCTATATTGAATTGTTTCCATGCCTGCCCCCACTAGACTGTGTAAGCCCCAGTTGGGCTGCTTTTTTTCTTTTCTTTTTTTTTTTTTTTTTATCCTGGCGCCTCATACAAGCCTGGCACATGGCAGGTGCTCAATAAGTGTCTAATGAATTAAGTCTTAATGATAAAAAAATCTTGTTTTTATAAGAATTATTTATATTTATATTATAGTAATAACTATATATGTTATAAACATGTAAATTTATATGTTATAAATAAATACTTATATATAATAGTTACCTATTTATTTATACATTCATCTTATTCCCCATCCCACTATGAGATTAGCAGTTTAGTTTTTGTTTTAGGTAGCATTTACCATTTTAAGTCAGAAGACTGAAAGAAAAAAGTAAGATTTTATTTTTATTTTTTAATTTTTAAAAAAGATTTTATTTATTTATTCATGAGAAACAGAGAGAGAGAGAGGCAGAGACATAGGCAGAGGGAGAAGCAGGCTCCATGCAGGGAACCCGATATGGGAACCGATCCTGGAACTCCAGGATCACTTCCTGAGCCAAAGGCAGACGTTCAACTGATGAGCCACCCAGGAGTCCCAAGATTTTATTTTTAAGTAACAGAATTAAATAATGGTATTTTCTGGTAAGTTTATAGAGCTCACACTTCTGAAATTTGAGCTTAAAACTGCCTTGAGACTTTTTAGGCAACTGTGTGTATATTGTAAAAGAAGGTATAATAACAACTGGTTTTTGTTGGGCATTTATGATGTCTTAGGCATTTAATCCTTTTGCTTTCTATCAAGCTCCCGTGAGGCAATTTGATTATTTTCCCTTTTTAGACTTGGGGAAATAGAGGCACAAATAGATTGAAAGAACTCACCCAACATCATTCAGCAAGTGGCCAAGCCAGGGTTTGAGCCCAAGGAGTCTCCCTCCATAGAGTGCGTTCCTAGCCTCTAGGGTACACAGCCTTTAGGGAGTGGCTGACTTACATGCAGGTTTTATTGGAGGAACTGAATTTACCGGGACAAGCCCATCCCTTGGTGTGGTAGAGGCATCTCATGACCCTGTGTAGAAGCAATAAGTCATCTGTACTGGCAGAGGCCATCAAACAAATGTGGTGAACTATAAAAGATGAAAGAGCCAGTGTTCCTGTCATTCTCCCAAAAAGTTTCACACATACATGTTAGAGTTCTTATAGAGCTGGCATCTGCCATTTTGTAAACTTTTTATTGACTCATAAGATGCATGGAGTATTTTGTTTTTACAAATACAAAGGGAAATGGTGCTTGAGACAGACAACATCTCTGTGTCAGCCAGACATGACTCTAGCAGCTCTCAGAGTGTGGTCTGAAGCCCTCCAGGAGTTCCTAAGGGCAAAACTTTTTTCAAAATAATAGTAAGATCAGGGACACTTGGGTGGCTCAGTTGGGTGAGTGTCTGCTCAAGTCGTGATTCCCCACGGTTCTGGGGTCAAGTCCTGCGTTGGGCTCCCCAGAGGGAGCCTGCTTCTCCCTCTGCCTATGTCTCAGCTTGTTTCTGTGTGTCTCTCATGAATAGATAAATAAAATCTTTAAAAAAAAAAAAACAACAAAATAATAGTAAGACTTTTATTTGCATTTTTCATTCATTCACTCACAAGCACACAGTGGAGTCTTTTTCCAGGGGCTGCATGGCGGATGATGGCATCATCACTAATTAATGTGTGCTTGGATACTCTTGTTTAGAAAATGCCTTCGTTATTCTCCAATATAATAAATATTGACCGATGTAACACATGTACACAAAAGTTCTTAAGGAACCCTCAAGAATTTTTAAGAAGGAAAAGCCATTCTGAGACCCTTTTTCTTGGAGTTTGTTCAATAGACAGTGTTTACTATTTTTTATAATTAATTTGTTCCAAATTTGCCCGAGTTTGTAATTCCTTTACAACGTGTAAGAGGTTGGGTAAGATGAAATTTGCCTTAAAAAGGTAAACCGTTCTTCTCTTTGAGCTACCTTGCATCTTTTAGGGTCCTCTCAAAGCCCCGAGCCGCTCATCTCCTAAAAGAAAAGGTATTTTTCCTACCTTGGTTCTCCAGAGATTGGCTCTTCATTCTAACCTCCAGAGCCTTATTTGAGAAAGAACAGCCCCCGTTACTGTACTTGGTAATAAGGCAGCCTGCTGAGTGCCAGAATCCATTTTTCCTATGTGATCAAAACTAAGCTGCATTTCTCTTTTCTGACATTTCATCCACTCTGCTAGGAGGTTTTAAGAATTAGCTGCTCACAGATTAAGTGCTCTTAATCAGTTCATCTTACATTACAATGTAAAGTTTCTCTTGTGTTCAGCAGAGAACTTGATTTTCATTTGATATCTGCGATCACAGAATAGTAAGTGGATTCCCAGGAAATTTCATGAAGAGCAATGATAATGCAGAGATGGGGTGGAGGTAGTGGGGGATGTTGAGCTAATTGATTAGTTTAGAATCTTCTAATTTCCATGAGGAATGGAGGAGCCCAATTTGTATTTCTCCTCCTTGGCATGTTATTCTCACAGATTGTCTGATGTTTCATTATCATCTTGACAGAACAGCTGATGTATAATTCTGTTGAATAGTATATCCGTTGTGTTTTTGCCATGTGCATTTATTACTTCATGATTAGATTATTTTGTCTCTATTAGCTGATTATCTGAGAGCTAGCTGGAGGAGTGAGCTCAGAGGAATGAACATCTCTGGGTCTTGAATTTTCAGGGCCCCTGGTCCTTTGAACACAGTGGACATCTCCTCCCCCGATGATAATATATTGGGCTTCGGGGACCATAAATGACTAGTGTTAATGTCTTCTCCTAATAAAACTTTTGTGCAAAATGTTCTCTTATTCAAAATGTCCCTAATCCTTACATATGGCCAACTTCATTGCCTTCTGTCTGTCAACACCAGTTCTTTGCCTGGTTCCAGGGTTAATTTCCACGCTTGTCATCCTGGGGTTTTTGTTTTCCTGCCCCCATCCTGTTTATGGAGTCTCTTAGTGGATTTGAGAACTGCCGGCCGGGAGCGTGAGGATTTTCACATACACACGCAAAGCTCAGGCGAACAAATTGTGTTCCTTTGCCAGATAAGCCTCTTTAGTGTCCCCTGGCCTCTAAAAATAACAGCAGTCCTCCAAGTGATAGTTAAAGAGAATCACCACAGAGCAAGCTCTTTTTACAAACAAGCACCACCTAAACAAATGGGGATGCTGGTGTGCGGCTGTTTCTGCAGCTGGTGGTTGATCCCCAGTGCCCAGGTACGTGAGCAAAGAGGCCTTGATGGTCTGGAGGTCCCCGTCATGAGTGCCCAGACAAGAATCTGGGGCTGGAGTGGGAGGCTTTGCTGGGCACTAGTCTTCATCATCTTCAGAGGAGCCAGGGATCATGCTGCGAAGCTACATGGTGTAGAGAAAGACACAGGTTTCCTGTCTTATCCTTCCCAGTAACTGGCTATGTATTTGCTCCTTCCTTCCTTCCCTCCCCTTCCTTCCTTCCTTCCTTCCTTCCTTCCTTCCTTCCTTCCTTCCTTCCTTCCTTCCTCCCTCCCTCCCTCCCTCCCTCCCTCCCTCCCTCCCTCCCTTCCTTTTTATCATTTATTCATTTGCAAAGTAGCTCTTGAATTCTCATTATTAGCTAGGCAAAGAGACTAGTTGTGAGGACATGAAAGTGAGCAAGACAAAGTCCCTGCCTGCCTGAGAGAGACACACTAGTAAACTATTATTTTAACAAAAGAGTGCTAGATAGTGCCTGGAGATATGGAGAGAGGCCTTCAGGCAGGCTGAAGAAGAAAGACTCTTCTAGAAAGAGTCATGGAGGATGAGGAATGAACAGGTAGGGAGTGAGCAGGAGAGGAGGAAGGAGAGCTTGGGATCTTGTATTCACCCATTCTTGCCACCATACAGGCATTACTAATCAACTGCGAACTGTTTCCTGGTGAGCTTGTCCTGGGCCTGACGGTCTTTTTCAGAATGCAGCTCCCGACAGCCTCTCACACAATCTGCCTCAAACTTGAGTGAGCAAAAGAAGTAAATGACCCTATTCGTTGCCTTGCAGATCAACTTATAGATCTGGGACTTAGCCCAGGATACGCATTCTAAGCAGACATGCTCTCCCATCCACCCACCCCCCATCCCCGCCCCAGGTGACCCTGGTGCAGATGTGCTGGACAGTAGTATTGGGAAATAGTTTTCTGGCTGTTGATCTCTTGATTTACATGAGTACATTCCTACAACATTATTTTTGTTTATATTTAAAGCAAATTGAAATTCTAGGCTCTGATAATGATAGGCTTTTCGCCTACAAAGCCTGTCCATTGGGATTTTTTTTAATTGTGTAGGGATTGGGACAATTCTTTGTAGGGCTACCCTGTGCCTTATAGGTGTCTTGCATGCCTGGCCTTCACCTGCTGTAGTGACCTTCCAGTCATTGCAGTAATTGAGGGTGCCTCCCTCGAATTTCTAAAATGTTTCCTAAGAGGCAGTACCGTTCCCTGTGGGAACCACTGGACCAAATGAGGGGTCCTGGGTTTTTGGCAGGGGAAAGGTGTGCCAGACTTGTGTAGTAGGCAGATCACCGGGCTCGTGGTGTAGATAGCATGTAGCCTGGAGATGGGAATGGTGATCTGGAAGCCACAGGAGACCACCTGAGGCTGAAAGCCGGGCTGTGGAAAGGAAGAAGGCTTAGAAAGGAGAGTCCAAGGGAGAGACTTGACAAGCTGCAGCAGCGAGTTGGGTGTAGAGAAGAATGAGAGGAAGAGGGAGCTGCCTGTTTTTCCCAGGGTCCAGGTTTGCACTGTTCTCAGATGTGATGCTATGGACTATGATGAGATGCAGAAGACATCCAAGCTTCGGAAAGATGGCCAGGTTTGGTTCCAAAAATGTTAGGTTCCAATTGCCTGTGTGATTTGCAGATGGAGTTTTTTCTGAACCAGCTGTAGAGATGGGTTTGGAGCTCTGGAGATGGAAACTTAGGTGAGTTGGGCACGTGGAATTGTCTGGAAGGAAGTGATGCTGGGGTCATGGAGTGGATGAGATGTAGTTCAGGCTTGGAATTCCTCCAGGGCTGGTAGAGAGAGAGAGAGCCACAGAGGTGTGGGCAATGCTGGCCCTGCTGATGTCAGAGACCATGCCTCTCCCAACACTATGATTCTCTCCAGCAGTGCCCAAATGGTGTGGGCCCAGAAGGGGAGAAGCCTCAATTCCCCATCTTGTTGTTATTGGGTTTTAAAAAAATTTTTATTTATTAATTTGAGGGAGAGCAAGAGTAAGAGAGATCACAGAGGGAGAGGCAAAGGGAGAATCAGACTCACTGCTGAGAAGGGAGCCTGACGAGGGGCTCGATCCCAGGACCCTGAGAACATGACTGGAGCTGAAGGCAGACACTTAACTAACTGAGCCGCCCAGGTGCCCCTCTCCATCTTGTAAAATAAGGGTCCCTTCCAGCTCTAAAGTCCCAACAGTATGTTTTCTGAATTGCCAGGAAATAATATATTGGGCATGAACACAAGGAATCTATGATCTAAATTTGAAGAGATGGGGGAGGGGAGTAATTAGATACCTCAGTAATTTTAGAGGAAGGTGGATCCTGGGTATTTGGTTCATTCTCTTATGAGGCTGTTGGCCCTGCTCAGACACTCTCTTCCTGGACTTCAGCACATGTGCACAGCCAGCTCACTAAGACTATTCTAGAGGCCAAGTCATGACCTGCCATCATCATTGGGAATCTAGTTCAAAGCACTTATATATCTTAGGGGCCAGTGACATCATTTTTAGTTATAGAGAGAGTTTTCTTTTTTTTCCTTTCTTTCTTTTTATTTTTTCCTCATTTTTTTTTCTATTTTTAATTTTTTCTAAGGGAGTTTTCAATATAAAGATCAATGTAAATGTAAAGCGCACTCCTTTCTAAATATGCCATGTAGCCCAGATGCCTTAAAAGTTTTGGAAGTGGGGCGCCTGGGTGGCTCAGTTGGTGGTTTGTCTTTGGCTCAGGTCATGATTATGGGGATCCAGCCTCTCATCAGACCACCTGCTCAGTGGGGAGCCTGCTTCTCTCTCTTCTTCTGCCCCTCCCTACCCCTCATGCTCTCTCTCTGAAATAAAGAAATAAAATCTTAAAAAAAAAGACTTAAAAAAAAGTTTTGTAAGTGTTGACCACATAAAACTTTTATGTATAATAGTCCTCCCTTATCCATGGTTACACTTTCTGGGGTTTCCGTTGCCCAAAGTCAGCTGCAGCCTAGAGGCAGATGATCCTCCTGAGTTATCATCAGAAGGCCAGTAGTAGCCTAGCATTATATCTCAGTGCCTGCGTCCTACACCTCATTTCATCTCATCATGCATTTATCATCTTTCATCATCACAGGAAGGAGAAGGGTGGGTAGTATGATAAGATATTTTGAGAGAGAGACCACATTCATACAACTTTTCCTATAGCAATAAAATATTTTCTATTTTATTGTTGTTCATCTCTTACTGTGCCTAATTTACACATTAAACTTCATCATAGGTCTGTATGTACAGGGAAAAACATAGTGTGTATAGTACTATCTGTGGTTTCCCATATCCATTGAAAGTCTTGAAACATATCCCCCGCAGATAAGGGGGCTGCTACTGTAGTGAAAGAAAAACAAAATTGCAATATACATAACAGATTAAGGACTAATACCCTTCTTGTAGAAGATTGTACTACAAATCAATAAGAAAACGATAATCTGTGTTATGGGAAAATGGGTAGCAGGGATCCCAGCTGAAGAGTAAGAAATACCTAATTACATTTGTATGGATTATATATAAAAATATTCTCAACCTCATGACTAATTATAGAAACTCAGAATAAAGCAACGATATCATTTTTCACCTATCGACTTGGTACCGTGGGGAAATAGGCATGGTCTCACTCCACAGATCAGTAAGACAGTGGTAGGGCAATTTGGTAATTGCTATTAAATTCCCTGCCTATGAAGACGTATGAACATGGGGTTCTAGAAAAGCATTAAAAATTATTACCATCAGGAGGTGAAGGAGGAAGCTTTGTTAGGGTGGCACCCCCATCTCCCACCAGGGGAGGCACACACCAGGTATTGTTCATACTCATTACAGAGGTCTGCCACGACATACCGTTAATCTGGCTTAGACGTTTATCATCTGCCTCCCACTTCTGCACTGTGGGCAGGAAGTCCAGAGACACGGGGAAGGTTGATAACGTGTTGTTTGGATTTGCCCAACTGAAATGCCTCGGCCCCCACATTATTGATGTCTTTGAAGATCACTATTAAAATTTCAATTTGAAAAGTGGATTCTCTTTTAAACATTTGCTTTATTTATTTTCTTGTGTCATACCCTGAAATTAAACAAGTCTGGTTTCGGGTGGTTATTTATAATCATTATGTAGTTATCCCTATTTTTCTGGTTTTCCCATTATAAACTTATGTGGTGCTAAACGCATGGCTTGCATTCATGGTGTATTTTTTCCCCAATCAAGAATACACTATCAAATTTATTGAAGAAATAAACATTATATTTTTAAGAAAGGCTTTGTTTACCTGCCTGTGATCAGCCTTTCAGGGAAAACAGTGATCTAGGTAGTAAAGTATGGATGGTACTTAAACAAAATACAGAGCCTAAGAAGGAATACCAAGGAGGCACACCATTGTGGAGAAACAAGGAGACAGTGTGTTGGTCTTGAGGATTCTTTTGTTGTGATCCTGCTGCACTCACTATAGTTTTATGGTATGGTACAAAGAGCACTGGATGGAGAGTCCAGAAGTCTATTATAGTTCTGATTCTGCTGCAAGCTATATGTCCACAGCTAATTGTTTAATCCCTGCGGATGTCACTTTATAATCCATGAAAATGAATGGACTGGTTTAAGTAATTAGGAAGACTTCATAGTTAAGGATATAGGTTCTGAATGATTGGGTTTGAGCCTTGGGTTCACCATTTACTGGCTGTGCAACCTTAGGAAAATACTCAACCTCTCTGATCCAGAGTTTCCTTATCTTTAAAATGGAGGTCTTAGAGAGGCGGTTTGAGAATTAAAGGAAGATGCAAGTAAAGCACATAAAACAATATCTTCGGTACAGCATAAATCTAGTAGAAGCTAGCTATCAGTGTTGTCATCATTGCTGTTATTTCTGGAATAATTCTCCTATCCTTGTCTCTGTAAGGGCTCTTTCAGCTGTAAAATCCTTTGAAACCATGATTCTTAGAAAAGCAATTCAAAAGCAGTATTTAGAGTCTAGAACAGGGGCCCTTGGGTGGCTCAGTTGGTTAAGTGTCTACCTTCAACTCAGGTCGTGAACCTGGGGTCCTGGGATTGAACCCCGTGTTGGGCACCCTGCTCAGCAAGGAGTCTGCTTCTCTGTCTCTGCCTCACCCCCTGCTCGAGCTCTCTCTCTCTGTCTCTCTCAAATGAATAAATAAAACCTAAAAAAAAAAAAAAAAAAAAAAAAACCGTAAATAAATAAATAAAGTCTGGAACACTAAGAGGAAAGAGGATGGTAGTTGGGGAAGAGCAGGCAGTGAAGCGGTCAGGTGGCAACTGACCCGTCTGCAGCCTGCTTCTAGCTGCGTCCCTCCACACCTAGTGGTTGCCCGTCCCCTCCCTGAGGCTGCCACCCCTTTGTGTCTGGGGGTGGCCAGACACTATCGGTTCAGCCTCCCCTTTCTCTGTGCTAGCTGAGGACAAACTCATAGGGCTTCTGTTCTCATTTTAAATGTTAACGCCTGAAACGCTTCCAAGTAGAGCTGCAGGCAGAGCAGGCCTGAGGTGGGAGGAGAACTTAGCATAGGAGTCCTTGTCGGTGGCAGTTAGGAGAGGAATTTAGGACACATAGATGAGGAAACAAAGGGAAGAGACTGGAATTACCCCTGGGTTTATGCCTCCTTCAAGAAGTATTTTTTCTTTGCACATTTAACTTCTCAAATCTGGGATGGATTGAAGACAGGCGTGGAGAGTAGTCAGGGCGGGGGCGACATTTGCCTGCCCGATGCCTTCCTCTTCACCATCCCTTCGTCATCTCCCTTTTCCTGGTGTGCTGTGTGGTAAAGGCTTTAAGTGGTTCCACCTCTTCTCTCAGTCATCTCCTTTATTCTCTTGTTCCTTTTGGAATGTGGTTTATGTTCCTCACTGGGGCCTTCTGCTATCCTTCTCCCACTGGTTCCTGGCTACTCTTAACAGATGGTGCCATTTTCTGGAACTGGCTCTCCAGGCTTTTCCAGTCCCATTGCAGCCATGCCCTCACCCCCTCCTCCCCATGCCCATTCTCTGATACCACCAAAGTCTGTGGTAGGATCTGGCATAAATCATGGAACCCCTCAATATGCTTTTTGCCTCTCTTATTTTTCTGAGTCTTGATGTTCTAGACCTATTGGGCATTCACATTTAGAAACCAATAGAAATTAAAACCAGCATTTAAAAGAGGCTCAATGGTTGAGCATCTGCCTTTGGCTCAGGTCCTGATTCCTGGGTCCTGGGATTAAATCCTGCATTGGGCTCCCCTCAGGGAGCCTGCTTCTCCCTCTGCCTATGTCTCTGCCTCTCTCTCTATCTCTCATGAATAAATAAATAAAATCTTTTTTAAAAAAATAAAAGAAAGTTGCAGGAAAAAAAAATCAGGCCTGTGGCTTAGGCTGAGAAATTAAAGTCATATGTGAAAACTAAAGAATATCAGTGTACAACTGGAGTGATTTCAGACATAAGGATCCATTTATGGACACGGAGACCTGTCATTGCTTGCTAACAAGTGGGGAGATGATTAGAGCTATTAATAATAATAATATTGAGAATAATTATTTTAGCAGCTCCTATATACAGAAGTGTTACAGGTTCCAGGTCCAGTTCTAGTGCTTCATATGCATTATTTCACCTAATCCTCATCCCAGCCCAATATGATTGACATTACCTTTATCTGACATAGACAAAACTGAGGCCCATAGGGGTTTGTAACTCACCTAAAGTCATACAGCTAGGAAGGGGTGGTGTTGAGATTTAAACCTAGATGATTTGGTGGGGAGATGGGCAAAATGGGTGAAGGGAGAGGGAGACATGGGCTTCCAGTTATGGAATGAGTAAGTCACGGGGATAAAGGGCACAGCACAGGGAATGTAGTTAGTGGTATTGTAATAGTGCTGTATGGTGACAGATGGGAGCTACACTGCTACAGCCGGACGTATAGAGTTGTCGAATTACTATATTGTACACTTGAAACTAATGAAACATTGTGTGTCAACTATACTTTAATTAAAAAAACAAAAATAAAACAGAAAATAAACCCAAGTACTTTGGCTCCAGAGAGGGAACCTTGACCAGCACACCATCCATCTCTCTGCCTGAGCCAGATTTGATACATCACCGGCTTTCTACCCTATAATTCAATTCCAGATTTCTGTTTTATATTTGCCTAATAGGATCTGCATCATTTAGAAGTAAGACAAACTACACTGCAGTTATAACAAAGTAATAACAATACTCACTTCTTACAATATGTGAGAATTCCGAGCAGCATGAAGCTGCCATCCTACCCTCAGAGAAACCAGGCAAGGAAGCACCAAGAAGGAGACAGCTCTGTCAAGTCCAAGCATTAAGACCACATAGATGAGTTTATTAGGGGCATGAGAGGGAATTTGCATCTCTGAAATGTAATATAAATCATCCAGAAAATCCAATATGAAGCACTTTCCAGGGATTCGGCGAAACAGACTAGAGGGTCCACTGTCTATTGAACTTTCTGATAGGAATAATCTCAGCTGGGGTGCTGGCTGGCTGGAGGCCTCTGGTTCTTATCTCCAGTTTTGCCAGAGCAATGACTCTCAGCTTGAGAGTTCCCTTAGCGGGTGAGATGTGTGACTCAGGAGGGTGTATGATCTGTTGTGCAGTAGGGACACAAAAATGTTGAGAACCCACTGGCTCCAGAGAGGTAAACACTTCAGAAGCCGGTGTGACTGGTTTCCCAGAGATTCTTAAAGAGCAGGTATTCAAGGGTCTCAGGGACTAAAAACATCAGACGTGAAGGCAGCCCAAAGTTTTGCTTTCTTCTGCCAATTTGGAATGGTGACAATTGGTAAAAAGAAAAGATTTAGTATCCCTGAAGGAAGATTACCCATTCAGTCCTACATTGTAAAGATTTTTGCAGGCATTCCCCATTCCTTGGTGTTACAGGTTTATTTTGGGAAAAGAAGTGGCCTTACTCATAGTTGTAGCTATAGGATGTTAAGTAAGGAATTAAACAGACATCTTAATAAAGGTGGCTGGTGAAGGGATCACACGTTTTGGGCTAAACTGAGTCTAATTTAAAATGAGAGATTCTAGAACGGACCTGCCCAATAGAAATATAATGTGAGCCATGGATGTCATTTAAAGTTTTCTCATAAAAATTTTATTTATTTTTATTTTTTTAAAGATTTTATTTATTTATTCATGAGAGACACATAGAGAGAAGCAGAAACATAGAGGGAGAAGCAAGATCCCTGCAGGGAGCCTGATGTGAGACTCGATCCCAGGACCCTGAGATCATGCCCTGACCCAAAGGCAGATGTTTAACCACTGAGCCACCCAGGTGCCCCTCTCATAAAAAATTTAAATTAAAAAATTATAACAGATTAATTCATTAATAATTAATAGGTAAATTAATTTTAATACATTTCATTTAACTCCGTGTGTTCCAAATGTCATTTCAACGTGTAATCAATAAATTTTTATCGAGATATTTTATTCTTTTTTTTTCACATGAAGTTTTTGAAGTCATGTCTGTTTTACACTTAAAGCTCACCTCCTTTGAGGCTAACCACATTTTGAGTGCTCAGTAGTGACACATGAAAGGAGGAAAGAAACAGGGGTGGAGGGTAGAAATTGTTAGCGAAAACCCCAAGATGCTTTATGAGCACATAGATGCCTCTCACACCCTCTTTGGCAATCTCAAAGGCCACACTTTCTGGTGGTCCATTTCTATAAATTCTCACTGACAAGTCAGGAAAATCCTTTCTCCTCCCTGGTTAAATCTATCTTCCTCTTTTTGTGCCAACTGTTGTTGATAGATGACATTTTTCTGGATGTAAATAAAAAATTCCACCCTCCTACATTTCTTCTCTTATTCTGAAGAACCTCCCATGGCCATTTGCTTTCACCTAACTCTTCTACTTAATCCCACTCTCCAGCTTTTCTCCTCCTCCTTGGGGATCTGTTGGAAGGCAGCTGAGAGGGGCACACAGGCGTGCATAGACCCCCAGACACTCTTCGGGACTCCATTTTTATAGTGGGAACCAAAATACCTCTTAAAATTGGCCTCAGGCATCACAGACCCTCATCTCTTCCACGGGCAAAAAATAAACCAGAGAGTGCTGATGACAATTTTGCATGCAAATTGGTTAGCGGAGCCCGGGGCTGCTCAACTTGTGTGTATGATTTTCTATTTCCATGCACCAATTTGGGAGTTTGCGCATGAATGCAGTAATTGTTCATGCAAAGCTGAAAATGCAGGTGTGGAAGCCTTTTTTAGAGTAAGGGAACTGTCTGGCCCTGTTGTCATGTGACAGAGTTTTGTTGAATCTTTTGCAATGTCATATACCTTAGAGTATTTTTTGTTAAAACGCGTTTCCAATATGTGGAACTTTTTGTAAGTCTTATGAATGTCTTTGTGACAGTGCCACTGAATATATGGTGTGTCTCCACTACAGCAAAGAAAAGGGGAGGCCACTGAGGTGAATTTGCTGGTGTGTCTGGGAGTAGTGTCTTTGAACCAACAAGTGGATTTCCTTTGTGGGTAGATGTTGTGCTAAGCCCCCAGATGGTGGAATTTATTCTTGTCATAAGATCTTGAAACTATTCTTGCACATGGTGAATTTTTGTGCTTTCCGGCAGTTTCTCTAGTGCATTATTTTATAATTTTATATATTTTTATCATATTATATTTGCAAATTTTAAAAAAATTCTCCTACATAAAGACTTTATTGATATACCAGTGTGAAACTCTATTATAGAGTTGAGACCCTTGTGATAATAACTCAAAGTAAAAAGAAACAGTAGTATTCTCTTGTGCCAAATTGAAGTGTGTGCATGCCCTTGGGGCACCATACTCTTGGGAAAATTTCTTTTTTTTTTTTTTCCACATTTTATGTTGTTCAGGGTTAGATTCCCAGTCACTTCTTGTATGTAACCACAATCTTTGTCCTGTCATTATTTGGCCATCTATGCAAAATGAGATTTTTGCATATTTTCTTTGCTTTCAGTGACATACCAACCTTTGTTTTTTTTCTTCCAGGTCAGAGGTATGGATCCAACTCATTTTTTAAATTGCTACTTAATAGTCTGTAGTATGGATGAGCCATAGCATAACCGTTCAGCCATACTGTTGTTGATGGATTTCATCGTGTGCATGTAGGGAAGGAATTAAAATGGCATTTGGCTGTTACAGATAAAAAATGCACCATGTCCCTTCTTGTTCTGAAAGAGCTGATTGCCTGCCTGGCTCTAGCTGGGCTGATTCACATGGCGGACAGAGAAGAACGTGCGCGGGAGTGAGGGGCCACATGGTCTCCAGGTTCAGAATGTATATGCTGGCTCACTATGCTACCCATTTCAGGTGCTTCTTCGGTTCCTTTGGCTTCTCTGAAGGCATTAGAGCAATCACACTTCTTAGTTGATTCCTACAGCTCCTTGTAAAGGTGCATTATTTTTCTGATACGCCTTCTCTGAGGACTTGGCCACAGTTGACATTATTTTTTCAGTACTGATTATTTTTATAAAAATCTTTAGACTTTAGCATAGAAATCTATATAAGATCCCATTTACATTCTAAACAGTTTCATTTCCATATTGTTTGCACATATTCATTAGTAGCTGGTCTTGGATGCAATCAGTTTATTGTACTCTCAAAATCAAAGAGAACTGCTCAGAGTGTCAGCTATCATGATACCATGCTCAATTAGGAAAGTGGCATAAAATATTGATAACTAACTTTTCTTCTGACTCATGCTAAGCTCTCCTTGGATTTGGTATGGACCAGTTTGAATAGAAATTCTAAAGACTTGGTGATCCTTTACATCTTCTCTTCACTATATAAGAAGTATTTTTAAGTGTGTGAAATATTTTATTAATACTCTGAGTTCAGTTTCTAGCCAGTTGCTTTTTAATATTTCAATACCCCACTGTGAAATCTAAGCAGCGTGAGGCCTGGTGTTGCTGGAAGAGCTTTCTTGAATCTTTGCCTGTGTCTTCTCTGTCAAAATGGACCAGTGAGATGAGCAGTAATGCCGTCCTTTGGGTTTGATTAATGGGTACAGTCAATGGGAATTACTCAGCACTCTCCTTACAACTTCTAGACACTGAATTTTTTACAGTATGATGTTGTGTGTGCATAATTCAGTGACTATGCGTGACTCTTTGAAATGACCAGCAACCAATAACAAGTTTCCTGTCTCCCTCCACCCTTTGCTTTACCCACACACACACAAACTTGTACACACAGAGACACACACACCTGTTATCCTAGCACTTTGATCATCTGATGCTTCCCAGTCATTTGTGGTCTGGTGGCCACAAAAAATCTTAAGAACTCATTTGATGAGGTGTCGTCTGTTGCTTTGCCAATTACTCCATGATTGAATGTAGAATCCTAGGTTTATATAAGTTTAAAGAAATGCTTTTAGACTTACCAAGATTTTCCCCCTTGAGTTTATCCATGATTTAGATAAGGTGTTAAGAACTGTGTTTTATGAAAACTGGTGGTTGCCAAAGCCTATAAGCAGAAGAGAGTAGGGAGTAACTGCTGAATGGCTATGGGGTTTCCTTGTGGTGAGGAATATGTTTTAAAAATACAGAGAGGTGATGGTCGTCCAACCTTATGAATGTACTAAATGCCATTGAATTGTTCACTTTAAAATGGTTGATCTCATGTGAATTTCACTTCAATTAAAAAAATAAAAAAGAATAAATAGTGTTTTAATGGTGTGGTCTCCTGAGCCTATCCTGGATAGGCTTCATTTATTTATGTAAGTTTCAAAAACATGCATTTATTTGATAAGACAAGTAATGATAGAAATCTGAATTTGCAAAGCTTCAAAATGCAAGCTTTAATTTATTCCGCAGATTTAGAAATGACATACAGACAGAAGATATTGGGCTGCAAGCATTATTTAAAAAATTGAATTCCTGTTCCTTACCTATACAATAAACCCCACATTGAAAAATGATTGATTTTAGTGTTTCGCTAAATTGGATCTATTGCAAAGTGCAGGCCGACTGATGTTATAGAAATAGCGGCCTTCAAGGAACTTGAGAGAGAGAGAGAGAGAGAGAGAGAGAGAGAGATTTGGTTGAACAGTGTCATTATCAGCTCTACCTGTGAGGGAAATTACCCGAGGGAGATGGTGTCATTCTCTCGTGTTTCGTTCCCTGGTATTGACAGATCCATTAGCAGATGTAATTAGAAAAGCGGAGTCGGACTTTGAATAATTAGGTTAAAGTCACAAATGATGGCTGAGCAAAATAATAGAAGCTGTTGCAGTTCAGCACGCCGTTGTCTCCTGTACAGAGGAGAAAAGTGTGCGGGTGCTGTACACCAGGGGTTTCCTTGTCTTGAACCTGGCACTTTCCCAGGAATAAAGTTTGAAAGGAGCAAAGCCGTCGCTTTGGCTCTTCTGCAGATGTCTGCAGGGCTTCGTTTCCAGGGAATAAGTGGGGCTGCAGAATGTTTTTGCTAAACAAAACATAGTCATAGCAAAAACGAAATCTACTTTATCCCAGGAGTGTTAAGAAATGTGTGGTTTTGTGGATGAGGTTTCTTTCCCCCTGTTTGCATTCCTCTTTTTTTTTTTTTTTTTTTTTTTTTACCCCTGGAATAATGGCTTAGTTATTTATATGGAGTTATTTTCTGAAAGGAAAACAAAATCCTTATTCTAAAAGATCTTTGGACTCTCATGCCACCCAAAATACCTTTCCAGCAGTACTTTCTATATTTTGACTTTTTTTTTAGAAATCAAAAGCCTGTTATTGGTGATTGAATGAAGGAAAGAAATATTTCCAGAGTATTCAAAACATAATTATATGGTTCTAAACTTGTAGTTCATCTCTACATCAGCATAGAAGAGAGAAGAATTAGGAAATAGGGGGCTGTGTCAAATACGTGCAGATGTATCCTTGAATGCTGATGTAAATCGTGATGATGTGAGAATGAACAGAATCACAAGCTCTTCAGTACATGACCGAGGCTCACACCATGCTTTGACAGTGCTAGATCAGAGATAGGAAGGAGAATCCATCTCCCTACACTTAATTAAATGCCCCATCCAGACTCTGCAACCTACAGGTCTTGGCTTTGGGCCATATGGACTTGAAAATAAAATGGGAATTAATTGCCAAATCTAAAGATGAGGAGAGTTTCCATGAGGACCAAGATTTCTGAGTTCTTGAAGGTAAGAATATGAAGTTCTTGGGCCTGTGTTCCCATTGACAGGGACCAGGCTGGAAGAACACGATGCTGCCCCCTTGGTGAGATGGGGCTTTAGTATTCATTATTCTTCCCGTAGCTGTGTCTCTTGTACCATATCCTTCCAGTCTCGGGGGCCCCAGTTCCTGGCTTTGTGATCTGCCCCAGACCCTCTACCAGGTCACCAGGTAAGAGCCAATTCCTGCCAGGGTGGTCGGAGAGGCCAGCTGGAGAACTGGCCTTTGCACGCTGTAAGTCCAAGTCCCTGTGAGCAAGGAAGATGCGGCTCACTGAGTAGGAGCACAGGGGGTGTCCAGCCTGGTCCCTGGGCTTGAAGACTGATCACTGTAGATAAAGACTTGAGAACTTGATTGGAAAGTGGAGAAAGAGGAGAGTGTGATCTTCAGGCAGATACTGGGCCGTAACAGTGGCATTGCCTCAGACTGGAGAAACATTGACCAAGACAGCATCATCAGTGTCTCTCATCTTAAGAACATGAAGGCTTATAATTAGAAATTTCAACTTACAATGAGTGGTGTACATAGTTCAGTCCTGGAGTGGAATCGTAATAAAATCCTAGGATGTCAGAGTAACTGCAGATAACTCACACTGTTGTCCTCCTAGCTCTCTGCTAGGAAGAGAGGAACCCACCATCCCTAGGGATGCTTCTTAAAATATCCCCTTTCTCTCCCATGACTGTGCAGGCATTTCTTCCCTAGAATGCCCCCGGAAAGCTTCCCAACCCCCTGAGGACAGTCGGAGCGGACAGTTTAGTGCCTGAGATGGGTAGAAGACTGGGACCCTCAAAAACAACAGTGGCTTTTAATCTGCCACAGTGGCAGCAGATCCTTGCCTCTATCCATCTCTCCCACATGTGCGGTTTTTCCTTATTCCCATTATGGCTCTAGTTTAGGGGAATTCTTTGAGTTCACTTTGCGAACATTTATCATATTATCCAATGTCATTTTTTAGTTAGAAACTGGATGTTACTCTTCAGATTGAAATAATGAGATAATTGCATTTTAAAGTTGGAAGCTTCTATCAGAATTGCCGATCCAGGGTCTTCATTTTATAAAGAATGGACCCAAGAGATGGGGTGGGAGTCATAGGACTTGCCCAAGGTTACATAATTTGTCAACGAAGTCAGGCAAATCTTACAAAACAAAAATAGTAGAGAGGTTATCCTGGTGGGTGGGGTGAGAAATAGACCAAGAGGCTACAATTGGTATGTCCCTCCAAACAGATAAGTCATTTTTTCCTTTATTTTTCTGGTAATAATACTGGGGGATTGGTTAGTTTATAAGAACTAGCGTTTTTCTGAAGGTTAAGGTTCAAACAGAAACAAGAAATTAAGGCCTTTAATCATATTTACAACAAGAGCCTTTTTTTTTTATTGCAACAAGATTGTTGAGATTCATTTTTATTTGTTTTTTAGCCATGAAGCTAAACTTACTTTGCCAGCATGCATACCAAAAAATTAAAACCATAAAGTTTGCTGAGTTTTGACAAGAGATACATCTTTAGATTTTAAGATGAAAATTTTAAAGGTATTATGTTTTATTCAGGAAGCATTTAACTGTAAAGTGGTTGATCAACTACTGTTTTTAATACAGTGATTTGTAAGCCTGGTGGTTATGGGGTATGGGAGGAAATGGAGAATGATTTAGTGGCCCGGCACCATGATGTCATCACTGGCCTCAGCTGACCAGTATCCCTGACCAACTCCCATCCACCACTGCTACCACCACTGACAGTGGTAGTTTGTAGCTTCATCAATTTCACATGCATCATCCCATTGGACTCTTCTAGGTGCGGTATGGTGTTAGTATGCCCATCTTAAACAAGGAAACTGGGTGTTCACATGCCCAGGATTAATACCAGTGAAGAATGTAGTTAGAATCCCAAGTCTTCTAAAGACACCGACTACTTTTATTTCTTTATTACAGCATAATGTATAAGGGGGAACAAATCTATAAATGATCAGAATCTTAGTAAAGGCTTATTTTATTATAGCAGTAAGAATTTGAAATACTTGAAACATTTACAAAACACTGTGCTGTGGAGACCGGCTGAGTGGGTGGTCTCATATTGGTTGACTCACAGATGCTCTTCATATATGCTTTCATCAAAGAGGGGGCAGCTTAATGCTGCATGGTATTTTTAGGTTTGATCGACGTTGTAAAATTACCCTCCGAAAAGGGCTTACCCACCTACCAAAAGTCTGTTCGGTTTTGCAAACGAAACAGCCAGCGTCTACGCCACACACAGTGATGCTTGTTCAGGTCAGCCACTTTGTAATCTCTTGACAGCAGAGGAAACCTGCCCCTGTTCTCTGGGTACAACCTGCATACAGACCTGCTTCTATCATTTGCAGGGGCCCAGGTCAAGAGTGCAAGAGATACTGGGCATGAGCCAGCATTAGGGTGAGGCAGGTGAGGCAACAGTTTTTTAAAAAGACAAGATCAAGGGATCCCTGGGTGGCGCAGCGGTTTGGCGCCTGCCTTTGGCCCAGGGCGCGGTCCTGGAGACCCGGGATCGAATCCCACATCGGGCTCCCGGTGCGTGGAGCCTGCTTCTCCCTCTGCCTGTGTCTCTGCCTCTCTCTCTCTCACTGTGTGCCTATCATAAATAAATTTAAAAAAAATTAAAAAAAAAAAAAGACAAGATCAATAAAGTGCTGTATTAAGCCATATTGGAGCTTAAGGAAAAAGGGAAAATATCGTAATATTGATCCTCTCTTTATGAAAAGTTTTGATATTTTTTTATTATGGATTTTGCATGAATTTTCACTTTTTAACATATTGCGTTACATTTTTATTTATCTTGCTTACTGAGTTTTCGGTGGCCCTTAAATTTTGCTCCTGTGGCAGTGTCTCCCCACAGATTATCACACCCTAGTTCCTGATTGTCTGGGGGCCTGGGGGTGCGCACATGGGCACCATCCACCTTTGCTGCAGACTGAAGAAGGCTGCTCAGAACTGCATGGTGGGCCCGAGGTTGTAAGGTCAGGGAATTCCAAGCTCTTGGCTATGTGAGGTTGGGCTGTGGATGACAGGTTGGTACATGTCTTACTTAGGTCCCTGGTTTCCTCACCCAAGAAGGGGAGAGGAAAGGAGAGTGGCGAGGAGAGCCAAAGGAACCCTCCGCAGAGTAGTTCTCAGTTTCAGTCTCCTGGGAGGGCTTATGAAGGTGTAGATTACTCAGATTCTGAGTCAGCAGGTCAGAGGTGGGGCCCTAGAGTCCGTATTTCTAATGAATCTCTGTGTTGCTGGTGCTGCTGGTGGACTAAGGAGCACACTTGGAGGACCCCTGCTCTAAAGCAAGGGGTCCAGGGTGGGAGACCCCTTGCCTGGGTCTAAGGAGGTATTTGGCGGGTTTCTTTGCATGGGAATTCAGAGGGGCTCAGCATTTTTTTTACCAGACCTGTCTTTAGATTTTTTTGACTAGCTGCATATCCAGAAGGTACACTTCAAGGGAAAAGACTGCACACTTTCCTGGCCAATCTTCTATTTGTCATTGTTATTAATGGAGATTTCTCCAGGATGCTGGGCACTGCTTTAGAGTGAATCATTGCTATAGACTTTTTTTCCTGTAAATTCCTTGCATGATGTATGGAAATGAGAGCAGTAGCTGATGTTAAGTAGTATTCTTAAGTAGCCCTAGATTTAGTTTTTTAAGTTTGTGCTTAATTATTTATTTATTTTAAATATTTATTTATTTATTTGGGAGAGAGAGTGTGCATGCGCATGTGCATGGGGAGGAACAGAGGGAGAGGGACAAGCTGACTGTGTGCTGAGCTGGCCTGATGTAGGGCTTAATCTCAGCAGCCTAAGATCATGACCTGAGCTGAAATCAAGAGTCAGATGCTTAACCGACTGAGCCACCCAGGTGCCCAGGTTTGTGTTTTAAAAAAGTACATTGGGGGATCCCTGGGTGGCTCAGCAGTTTGGCGCCTGCCTTTGGCCCAGGGCGTGATCCTGGAGTCCCGGGATCGAGTCCCACGTCGGGCTCCCGGCATGGAGCCTGCTTCTCCCTCCTCCTGTGTCTCTGCCTCACTCTCTCTCTTTCTGTGTCTACCATAAATAAATAAATAAATAGATCTTAAAAAAAAAAATAATACGTTATTCTCAGAAATATATGCGAAACTTTTAAATGATGTTTTTGCATATAAATAAGAAAATTAAAATATCTCATAGACCCTCCACCCAATGGCCCCTGTGGATGGTAATAGTACTGTGAGTACAAAATAAAAACCACCTTCCTTCCCTCTATACTCCAGCCCCTTTCTCCTACATTCATATATTTTTTATTTCAGAAAAAAATTTTATTCTAAAAAAATTATCTTTCTTTTTTTTTTTTAACATTTTATTTATTTACTCATGAGAGAAACAGAAAGAGAGAGGCAGAGACACAGGCAGAGGGAGAAGCAGGCTCCATGCAGGGAGCCTGACGTGGGACTTAATCCTGGATCTCCAGGATCAGGCCCTGGGCTGAAGGCAGTGCTAAACCACTGAGCCACCAGGGCTTCCCTATCTTTCTAATTATTTTTATACAAGACTGTCATAAACACTGTTTGACACGTCGTGTCTTAACTTAAAAACTTACCTTGGATACATTTCCATCTGTACATAACAGATTTATCTTAGTCTTGTTAAATGGCCCATAGAATTCATCACTGAGGTGTCCCAGTGGTTAGCTAGCCAGCCCTCCAATGAAGAACTATTTGGTTTCAAGTTTTTGCTATAGGAACAAGCCTGTAGTGAGTATATTTGTCCGTATATCTTGATTAACATCTATGAGTCCAGCCATAGGCAAAATACCTAGTAGTGGGATTGTTGGACAAAGGGTGTGTGTACTTTTAGGTTTGAAGACAAACACACTATATTACCCTCCAGAGAAGTTCACCACATCACCATGATGAATATGGCTATTTCCCCAACATTCTTGCCTGAATGGGTAGCATAGGAATAAAAAGGGGAAAAAAATTCTATTACTCCAATAACAGTAAGATAAATAAGAGTAAAATTGATAAGTGTACAATATCTATGTGAAGAAAACTTTATAATGTACCTGAGGGACCCCAAAGAAATCTTGAATAAACAAAAATTATCCTTGTCCTTGGATGGGAACTTACAGTGTGATGAAGATATCCATTCTCCCTCAGTTAAGCTATAATTTTAACATGATCCAATAATAATACCAATAAGATTTTTTTGGAAGGAAGGTTTGATGAGTTAGTTTTAAAGGTCATTAAAAAAAAAAAAAGAAAGGAAGATTCAGAAACTAAAAAGGAAATAAGAAGTTTCAGGAAATAGCAGACCAGATGTTAAAACATGACATTAAAATTGTTAAAACAGATTAATGGATCACAATAATAAATTTATATGTTCAAGAATATATGATAAAGGTGACAGCTCAAATTAATGAGAAAAAGGGGGTGGGATGTTGAATTCATATTGCATAAATTCCAAATTGGCTCAAAGATTCACATCTGAAAAATGAAATATGTCTTAACAGGAAAATTGTTTTATGATCCCTGATCTCTCTGCTATGACATAAAACTCAAGTCATTGAAGGCAGGTGCCTGGGTAGCTCAGTTGGTTAAGCCTCCACCTTCAGCTCAGGTCATGATCCTCAGGTCTTGAAGTTGAGCTTCATGTCAGGCTCTCTGTTCAGCGTAGAGCCTGCTTCTCCCTCTGCCTCTGCCTATCTCTCTCTCTGTCTCTCATGAATAAATAAATAAAACCTTTAAAAAATCATAGAATATTGAGTAATTTAGCTCCATAAAAAATTCTTTATGACAAAACCCACCTTATGCAAAGTCAAAAAACAATAAATTTGGGAAAGCTATTGCAATGACAACTAAATTTCCTAATATATAAAGAGTTTTGACAAATCAATAGAGAAAAGGACCAATAACCCAATAGAAAACTAGGCAAAGATTATGAACAGTTAATAGAAAAGGTGACACAGATAGTATTTAAACATGAGATGTTCAGTAAGAAAAAATATAAGTTATGTAGTAAGAGAAATACAAATTCCCACAATAGAGATCATTTTTTTCACTATGAAATTAGCCAGGACATGGAAAAGGAATGCCTTTATACATTGCTGATAGGAGGTAAATCCATGCTACTCTGTGGAAGAAATCTGGCCATATATGAAAAAAGTACAATACTTTTATCTTTGGTCCAGCAAATTCCTAGGTATGGAATCCCTGGGTATGATGTACTCTATGTACATCCATGTGAAATTATGTAGGAGTCGTATTTTTCATCAACATTACTTATGGTAATAATCTATGGTATTATGTCTGTCCATCTCAAAAAATTGTTTTAAATTCAAATCTTAATTCAGTAGGTGAAAAAAATATGTGTCTTGCATAGTTGTAATGTGGAGTTAATTTGAGTTTTTTCCCAAATATTAATTAACTTTTTCTGTTTTTTAGGCAGTTGAGTCTTTGTATATTTTGTCTTTCTTCCTCTCTCTTCCTTTCTCTTTCCTTCCGTATCCTCCCTCTCCTCCCCTTTTCTTCCTCCTTCTTTCCTCTCTCTCTCTGTCTCTTTCTCTCTCGCTGTTTCAGTGGTTTCTTTGCAAATTAAGGAAATTACCCCTTTCTCTTAAGTGTCCCAGAAATTTTGTTCCAGTTTGTCTTCTGACTTTGTCAGTGCTGCTTTTTGCCAGCTGGGGAATTTTATATTTGCATGCAGTTGTCATTTTTCCCTCCTCCTCCTTCTTTTCTATCTTTTTTTATTTTTTGAGAGGGTGGAAATGACTTTTCCAATGTGATCTCTGAGAAGATTGACTCTTGGTTTAAAACATCCAATTATGACAACCCCTTTGGATGAGTTGGAAAATAATCTGCTGTTTTAAGTTCTCTTTGACAGTAGTTAAGACAGGAATAAACTCATTTTTAGGGAGAAGTAACCTGGAAGTGTGCAAGGGCAAGGGGAGAAGGACTTGGATGGGGAGGGCAGGCCCTGGTGTGGCTTTCCTGATGAGCCTCTCCTCTCTCTACCTCCAGCGGAGCTCCCGAGGTCCTCAGCGGTGAGGCTGGCCTCCCTGCATGACCTGCCCGCCCAGCTCCTGGAGCTGTACCAACAGGGCTTCTCACTAGTGGCACTGCACCCCTTCGTGCAGCCAACCCATGAACGGGAGAAGACACCCCTCGAGCACATCTTCAGGGCCATCCTGATCAAGAAAACTGACAGGTAAGTCGTCTTAGGTGAACCGTTAGCTGAGCCTTAGGAGGTGGCTGATGTGTGTTGAATGGAGGAGGGAAAGTGAGAAGACTAGAGGTAGAGAATATATTTGAAATTTTCATGATCTCCCCAGGGCCTCTGCTCTCTGACAGGTAAGACAAAGTGTCAGACAACCAGAGAGAAGTCTCATAGTGTCCTGCAACTGTCCTCACTGCATGAGTAGAGAGTTCCATATATCCTGACCCTCCTTTAATTTATTGGATTACACTTGACTAAAAAGAGGCCTCCTCTGAAAAGTCTGAAAAGGTGTACTCCCAGGATGATGCAGCTGGTGAGAGTATCATACTGTCCATCTGAAATGCATGGCTGCAAAGCACACTCTTTTTTTGAAGACTATACAAACTTAATATCTTCCTCCAAACTCCAGAAATACTTGGATATTTTAAACTTACCGTATGTTCCGTCAGTCACTTGGGAAGAAAAACAAAACCCACTTGAATCAAGTGCTGTGATACATTTGTCTTCATTTTAGTTTTCAAGGCTTTCAGGGTGTTTTTCAGCGTGGCTTGTCCAGTTGGATGGTAATTCTTATATTTTTATTGAGTCTAATTAGGAAAAGAGAGGTAGAGGTTGGTTTCTCAAAAGGAGATATATTAATCTTAAGTGATTTAAAAAAACAACGAGGGTGGGATAGTAAGCATGATATGTTTTTGTGCTTTATTTTGAAATAAAATCTGGCAAAAGAAATCAGATCTGTCCTTTGGCCAGTTATCATGAGAGGAATGACAATGCGCTATAGTTTAAAAAGAGTACAGAATGATTGCTTCTCTTTCTGTCTTTTAAAAAGTTACTTTGCCTGGTAAACAGACATCTGGCTAGTGAGCTCACCAGAGGCAGCTGTGAGATGGAGGTTTGGGTGACTAAGATAGACTCCTTCCTGGCCGGTAGTGTTCATTTCTTCATGGCTGATCAAGCTCTGGACGCTTAGTTGGAGTCCACACGCATTGGAATTTGAAGTGAAAGATGGTGGCCACCTTTGCTAACGTCCAGAATTACCATGGTTTTCATAGAGTGAAACTTTTCTCAAGTCTGTCTTTTTTGACTCTTCATTTCTTTATGTTGATTTACTATATCTAGATCAATCACAAGAGGAAATTGTTGCAAGAGCCACAATGGTTTTAGGTTCCACTGACACACAATATTATGTGTAATTATCATAAGTCACTTGTATTGAGTGCTCACAATATGCCAGGCTTTATAGGTATCATTTTGTTCTCATAAGGAGTCTTTGAAATAGATACTGCTTTTATTTTCACTTATTTATTTTATTTTATTTCATTTTATTTTATATTTTTAAATATTTTATTTATTCATGAGAGACACAGAGAGAGAGGCAGAGACATAGAGGAAGAAGCAGGCTCTCTGCGGGGGGCCTGATGTAGGACTCGATCCCAGGACCCTGGGATCATGACCTGAGCTGAAGGCAGAGGTTCAACCACTGAGTCCCTTTATTTCCATTCTAAAGGAAAGGAAGCTGAAGCCTAAATGTTGACTTACTTGTCAAGGTTGTACAAATGGCAGCAAGTAGAGCTCTGATTGGTCCCAGGCAGGCTGCCTCCCCTCTGAACCCTGATGTGAAGTACCTGCTGTGTTCCTGCACCCATGATTCTTGTGGAAAACCCTTTTATGGAAAAAGCAGGGAAGCTACCTTTGATTTTTAGATGAGGTAGTAATTTCATTATTCCATCTTCCTCCATATTACGACTCAATAATCTCAGAATAAGTAAGAATTTCAGAAAGGAAATAAAATAAAACCAACCTACCACATACCTTCCAGATTATACAAGGCATTCACTGGGCATCGGTGTTTCTGCTTCTTATATCATTGCATTGGACTTGATGAGCAGAAGGGAAAGTCCACTTTGGTCAGGTCACAAGAGTATCTCTCAGTGTAATTCTACTGCAGGTGATGTTAGTGTGGGGTTTGGCATGAAGTCAGCACGTCATAAATGAATTTGACTCTACATATGAAGATGCTACTATGGAGTAGCACCTCTCAAACTTTGATGTGCTTCCTGTGAATCTCCTGGGGATATTATTCAAGTGCAGTCTGATTCAGCAGGTCTAGGGTTGGGCCTGGGACTCTGCATTTCCAACACATTCCTAGATGATAGCAATGCTGCTGGTCCATGGGTCACACTTAGAGTAACAAAGGTGAGAGAATCAAATTCTTGTCCAGCTCCATGCCGATACTCACCAGAGCTCATGGGGATCGCCTCTTTACTGCTAGGAAGAGTTTTGAGTACCAGGAAAGGTGAGAAGAAACATAGGGCTTCTGGTTGGAGGGCTTGTGTTCTACACTGCACCCCTGTGAATAAGTGCTATAGGGTCAGGGGCACATTAGTGGATTTTTCTGGTACTAAATGATTTGCAAGGCCTGAACTAACTAACCTCAGTTATCTGATCAGATGAGGTGGGTGAGAAAGCTCCTCATAAGCATTAGAAGAACCATCACTTTGGGGAATAGTCCATAACCAGCCAGCAATGGACCTAAAGGTATTCAGTAGGTTTTTTTTTCACTTCCACTGAGGACAGTCCCTGAGCTAATAAACTTACTTTCCAGGAAAGGAAAATGGATCAAGCCATTAGGAAGAATGAGACATGGGTGTGCAGGAGGGTTTCAAGAAGAAGATGGCATTCTCTTTTGATTTGAGTTTACTCTGGTAGATAGTGCCTGAAGTCTACATACTGCTGGATGACTTTATAGAACAATCTGGGTTCTTAAGAAGCAGATTCAGAGAAAGAAATTCCTTGGATAACTTTGTGCCAAGTTTTTGAAATTGATCCCACCCCACCCTGTTGTGTTTGTTTTTTTAAAGGAAATTACTAAAGCTTGTTAATTTGTCATGCTAATGAGAATGGTAACTTACCGTTCTCAAGGCAAAAATGACCAAGAGAATTTCCCCTATTTCCATTCCCCATTAGTATTGGGTGGGAGGAGTGGTGGTGGAAAGCAGTCATTATACAATATCATTTTAAAGGGCAGGGCTTTTATCTCCTAGCAAATGTAATAACCATGTGTTTTTGCATCCTTAGGAAAGGACACCCCACACTATTAAAAATAAATAAACAAAAAGCAACAGAGCTTTTCCTGTATCAGTAGGGAGTTTATGTAGTAGAAATGAAACAAGGAGAATACATGATGAATTTTTAATAAAGTTAATATGGTATTTTTCACAAAGTCTGCCAAAGTTTTGAGAGCTGTAGATGCTGTTAAATGAAATGATTTAGCTCTCAAAGAGGAAGTAAAATGCCTGGCTAATATTTTCTAATTGGACCATCCCAAAAGAGCTATGGGTAAACTTGTTAGAGTAGCGTCAGTCCAAATCAAGTTCATTCGCAAGAATTAACCACGGGTGGCAACTTGAAACCTGGATACAAACTTTCATATGTTTAAAAGGTGAACATACTGGCTTTTGGGATCTGTAGTTAAGATCAGGAGAAAGGACAGAACCCTACAAGCTTGCATTCACTCCCTTCATCATTCATTTGCAAACACTCAACTCTACCCTTTGTAAGGTATTTTGCTGGGAGCTCTACTTGGTGAGGAGGCAGAGGGTGCAAGATTCAACCAGACATGGAGGTTGCCCTCTAGACACCTGTCATTTAACTGAGAAAATGAGGCATTTGCCTTATGCCATGAGATTTGGGAAAAAGAAGTCACCTCCCACTGGCAAGGAGAGGAAGGAATGTTTCTGGAGGAAAGAGCTTCTAACTTGGTCCTGATTTCTTTGGGGCAGAAATGGGAGTGATGTGCATGAGGTGGGAAGAGTTTATTTGAGTCTTATAATTACAGTGTCTCCTCATGGAGATTGGATAATTTGAGAGCACCATTGAGAGTTGAACTGCATTGTTAATGAGTCACTCCGAAAGCTCAGTGCAGTAACATTCCTGTGAGCCCTGTACCATTCAGACAAGCTTTACTTAATTCCATGAAAAATCACCTGATCATTTTTCCTTGAAAAATCTGATAACTGCCATTTCATTTTAAGATGTCAGTCCAACCCACACACTGTAGTACAAATTGTTCTTGATTCTAGATGTGTTGAATTTACTTTGAAAACTGTCTGAAGAATGAGTAGCTAAATTTGAAATATTTCATGAATAAGTAGAAAGAGAGTTTGTGCTACTTTCTTAAAACTCTTTGGAACACTTAGTGATTTTTAACAGACCAGGATAGTTAATATAGTTTCATTCATTCTGAATTCTAAGTACAGTTAAGTTGTCCTTCATTTTTTTTCAGATACTTTTCCTTAAAATGAGTTGCCAAAGATCTTAAAATTTGATGGCTAAGAGAAGTCACTTATTAGCATGTCACTTCTGATATTTCGTGAGTGTGGGTTTAATTCTAGGCCGTTTTATGGTTGTAGGCATAAATACAAAACCCCATTGTGCCTCTCCATTTTTCAGCTGCTGTGTCGTCATTGTTCACACATAAAGCCAGTTCAGGGTTATCTGTGATGTGTTTTTCATCACTAATGGGTCAAAACCATTTGGGTCCAGGTTCCCTGGGATATCAGCCTTATATGGTACAAGGGAAGAAAACTGTGAACCCTGTCCACATTCATCAGGTGAGGCCTTGGGTGAAGGGGTAGGGTGCACAGAGGGGCTTGCTGCTAATGCAAGGGGCAGGATTCAGAAGCCCTCCTGGAAGGTGGAAAATGCATATAATGAAAACTGCCCTTGCAAATCTCTTTACTTGCCCACAAAGTATAATACTGGAGCATTTCTCTACCTGACCAATGCCATGTTTTCCTTCAGGACGAGATCAGATCTGTGTTTCCAACAATGAACCCCAGGCAGATGTAAGTTGGTTCGGCTTACAGTGAGTGTGCTGAGGGGGTGAGGTGCTGCCCTTAGGGAACCGTTTGTGGTGAAGGGAACAGGATCTCCATGCCTCCTGTCTCACATCCATTCTGGGACACATCTGCCTGTTGAGTAGAACAACTGGCACGTTTGAAGTGGTAAACGGCCCCCTCTTGCAGTTAGATTTGTCTAAGATAAATGTGTGCAGTGTAGCTACACTATGCAAAGATGACTCTAAAGAGCTCTCAGCTCTCAAGATACTTATCTACTGCGGAGAGGGGAGTTGTCAAATATATATGGTGCAAATTATGTGAATGCCCAGCTAAATCTATAGGTCTTGGTTTTCACCTCTCGCCCAGAATTTGTTAATGGGGGTGCTTTAGAGAAGAAGGAGGATCTGTGGCCCCCTTTTGCTCTTGGTCTGGAATGATGGGTAGATTTGTACAGGGAGACAAGTGGTGAGGAGGGTCTTCCAGGCAGGGGGACTGGCCCGAGGGAGCCTGGAGGAAGCAGACCATGGATGGTGTGGGGTGAACAAAGCACAGGTCAGAGAGAAGCAGGGAGAAGAGGCCTGAGGGGCCGGGACCAGGAGGCCTCTGATGGTGGGGCTAATAAGTTTGATTTTATCCTGAGGTCATTGGGGAACCATTGCAATATTTTTGTTTTGTCTTGTTTTGTTTTGTTTTGTTTTGTTTTGTTTTGTTTTGTTTTGTTTTGTAGGAACAACCCTTAGAAGGTCTGAGTTTTCAAAGTGAAAGAGGGAAAGACAATGGAGGTTGAGAAAACAGTTCTAGAGGGAGCCAGTGGGTGGCTAGTTCTAGAAGGACTCAGGTGGGCTGTGGTGGGAACTAAGGCAGAGTTGGATGGGAGATGGTTCTGATGGGAGGAAATGTTACAGATTTAACATTTAGCTGCAGAGAGGGTGAAGGAAGAGGAGGAATCAAAATACAAGTGCATTTTTGACTCTGAGGGGCTGGGAGGATTAACTGGAGGAGGGAGGGGAGGGGATGGGGAAGGGCTCTGTCTTAGTGGGGTTTCCCTGGAGCAGATCCTGAGAGGATCATCAGGGAAGTGTTCCTAAGAAGCCTCAGTTAGGAGTGGGGACATGGGACAGGGCAGGGAAGGAAGCCAGCAAGGGTACAGTGTCAGTCTCAGTCTGATTCCCCAGGAAGCAGTGAGTCCATCTTGAGGCTGGGAAGGGGCCTTCATGCTTCTGCCCTCAGCAGCCATTTGCCATGAGCTGCCTCAGACACTTCCCTGGCCTAGGGCACCTCCCGGCAGGGCAATTCCAATGGCCAAGAGAGAACTTAAAGCATGCAGAACGTAGGGGGAGGACACACAGAGCCAGGAGAGGTTTTGGAGGGGATCTCGGTGGAGCGTGGGCAGCATCCACCTCAGAAGGAATGTGAGTAGCATTGGTTTGGTTGCATCGTGTTTGTGGGCAGTTGCTGGGGGCGGGATGTCCCCTGGCAGGTGTCTGCAGTCAGG
Source organism: Canis aureus (assembly GCF_053574225.1). Lineage (NCBI taxonomy): Eukaryota > Metazoa > Chordata > Mammalia > Carnivora > Canidae > Canis > Canis aureus. Next base: position 26,312,778 of record NC_135632.1, on the reverse strand, counting down.
AGCCAGGAGTGAAGTCTGAGCTGAGTGAGGCCATGGGAAACTGTGTGAAGCTGTGGTGAGCCCATGAGGACAGGCCCATTTCAGTGTTGCTGACTGAGCTCAGCCTGTTGTGGTCCTTGTTCCCTATACCAGATGCCTCTAGTAATTCTTAGAAGAGACGCTGTGGCTTGCCGAAAGCTGTGGTAAGTGAGCTGCCCGGTTCCAAATTGACCATATGCTTGGAGTCTGAGAAGTTTTTCCTCTCAGACCGCATCAGCAAGCTGTACTCCCAAGTACTTACGAGCAGCACAGATTGCTAGATGAGTCAGCTCTGGCCGCCCAGTGTCAAGTGATGCAGTGAGAGACGATACTTTTGGCTTTTTGCTGTTTTATTTCCAGGAAAGCAAATATCAGGAAGTGCCTAGCCTTTACCCCTTCTTCCCTTTGGGGCTGGGAATCTGAAATCCTGAAGACTGCCTTTTTTTCTAAGGCAGGGCTTGCAAGTTCAGATGCTTCCAGGGGCCAGAACCTTGGGTGGGGGCTCTTGGGTTGTCAGAGAGTCAGTACCTAACTCTGTCCTGTTGTTGCCAGGTGTCATCAGGCCTTGTACCTTTTTTATTTTTTTTTTCAAGAAAACCCAGAAATCTGGATGTTTATGTGAGAACTTCTTTTTTTAAATATTGCCTCCCTTTTTTCAAAATATAGACATACTTTGCCTTATTGTGCTTCTCAGATACTGCAGTTTTTACAGATTGAAAGTGCATGGCAATCCTGTGTCAAGCAAGTCTATCAATGCCATTTTTCCAACAGCTGCTCACTTTGTGTCTCTGTCACATTTTGTCATCCCTTGCAATATTTCAAACTTTTTTTCATTATTATTTTTTTGTTATTATAAACTGGTCAGTGATCTTTGATGTTACTACTGTAATTGTTTTGAGGCACCATGAACCACATTCATGTCAGATAATGAATTTAATAGATAAATATGAGTTGTGGCTGTTCCACCAACCAGCCATCCCCCCATCTCTCTCCCACTTCTTGGGCACCCCTGTTTCTGGAGATACAGCAGCATTGAAATCAGGCCAGTTAATAACCCTACAGTGGCTTCCAAGTTTTCATGTGAAAGGAAGAGTTGTGTGTCTCTCCCTTTAAATCAAAAACTAGAAATGATTAAGCTTAGTGGGAAACCATGTTGAAAGCCCAGCATAGACCGAATACTAGACCTCTTGCACCACACAGTTAGCCAAGTTGTGAATGCAAAGGAAAGTTCTTGAAGGAAATTAGAAGAGCTGCTCTAGTGAACACATGAACACATGAATGATAAGAAAGTGAAACAGTCTTACTGCTGATATGTAGAAGGTTTGAGTGGTCTGGATAGACGAACAAAACAGCCACAGCATTCCCTTAAGCCAAAGCCTAGTCCAGAGCAAGGTCCTGACTTTCTTCAATTCTATGAAGGCTGAGAGATGAGGAAGCCGCAGAAGAAAAGTTTGAAGCCTGCAGATGTGGTGGGTTCATGAGGTTTAAGGGAAGAAGCCATCTCCATAACATCAAAGTGCAATGTGAAGTAACAAGTGCTAACGTAAAGGGTGCAGCAAGAGTTCCAGAAGATTGATCTAAGATAACTAGCGAAAGTGTTTACACCAAACAGACATTCAATGTAGATGAAACAACCTTTTGTTGGAAGAAAATGCTGACTAGGACATTCATATCTAGAAAAAAGTCCTCGCCTGGCTTCCAAACTTCAAAGAACAGACTGACTCTCCTTGTTAGGAGGTAATATATCTGGTGACAGTAAGTTGAGGCCAATACTCATTGACCATTTTGAAAATCCTAGGGTCCCTGAGAATTATACTAGATCTACTTGGCCTGCTTTTAAGCATGGAACAACAAAGCCTAGATGACCATACATCTGTTTACAACATGGTTTACCAAATATTTTAAGTCCACAATGGAGACCTACTGCTCAGGAAAAAAGATTCCTTTCAAAATATTACTGCTCATTGACAATGCACCTGGTCATCCAAGAGCTCTGATGGAGATGGACAATGAGATTAGTGTTGTTTTTGTGCCTGCTAATACAACGTGCGTTCTGCAGCACATGGATCGAGGAGTAGTTTCAACTTTCAAATCTTATTTAAGAAATACATTTGAAAAAAACAAACAACAACAACAACAAACAAAAGAAATACATTTCAAAAGGCTCTAGCTGCCAGACATAGTGACTCTCCTGATGGATCTGGGCAAACCAATTGAAAACATTCTGGAGGGAATCCCTGGGTGGCTCAGCGGTTTGGCGCCTGCCTTTGGCCCAGGGCGCGATCCTGGAATCCCGGGATCGAGTCCCGCGTTGGCTCCCTGCATGGAGCCTGCTTCTCCCTCTGCCTGTGTCTCTGCCTCTCTCTGTGTGTCTATCATGAATAAATAAATAAATAAATCTTTAAAAAAAAGAAAAAGAAAACATTCTGGAAAGGATTCACCATTCTAGATGCTATTAAGAACATTTGTGATTCGTGGAAACAGGTCAATATATCAACATCAACAGGAGTTTAGAAGTTGATTCCAGCACTCATGGCTGACTTTGAGAAGTTCAAGATTTCAGTGGGGGAAGGCACTGCAGATGTGGTGGAAATTCAAGAGAACTAGAATTAGCAGTGAAGCCTGAAGATGGAACTGAACTGCTTCAATCTCATGATCAAACTAACAGATAAGAAGTTGCTGCTTATGGATAAGCAAAGAAAGTAGTTTCTTTATTTGGAAACTACTCCTGGTGAAGATGCTGGGGAGGCTGTTCAAATTACAACAAAGGATTGAGAATATCACATAAACTTAGATGATGAAACAGCAGTTGATAAAGGGTTTGGGAGGATGGACTCCTGTTTGAAAGAAGTTCTTCTGTGGGTAAAATGCTATGCTATCGAACAGCATCACATGCTACAGAGAAATAATTTGTGAAAGGACAAGTCAATGGATGTGGCAAAGTTCATTGTTGCCCTAGTTTAAGGAATTGCCACAACCACTCCAGCCTTAAGCCAACACCACTGTGATCAGTCAGCAGCCATCAGCATTGAGGGGAGACCCTCCACCAGCAAAAAGATTACAAGTCACTGAAAGCTCATATGATGATTAGCATTTTCTAGCAATAAGTATTTTTAATTAAGGTATAGGCTGAGCGTCTGCCTTTGGCTCAGGGTGTGATCCTGGGGTCCTGGGATCAAGTCCCACATTAGGCTCCCCACAGGGAGCCCCCTCTGCCTATGTCTCTGCTTCTCTCTGTGTGTCTCTCGTGAATAAATACTCTTTAAAAAAAAAAGGTATATACTTTTTTTTTAGACATCATGATTTTGCACACTTAATGGATTGCAGTACAGTGTAAACATAACTTTTGCTATAATGCTGGGAAACCAAAGAATTCATTTGACTTGCTTTATTGCACTATTTACTTTATTGTGGTGGTCTGAAACTGAATCCAGAGTATCACTGTGCAGCCCTAGCCTACCCCAATGGCTGCATCTTGCAATCTTTAAGATTTCTGTATGATTCTTACTTAGATGGAGTTAATCATTCACCCTTTGAGCTATCTCGTCTCCTTTCACACACAGCAATCATCATACTTCTCAGACTCTTGTTATTGTTTGAAGGAAATGTCCACCTACCCTATTTCCCCCTTGCTAAATCTTCATTTATCTGTGGATGCCCATTACTTACGTAGAGTGCCAGGTGGTGAGTATGTGTGTCGCTTAATAGAATTTTCTTGAATTGAGTGGAATAGAACTATGCTCTGGAATTTTGCTACCATCTTCACTAGAAGGCCATAAATTCACTGCAAAATGGATCTGATTTTGGTTTACATATTTACCAGTGCCAAAAGTGCATCTTGATAATGTAGCCACACAGCATGGGCCCCAAGGAAGAAAAACACATACGCACGCGCGCACACACACACACACACACACACACACAATCCTTTCATTGCCCAAACAAAAGTAATTTGCCACAGGGTATATGTATAGGTTTTTTACTCTTTTTTTTTTTTCCTTTTTAAAAACATCCAAAGGATGGCCTTCAAAGAAAAGGAAATCTTTGTGCACCTTAAGTGAAGTACAAATGCATTACATTGCCTTTTTTTTATAGCCCAGAAGATAACATGAGCATTTTCTTTGGCATTTGAAAAGGGCAAAATTGGGAAAGTACAAAATTATACTGGTACTAAAAAGAAAGTTCTTTAAAAAATTATAATCGAAGGTGTCCTCTTTAAGTGGCCTTGTGTCTCTTCATGTCTAATTTCTACCAATTACTTTGACTCTTGGGAGAATTACAGGGCTTCTAGAAAGAGGTTTCATAATTAAACGAAATACACAGGGGGTAGTAGCCTACAGAGGTGTGCCCTAGAAAATGCTCCCATATGAGGCTAGGAGGCTGGGGTTCAGCCCTGGAGCGTGCTGAATGTTGGAATCACACGTGGGGAAGAAAAGTAACACTGGGTTTAGCAGTGATTGACATGTGTTACTGCGGTGGAGAAACCACAGCAGCTGGTTTATTCCCAGACAGCAGAAATTGAAGAAGGTGAATTCAAAGTTCTATTCTTAAATCAGAGCGGAGAATACGAGAGTGTTTGTTTAGCATGGAGGTCGTTATTTTAGATTCAGATATAGAAAGGGCCCCCACTCTGGGATCGCAGCTGCCCCTCATTGTTGGCGTGGTATCAGCCTTCAGCAGTTTTCTCAAGCTTCCCGAGGTGTTTGGAAGACTTGATTAGCTCTCTTGGGCTGCCACTGTACCCCCTAAGGAGCTGTCCAGCATCACCGAAGACTACCTTAATTTAGTCCTCCTATTTCCCATCTCACGCTGGAGTGACACCCTTTTCTGGTGTGTTGAAGTATCAGGATTCACTGTTAATTATTGTGTTTGCACTTTCCAATCTAATATGCTGGTGTAAAGCCACATTCTCTTGGGGGAAGAGAATTTTTTTCAATCCACACCCGTAATGGCTTGCCTAGTTACTCTTACTCTACACCTCCAAAGTGTCGGCCTTTGTCCCAGTGGAGGGAACAAGAGAAACAAACCTGCGTTGTTCAGGGAGAGCCTCCCCTCCCCCACCCCCACCCCTGTTTTATAGCCGTTCTTGATTGCCTATGTCTTTCTCTGTTTTTTTTTATTATTATTATTTACTTATTTTTGTCTCCTCTGAGAGAGAGAATTAGCATACTAGTGATTTCCAGTCTTTTCCCAATAGTTTAGAATGGCAGAGAATAGTGAGCAGGTACCCAAGACACAGAGGCACAAGCATGAAATTTCTTGTTGATCTTATGCAAATACTAGAGTACCACGAAATGTCTGTATTTGTTTTAAAGTAAAATAAAGGCCCCTTCCTCCCACAGAACACACAGTCTTTCAATAACAATGAAAGATTTATTCTGAGGCATTACAGGTGGGCTGTAGGGATTCCTATACGCTATTTTGAGGGCTTGGTGCACACAGTGTAGGTAATTTAGTTGCAATACTTTTACTGAAGTGTTAGATTTTTGTATTTATATGCCTATTGCATATTAAATTTAGGAACTCAGATTGTCTTACTTTAAATATTCCTGGCAGTCTTTTTTGTCTTTTCTCTTCTTTGTCAATCAGGCTTAAATTAGATTGTGTGTATTTTTCAAGCTGAGAAATACATGGGCATTACCAGTGTTGGATTCTGGAAAAGACTAGTACTAAGTTAATTCTACATTTTTAGCTATGAATGCAGCAGCAGGTGAGAAATAACTTTCAGATCCGTATAAATACATTATCAGTGATTTCAGTGTTCTTAGGATTTTGATATAATGACTATCTTTCTATCTATCTAACTGTCTTCTATAATTTTTTAAGTGGTTGAAAGATGGAACCATTTTACAAAGAGGTAAATGCCATAAATACAATTTAGTGGAGTACATCATTTCATTTACCTCCCATTCATCAACCATGAGTTGACTGAAAATGGCTCCAAAGGCTTTAAAAACTAAATTAGTAACTTGTATTCATACAACACCTGTTTCTGAGGGTTTGAGAGCACTTTTGCTTCACTCCTATGTGTTAAGTCTTATAATTTATTCTCACTATGTCCTCATGATGGTTGTTTTTGTTGTGAATATTTGTTGAAAACATCATGCATTCAATGGAAGTTTAGACTTAATTCTGTTTTGTAACAGAAAGGCACCATTTTCTTGCCTTAGCTCCCACCTCCCATTTCACATCCTAGGAAAACTAGCCTGAAGAAGTTATTAATGACTCCTTAGTATTGAAGTGTGGGGTGGGTGAGCGGGACTGTTTGGTGGGTAGGGGGGCTTAAGTTCTCTCTTGAGGCTCATGGCTCAGAAATACACCATCTTTCAGCTCAGGATCCCTAGAGCTTATAGAAGGGTCCTTGAAGAATTCCCAGTATCATCTAGGCTTTGCAGCATCTTCAGCCCCCATAGCTAGGCTCTGGGACCAGAGGCCTGGTTATGCATAAACTGGTTTCAGGGCATTTTGACACTACAAACCATTTGAGCACCCCAGGTGGCTCCATTGAGCAGGCTGGCTGGATCTTGTCAGTTTCTGCACTAAACAGTTCTGTGCAAATGGTTTTGAGGCCCTTAGTGCATTATTTTTCCTCTTTACTTAAAAAACCCCAAATGTATTTATTAGGTGTCTTGTATCTTCTAAGGTAGTAGCCTTTGTTAGAGAGAATGAGATGAGCACAATCCCTGCTCTGGGGAGATTGATGACATACCCAACATGTTGAAATTTTAATTTTTGGACTTTTATAGTTAAAGTCCCCAAAATGGCTCTGTCAGGCAACTTGGATCTTATTAGGAACAAAAAGCCCACTTTTCTTGTGAAGAATGTGTACATGTTTGCAGGCATTTCTTAATGTGATTCATTATTTATGGCACCAGCCATAGTAACTCCCATTTACTGTGTCTGGCCCGAGTTTTTGCTCATTGCTTCATGATATACATTATCTTTACTCCTGAAAGCAAGATGAAGAAGATGAGACCGTCTTGACTTGTCCAGAGTCATGCTTTTGGTAAGTGAGGAGCCAGGATTCACATCAGAAGCTGTCTACTACTAACACTGTTCCTCTTTAATTTTTTAACCATTAGGGTTAGATTGTAAGGGTAGGGTAGGATTTCCCAGCCTATATATAGTGTCTCAACTATTGACAGTTTGGGCTGGGACCATCCTGTGCACTGTGGGATATTTAGCAGTATTCCTGGCCTCTACCCACTAGAAGCCAGTAGCAAACACCACCACCCCTACCCCTGGCCCTGCAGTTAATGACAATCAGAATGTCTCCAGATATTATCAATGTCTGCTGATGGGCAAAACTGCCTCTAGGTGAGAACTATTGGGCTAATGTTAGGGTGTGAGGTAGGGATCTACTTTTTTTTTTTTTTTCTTCCAGATAGCTGCCTTTGTCAACAGCATTTATTGCATTTGCCTGATTTTACCATGGAATGAAAGGGTACCTGTATATCATAGTTTGGATTTCTGTATATACCCTAGTTTGTTCCCAGTTCTTTATTGTTCCTGTGATCTCTTTATTGATTTTTGTCCTATGCCATGCTATTTTTGTTACAGTAAGTTTTTAGTGTATATTAGTATCAAGGCACTGTTCTTTTTCAGGATTTTCCAACCTTTGCGTGTTGATTTGCATGTTGATACAGAGTCTAAAGCTATTTTCTCCAATTCCCAGTAAATTCTTTAAAAACTGTAATTACATTACAACACAATTTCTACTGTGTGTTTTCAGGAACATAGAGTTCACTCTTAGTGTTGGAGGTAAATTTTTATTTTAGAGCTTTGTGATCGTTCTGAGACTTCTACATGTTATGTATGCCTGTATTACCAGAGTGAGGTACATACCCATGTTGAAGGAGTACTGAGGCTTCTGTGAATATTTATTTATGTCAAAAAAATAGGAAAAAAGTTATGTGTTACTAATATTGAACGTTCAGGTTGAAGGTGGTTCCCTGGCTGCTTGCAGAGGTCAGAAGTCACCTGTCTATATGAAGCAGGAGGTATCCTGAGAGCCTGGGTTCAGAGGAAGACTTTCATTTGAAAACTCAGTGAAGTGGATTGTGGATTATTTTTTGTAGTTTAACCCTCATGAAATATACTCATGGCTTAAAAAATTCCTGGGGCAGCCCTGGTGGCCCAGAGGTTTAGCGCCGCCTTCAGCCCAGGGCGTGATCCTGGAGACCTGGGATCGAGTCCCACATCGGGCTCCCTGCATGGAGCCTGCTTCTCCCTCTGCCTGTGTCTCTACCTCTCTCTCTCTCTCTCTCTGTGCCTCTCAGGAATAAATAAATAAATAAAATCTTTAAAAAAAATCCTGTAATGTGGTTGCAGATTCAGGAAAACACACCAGAAATATAAATGTAAAATCCTTCTCTCTGTCTCTTTTTTCCCCTCTCTCTCTGTCCCTGTCTGTTTCTTTCTCACACATACACACACTCACACACAGAAAAATGTCACACTGACCCATTTCTCACTGTAAGAGCTTTCTATATATATATATGTATTTATATACCTATTCAGATCTAAAAGAAGATGGCCAAAGAAATTTGGACTCATCAAGAAGACATTTTGAAATGTGGGTTAATGTTGCCACTATTGCTAACAATGAATCTCATTTCAAGTGTATATTAAGTCTTGAAATATTAGCTATTCATAATATGAACTTCTTGTGATTATAATTTTAAAATACTGCTTATCTCATTTGCTTCTCATCTTTAAAAATTTCTTTTGTGTATAGTTTATGTAACCTATGTAGGTTGTTGGTGCAGCAGTAGTCAGGAGTTTTTACTGACCTAGTCCACGATCAAAAAATTTGGAGACTGCTGATTCGTGAAACCTCTGATTCGTGAAACCTCTGGATCACGCCACTGGTTCTCAAAGCAGTTAGAATTTTGCTACTCAGAGTGTCATCCGTGCACCAGCAGCATTGGCATCACCTGGGAGCTCCTTGAAAATGCAGATTCCCAGGCCCCGCCAATGCTGAATTGGAATCTTCATTTTAACAAGGTCCTCGGTGATGTTTTCACATTAAAGTTTAAGAGAGTTAAGCTGTGCTCTCCTATTAGGTAGCCACTAGCCAAGTGTAGCAACGTAAATGTAAATTCATTTAAATTAAATAAAATTAAAAATTCAGTTCCTTAGGAGCACTAACCACATTTTAGGTGCTTGATAGCAACAATGGCTAGTGGCTACTGCGTTGGACAGTGGCTAATTTCCATCATCTAATTCCATCATCTAATTTAGTTAGAGGGTGTGGGTAGGAAGATCTAGAAAAGAAGGAAACAATAAACAGACTTTAATTTGGAACATGTGCATTGAATATAAACAGAGAAGAGACTTCTTGTCACTCAGTTGAACATAGCCCATGAGAGAGTCATGAAGAACATTTGTATGGGGTGCTATTACTGTTAGTTTTGTCTGTGGATAACATGACTTTTCTAAAGCAGTTAAGTATCAGGGAGACCTGCTTCATTCAGTGTTATGTTTGTGATAAAATATTATTTGTGCATTAATATGAAGATCAGTCCTTTCTACAGTTTTCAAAGTAAATGGGGAAACTTTTAGGATCCCAGAGAAAGCAGGACTCTGCCCCAGATCTCATTCCTTGAGGTTCTCTTTTCTATAGTCCAGCCTGATGGGGATTGAAATACTGCATTATACAGGGACCACTGGGGTAAAGCCTGTTTGTTTTCCTGTTGCTTTTAAGATTGATGGTGAGCTCCTTGGGTTGCGCAGTCACTGGCAGTTTATCTACCAGGGAGCCAGCTCTGACTGTAAACAGTGAGACAGGATGTGGCAAGATTTCTCTAGAATAAACAGCAGTACTGGATAGTTAGATGCCCACAGTAACTTGCTCATACTTGGCAGTGTGCAGCTTCCTAAGAGAGTGTGTGGTTAGGGTATCCTTTGCACAGCCTCCCCCCATTATTTCTGGAATGTTCCTGGTGATATCAAACCCTTATCAGAAGTGGGGAACGTCTGTTGGTGAAAGAGGAAGAGAAAATCAGAAGAAAAGCAGTGACCCATCTATGAGTTCATTCTTCTCCTTCTTTCTACTTCCTACTTCAGAGCTCCTCTGATAGACTGTATAGTTAGGTGCTTTATGTAAAGATTTGCTAGGATTTGTTTACTTGGGGATTGTTTTTTGTTTTTTTCCCCTGAAGCATTTCTTAAGTTTCACTACTAGGGGAAGCTTTTGACTCCAGCAGCTGCATTTTTTTTTAAGTAGATTTGATTTATTTTACAAGGGGAAGGAGTCATAAAATGATCGGAAATCTTTTCCCCATTGTTCGGAGAGCATCTTTGGGAAGCAGCATTTATTCCCCTCCCCACTCCACCCCAACTACCACCAATTGCAGGGACGGGAAATACCTAAAATCTGTCTCCCATCCGTCCACTCCCTCTACAAAATCTTAGCTCAGCTCATTACTGCTCTCCTGAAACATTCTTTCCCTCTTCTTCCATCATACACAATGCTGCATGCTTAATCTTCCTAAAGTCTGTATTTTCATGTCTTCTCTTCTCTAAGACCATGCTTGACTCTCCTTTCCCTCAAAATGAAGTCCAGTCCCATCCTGTAGCGACCACCTCATCCTTTCTTTCAACCATGGTCCTCACTTCTCTGCTGCCCCACCCTGTAAGACACATCATAGGTCCATCCTAACAGCAGATATATCCAGATGTGCGCTGGGCTCATATTTATTGGTCCCACTGATCCTGATAGGCAGCCCTCACCTTTTACCAAACTGACCTATTTATTATTTCCATTATGTAACTCATGCTTGTTTCCATATATATGCTTACTAATTTCTGTTCTTGGTGCCTGGAATATTCTTTTATCCATTGTCCCATGACTAATTTCCATTCAGCTTTAGACTCAGCTGACACACTTCTTGCTTTTTAAAAAAATTCCTGATCCCTGACACTGAAAGTAACTGAACTCCCATGGCACCTCTGTTTTTATACAGTTTACATACAGTAGATAGCGATATTCCATAGTTAGATGCCCATAGACTGTAATTTTTTGAAGGCAGGATCTAACTCAGTGCCTTACTTGTGGTCAGTGGTCAGGAAAGTGATGAACAGATGAATGAATACACAGGTTGTTTTATTGTCATTAGTTTCACATTACTTAATGAAACTAGAGAATTATTATTATTTTTTTTACCTTGACAAGTCTTCAGATCTGTAATTCATTTCCCTCTCTACTACTACTTAAAAAAAATATTCTAAAAAAAATAAATAAATAAATAAAAAAAAAAAAAAATATTCTGATTATTCTACTTGAACTTGGGATTGCCTTGGGGGAAATATTTTAAAAATCCTTCCTGTTTCCCAGACAGAGAATTTGTTTCTGTCAACTGACAGTCAGTAATTTTTTTTTTTTTTTTGGTTGGAGAAGTGCCTACTAATCTAAGTTTGAGTTTACCACCATTTCTTTCTGATTATTTGTAAGTGAAGCAAAAGTTGTTTTATTGATGAACTGCACATCCTCTCTTTTCTTTTCACAACTCAAGTTCAAACTGGGACTGTAGTCCTGGGAAAGAGGAGATGTTGTTTAAACTCATGGTCTTTGAAGTTATCTAAGGGGTTTATGAGTTGAAGTGAGATCTGTTACATGTTTATTATTTAAAAGTAGTGTGTATGGTAGTAGTTATTCACATGTTTATTTTTTAAAAGTAGAGTTTATAATAGTTTTTCGACAGGCATTTGTTTTTTAGGAGACATTCCAGATCTGCTCATGAAACCAAAATGGATATTTAATTAACTGCTTGGCATTTTGTCAGTATAATTTGAAGATTAACCCTTTTGCCCTAGTTGATTTTGAATATTTAAAGTACTCATAGACAGTGCAGTCTTTGCTCGCATACATGCTCTTTCAATGGCTTAGCAGAGGGCTGAGCTGTGTTGCTGGCAGAGGCTGTGTGAATGCACTGGTCATGATCATGGGTTAGCAGAGAGCATGGAGGGGAAGAATCTGCTGAGTCATTACAAGAAATGAACTATCTGGATTGGGTTTATGGGTTGGTTATTCTGATTATGATACAGTTAGATCATCTGTTCACTCTTATCTCTTCCCTGGCATCCAGCCTTCTGTGACTCACATGAGAGCTTTGTGTATGTAACCGAGAGGCCAGAGACTGGTGACCAAGAGGTCAAATTCAATCCCAAGATGTTGGCCAACGTAACATTAAAAAACATTGTCTGGAGCCACAGTTTAACAGTTATAGCTGACATAAAACACAATTTAATGACTTATTTTAAAAAACTAGAAGTTTTGGCAACTCTGGCCTAGAATCCTTAGTGATGGCTGGGATGTAAACTGCCCAGGTTACGTTGATTTCCACAATTCTCACTGTCTCCCCAATACTGTAGTGCCATGGTGCTTGCCATTTAAGGTCACTCCTGCACTGGTGACTCTTCTCATGATGGAGACAGGTTTTCTCCAACCACATCGCTCTCAGAAATGGCATTAGCGAGAGGGCATCTGATAGGATTCTGTGTGAATGAAAAGCAGAGAGAGCCTGCTTCTCCATGGACAGGAAGACCATTCCTGTATCTTTTATATGAGAACAAAGTGTCTAGATTATGTATTTGGGTCAACAGTATATCCTTTTCCCCTCATTGCCTGTGGGCTTTTGAGTTTGCATCTCTGGTTTGACTTTCTGACCCTCTGGCTGCCTGGGGAGTGACTGCATAACCCTTGGCAGACGTGATTGTTGTAATGAGTGCAGCTCTGATTTGCAGTTTTTATTACAGTTGATGTTTGTGTGTGAGTAATGAGGTCAACACGACACGGAATAGGTGGTCTTATGGTCTTAAACAACTCTGACATCCGTGGCCAGTTGGGCTGACATCTGAGGTACTTCATTTAGCAGAGGGGCTTTTTGCTCTCCTGCCCTACAATTAGGAGAAATTTGTGCACAAATGCTCAGTTTCTAAATCTGCTTTTATGTGTTGTGCAAGCATTTGTTTTTTTCTATAAAAAACCTTCCCAGCATGGCACCCAACACTGGGCTTGAACTCACTACTGTGAGATAGAGACCTGAGCTGAGGTCAAGAGTCAGATGCTCAATCCACTACAACATTTATTTAAAAATTTTGCCCCTACAAGTGCTTATTTAAAATTCTCTATTCAGTTTTGGCCTGCATCACATTTATAAGGTGTCAAATAAATGAGGGCTGTTTGGGATCGTAGGAAAGTTCTGGAAATAGATGGTAGTAATGGTTGTCCAACAATGCGAATGTGCTTAATGACATTGAATGCACATGTAGAAACGGCTAAAATGATAAATGTTATGTTATGTATATTTTCACCACAATAAAAAAGTAAAAATGAAGAGAAGGGAGCAAGAAGTCAGATATCCTTTCGAAGTTTTTTTGACCAAAAGAGGCATAGAGAAAGGTCCTCATTTCTATTTTGTATTTCTTTAATCTCTTTTTTTTTTTTTGAAGGTTTGTTTTCTTCTGGGGGTATAGGAGTCTACATTATTGGTCTCTACAAGTCATTCTTTTTCTGTTTTCTCTTTCCATGGACTTGTTCAGTTCTTGTCCAGGGAAGATCTCCAAGACAGTGGCAGATACAACATACCCTACCTGGGCAGTGGTTCTTCACTCTCCACATTAGAATCACTTGGGAATTTCCGAAATCCTGTAGCCCAGGCCATACCTAAAACTAATCAGAATTTATGAGAGCTCCCAAAGTGCTTCCAAAGTTAAATGCAGCTAAGGCTGAGGATGCCTGCCCTGTGGGAAACCCTACTGATTTACAGAGCCCAAGGTTTGCTTGTTAGAATGTTCCAGTGCCTGAAGTTGGGGCACATCAAAGGTCATTTCATTTTCTCCTCCAGACCCAGTTGTTTTAGACATTGCCCCATTGTGATTTGAGGGGTCTCTGATATGAGAAGTATAGGCAGGCAGAGGTGTAGGTATAGTTTAGTCTAGAGACACTGACTTGGAGAATAAATATTACAGAGTCAAAATGGGAAATACACATACCCAAAAGTCTAGAATGGCTTTCTTTCTTTTAAAACAATAAATTTTATTCTGGTATAATTATAGATTTAATGGAAAAGTTACAAAGAAATTACAGAGAATTCCCTTATGCACTTCATCGAGATCCCCAGGCATTACTATTTTATGTTACCCTGGTACATTTGTCAAAACTAAGAAATTGACACTGATACATTACTGTTAACTAAATTGTGGATTTTATTTGGATTTCATCAATTTTTCTATTAATGTCCTCTTTTAGTTCTGGGACCCAGTCCAGGGTACCACGCTACGTTTAGTTGTCCTGTTGTGATGCCTTTTTAAAACTTAAGTGGGCTGTGAAGTCTTAGCTGCTTCTCCAGCATCCTGAGCAGTCGGGACTGCCGTGTATATGTGCCTTGTTACCACCAGCGCATCACACCTCTGCTCAGTAATATCCTTTTTATTCTTCTTCCTTTCAGAAAATCCCCTTGGAATGGAAGTAAGCCCACCTGAATTCTCCAATGCTGTGTACAAGTGGGGGCCTCAAGATGTGAGATGGGTTAGAGCTGTTTAGTTAATTTTCCCCCACACACAGTTTTTGAGAAATGGCCTAGCAGCATGAAGGTGTTTTTACTTTTTCAAGGAACTAAGCTGTTGGAAACCCAAATCGATGGGTTAATTTAATAATCATAATTTAATCATAATATAAACAGATTTCTTTGCACTTATTTCCATAGGGTGGACTAAATCTACTTTCCCTTTGGGGATTTCAAGACCATTGGTAAATTGAAGAGAAGATTATGAATTTCTTTATTGAAACAGTTCAGTTCACAGTTCATACCTTGCCCCTTGACATGCTTCCTGCATTTTGCTTTTAGGACAGACAGCATGTTCTTTTGGTTTTCTTCCTTCCTCTCTGGTTTCTCCTTCTTCTTCTTTGAGCTTTCTTCTCTTTTCTCCCAATGTCTTCACAGTGGAGGGTCCCAAGGGTCAGTCCTTGACAGTTCTTTCTCTACGTTGATTGAAATCTCATCCAATCTTATGCTTTAAATACATGGAAGCTGATGGCTCTCAAATTTGTATCTCCAGAAATCCAGACTGAAATATGTATTAAACTGTCTACCAGACATCTATACTTAGACGTCTGCTGCATAAGTCAAGTTCAGCACATCTGAAACGGAATTGTTGACCTTCCCCCAAAACTGTGCCACCCACAACCTTCCCCATCATAGCTGTGGTAACTTCATCCACTCTCCCAGTTACTGGGACAAAAATTCTTAGTCACCCTGATCTGCTTTCTTCCCTCTACACCCTATAAGGAAGTCTTAAAGGTTCCACCTTGAAAATATATCCAGAATCTAGCCTTTGTGACTACTGTTAAACTGCTAACAACCTACCCTGAGCCATCATCATCTCCCCATTAGAAGACGGAGTTAATCTCTTAGCTGCCTCCTATAGCCAGAGGGATCCTTGTAAAATAAATCAGATCATGTTACTTCTGTTTAGTACTTCCAAGGGCTTCCCCTGTCATTCTTTGTAAAAACTACTGTCTTTACAGTTGTGGCCTGTAAGATCTATGTTACCTTGCTCTTGACTATCTAGCCATGTCTTCTCTCCTCCTCTGCCCTTTATTCACTGAGCTCCAGCCACAGGGCCTTTTTGTATTGTCTTGCCTCAGGGCCTTTGTACTGGTTATTCCCTCTGCCTGGAAACTCTTATCCTGGATATCAGCATGGCCAAATCCCTCACTTCTCATAGATCTTGTATTATAAATGTCACCTTCTCAGCAAGGTCACCCAGACCACCCTCATTAAAACTGCAGCTTCCAGGGGCACCTGAGTGGCTCAGTTGGTTGGGCAGCCAAATCTTGGTTTCAAGTCAGGTTATGATCTCAGGGTCCTGGCATCAAGCCCTACATCGAGTTCCATGTTCAGTGGGGAGTCTGTTTGAGGATTCTCTCTCCCCCTCTTTTTCTGCCCCTCCTCTGTTCATGCTCTCTCTCTCTCTCTCTCTCTTTCTCTCTCTAAAATAAATAAATCTTTAAAAACAACAACAAAAACCCCCACATCTTCCTCTCACACACTCCTGATTCTTTTCACCTTGCTCTGTTTCTTTTTTCTTCTACACTTACCACCACTGAACATACTCTGTTATGTGCTCATGTATGTTTATTGTTTTTTGCCTGTCCCCCTTCACTAGATTGTAAGATCCACGAGAGCAGAGATCTTTGTCTCTTCTGTCTGTTGACGTATGCTGAAGAGCAGTGCCTGGCGCATAATAGTAGTTGTGGTCAGTACTTATCAAATGAGTAATTATAAACTATGATGCGTGTTTGAAAAGTAAAGAATGCAGTTATAGATGATAGTCACTACATCAGCAGTGGCTAATGTTTGCTGAGGCCAGACCTCCTGCCATGCCCTGTGCTAAGGGCTTTACATGCTTTTGTCTTATTTAACCCTTGCAATGATGCTAAGAGACAGCTACTAATAATATTCCCATTTAACGGTGAAAGAAACAAGACACAGGAAGTATAAATAGATAAATAAATAAGTAGATAAATAAATATTTATTTATGGTCAGCAACCCACCTCTAGTTTGCTTTAGCACCTGTAGCCTATAAATGATAAATCTGGAGGAAATTATGGAATAGGCAATGGAGGGAGGTGGCAAAGCACATTTCACTGTTAGCAGTGCTCTTCTTTGAGTGCTCACATTTAATCTCAGAGTATTAGGTGTTAATTTCCAGATGAGGGAGACTTTAGGTAGTTAATCCTACATCTCCAAAACACATTCTGTGTCCCTCCTTTTTCTTATTGTTTAAATCCAGATCCCTCTGTCCTTTCCAGAAGTGGAAGCCATCACAGCTTCTGGTCCAGGGGAAGTTGGATGGTTTCTCTTTCCTTTTCCAGAATAACACAAGGACATGGCCTTTGGGGAAACCTAAGTGGTGTTTCTCTTCCTCACAGGAGGCAAATGCCTTCTCAGCTGAGAGTTTTATGTTAATGCTTCTTCCATAGGAACTTGATTGACTGCAGAGTATCTATTCCTTCCTGATGTGATCCCTTGATCACAGGCCACACCCTGACACCTAGAGCAACTTCTGTTGAGTGTCTGCTTCTCTTTCCCAGGGTGATCCTTACCCTCAGAGACATGGAGCACTCATCACCTGTTAGTGACTGCTCTCAGGTGTCTGAATGGATCTTGTGTGCCTGAGCCTAGACTTAGTCACCAGTGGGAGGCTTATTGTGAGCATGAAGCTGCCGTGTCTTCCTACTCAGCAACTATATTATTTTTCTATGCTCTGTAATAAATTACCACAAATTTAGTGGCTCAAAACAACATGCCTTATTTATCACACATTCCTGTAGCTTATCTGAGTTCTTTGTGCCAGGTCTCATCAGGTTACAATATAGGTGTTGGCGGGGGCCATAATCTCAACAGAGGATCAACTGTGGAAAGATCTGTTTCCACTGCTCCCTTAGGTTCTTCACAGGATTCATATCCTTGTAGTCATCCTATTGCAAACAAAAATCCCTAGTTTGTTGTCAACTGTTGGCCAGGAGCTGCCACATGACCCTTTCATTACATGGCAGTTTACTTCTTCAAAGCCAGCAAGAGGAATATGTAGCCCCAGCCTGCTGGAATGGAGCCTTACAGCATAGTGTAATCACAGGAGTGACACCCCATCCTCTTTGCCAAATTCTGGTGGTTAGAAGTGCAGGTCCTGCCCTCACTCAAGGGGAGGGTTTTATAAAGGCATGAACAGCAGGTGGAAGTGATTGGGAGGAAGGGGTCACCTTAGGGGTATGTTCACCACAGCCACCATATTTACTGTAGTTAAATTCTGGAGATAGGGGTGCCTGAGTGGCTCAGTCAGGTAAAAGTCTGCCTTCAGCTCAGGTCATGATTACAGGGTCCTGGGATCAAGTCCCACATGCAGCTCTCTGCTCAACGGGGAGTTAACTTCTCCCTCTACCCCTCCCCTATGCTTGTGTGTGCTCTCTCTCATGCTCTCTCACTTGTGTGCTCTGTCTCTCTTTCTCTTTCTCTGAAATAAATAAAATATTTTTTAAATATTCTGGAGGTAATTCCTAAAGGCAAGAGACGACCTATTATTTGCTCATCTATTCCTTCAGTAGACATTGGATTTGCTTTGCCAAGACAATAGGTCAAGATGTGTATTTTTCATGTTTTATCTAGAAAATTTGTCAACGCCTATTTTTGTAGATATTTTGTGCTCATTTCAGTTCAAATATAACTGAGTAAATTATCTGCTAAAATGAACCAGAGCTGCCTTCCTTCCTATACTACTTCTGGTTCTAGAACCAAAGATGGTGGTTACTAGATCCTGTACTAGAGCTTATTCCTTGTGAACCTGGTTTGGATTTGCTGAAAGACCGACTCCATTAATTTTCTGAGTGTTTTACTGAGTGGCTATAGTGTCGACTTACTTAAAATGATTACCGTTTTTCAACCTACTCATTTAAAATCTTAGTGGGTGTTTATAAATAACCTCCAAGGTCTGACATTTGTCTTCATGTGACAGAGCAGCTGGGATTTCACATCTTAGAACACTCTCCTCCCATGCCTGTCTTCATTGTTTGAGACCCCACAATACCCATGACTGTGTATCATGACCAAGTCTTCTCTTTCAAAAGTCTGAAATCTTCTGCTTTAGTTTCTCTTAATATGTTTTCTGTTTGGGGTGGTAGAGGATGAGAATGTGGGGGAAGGATGAAAACATGCGTCTAGTCTGACAAAGTCTTAATGCAAGAAGTCTGGAGCACAGAACTGGTTTCTTCTTTCAGAGTTAGTTTATTCCAGTTTGAGCAGTTTTAAGTCTGTTTATTCTTTTACATATCAAAAGTATATATCTCAGACCCTACTCCTGAAAGGATGTGTTTCCTTTCAGGAAGGAAAAATAAAGTCAAGATAATGCAATTGACATTGCTTCCCCCATTGCACACCTGTGAAAAACCAAATCCTCTTTAAAATTTTTGCACTTTTGAATTTTATGTAAATCATACCCAGATAGTTAACGGTAGCATAAATTGATTTTAATAATATAGAAGAATCTTAGAAATTCATTTTTAAAATGTAGCAAATATGCATTCAGAAGCCATTTATTTAGCAGGATACGTGTGTATCAGGAGTTTGGTGTGAAAGTCCCCACTTTAAGAATTTTATGGCCACACCTGTTCTTACAGGGGCTGGCATGGGCCCCTCTTTGGTAGAGCTCCTCATAAGTGGGCCGGGAGAGCCTTGTTCACCTCTCAGCCAGTGGGGAGTGGCTGTGCTTGTGCTGGAAGCCTTGGGCAGAGCCCAGGACCCTAGTCCTGAGTCCTGATCTCCATGACAGCTACCTAGAGAGAGAGAGCATACATGCCCTGCTGACACTTAGCAGCAATCCACTTTCTCTTGCCTTATGCCTGACTCAGTGGGCCAAGGAATCATCTTCCATTTCTGATAATCATGTGGCTTCTGGGAATTCCTCAGGCCTATGTAAGTGTCATATAGGAGCCCCTCAAAACAATGGCATGAAGTGGTGGGTTTTCTTTCTGGTGATCCCTTGCTGCTGGCTCTCCTGAATGTGCGTAGTTTTGTATCATTTGCACATCTACATGGTGGGAAAGAGGGAGGCGGCCACACCCCCTGTGTGGGGAGATGGCGGGGCTGTGCTGGACACCTCTGCACCGACCAGAAGACTGCAGTTGTTTGCCACAAACAGCCTTGATAATCACTCTTTCCCCAGAACTAAAGTTCTTTATATTCTTTCTTTAGTGCATCTTTAATTTTGATAGAGTTTGCCAGATTGCCTTCTGTAGGGGATGAACCTTTTAAAAAAAGGATTTGTAAAAGACCTTTTAAAAGTCTTTTAAAATTAATTTTAATTTTCTAAGTGCTGTAAGAATATATTCTCTTCAAAAAAAAAAGTGAAAAGAAAATTAGGGATATAGCTACAGTTACTTTCAGGTACCACACCACCCCTTGGTCCAGTTCCCATGCAGACCCTCTCCATCCCCCAGAGGTAAATCTATTATTGGTTTGGTGTGTCTCTTTGTCTGTGCCTTGGTAGATATAAACACATGGGAAATAAACATTATGGGAGTGTGTGTGTGTGTGTGGTTTTAATGCATACACTATATTGTGCTAAATGTCTATAACTTGATACTATGTCTTAGAGGTTTTTCCATGATGTGTATAATTTTATGTGTGTGTGTGTGTAAAATTTGAGTTTTACCATAAATTATTTTTCAGTAGTGCCTTTTTGACATTTACTTTCAGGAAAGAATTTGGGGTTTCATTAAATACCCAACTGTTCATTCAGGTGTGCGTGTGTGTGTGTGTGTAGTACAAAATCTTAATCTTTGTGTGTTTTTTTCCTCTCTTCAGATCTCAGAAAAGTGATCTCCACAATGAACGCTACATCTTGGAATTAGATTGCTGTTCCTCCTTAGACCACCTGACAGGCCAAAAACTCATCCCAGAGTTCATTAAGAAGGTGAGCCCTGTAGACAACTGAACAGGTTTGCAGTACAAACTGGCTGGGGCTAACTTGGTTAGTTCAGCCACACTTCACAGGCTGGGGCAGAGCCTGTGCCTTCTTGAGTGTGGGTCTTTGAGCAGTCCTGCAAGGGTGCAAACCACCCCACCCCCACCACTACACACATTGCTCAGGCTGAAGATGACTTGGTAACATGGTAGCTTCCCCCCTTCCTGGGCAGGCAGGTCCCTGGACCTTGTCTTTTAAAGCTGTAGTGGCATTAATAGCTGACAGGCCTGTGGACCCATTGCTGGGACTCCCTTCAAACCTTCACGGTGGTGTGATAGCACCTCCAGCCCAGATCCCACCTTCTACTTATCCTGTGGGTCTTCATTGCCATGAGCCATCTTTCCTTCTAGTGTGAGAGCATCCCAGAATGCTGTATCCATTGGCATGCAGTTATATCAGGGAAAATTGCCCACTTGCAGGAGAATCATTCTCTGCCCAGAAATTGTCTGGTTTTGAACTTCTCTTCATGCCATATGAGGTTTCCTACCCGAATTGCAGGGTCCACTTTCAATGTGACATCTACTGCAGAAGGAATGTCCTTGCCCAAACTGGGGCTAAGTTCATTCCTCAATGCTTTTTTCTCTGTCACCCAGTCTTGCACAATGTTTGACAGTTCCCTATCCTGTAGAGGTGATTATGGTTTGTTTGAGATCTGATCTGTCAGTTAGTAAATTCATTAATAAGAAGTGATGGCCATCAACTTTGGACCAGAAATAGTACTTGCCTGCTTGGTGCTTGGACACAGAGAATGAAATAGCTGTGACCCCTGCCCTCATGTCGTCATACCTGGAAGGCAGACCCTGGAGGAGTGTGATGAGCATTACCAGCAGGGAAGCAGCAAGGCAGAGGAGCAAGTAGACACCATGTGGTCTGGGGAGGTCCCTCTGCACTAAGAAGGGATGAGGAGGAGTAACCTAGTGATGGGGCTGCCCAGGGAAGGTTGGGGAGCCCTACAAACAGAGGGAGCAGCATGTGTGAAGGTGTGGTGCAGGAGCAAGTGAGGGGAGTCAAAAAGATCAAGCTTTGGGAGAGAAAGGGAGTCTAAGGGATGGTGGTAGGGGCCAGGACTCTGCTGTAAATGCAGTAGAGGCTCTTCAGAGGATTTTTACAAAAGAATGAAATAATTATATTATCTTGTTAAATACCCAGTGACTTTTTTAAAGATTTTATTTATTTATTCATAAGAGACAGAGAGAGAGAGAGACAGAGACATAGGTAGAGGGAGAAGCAGGCTCCCTGTGGGAAGCCTGATGTGATGCAGGACTCAATCCCAGGACCCCAGGATCATGACCTGAGTCAAAGGCAGATGCCTAACCACTGAGGCACTCAGGCTCCCCACCCAGTAACTCTTTTGTTGCTGTTCCCTTCCTGCCTCCCTCCCTTCAACATTTATTGAGTGTTCAGGCCTGACAAAGCCCTAGGGTTAGCCCCTCGTGTGTGTGTGTGTGTGTGTGTGTGTGTGTGTGTGTGTGTGTGTGGAGGAGCAAGACCTGCAGATTGGGAGTCACATGACATCATAGGTCAGTGTCTCTGATAATTTTACTAGGATGGTGGAGACTTTCTACTCTGGTGGAATTCAGATCATTATCTCAGAAATGTGGGTAAAAGGTAAATTTTGTTCACACATCTGTATAAATAGGGTCCTCTTTTGTGAATTGTTATAAAATGTTCTGATAAACTTGGGTAGTGATATGTTAGAGGTGGAACTTACCCCATGATCTGAGTACTGGGAAAAGTCATTTTAGAAATAGGCTTGTAAACAAGACTTGGAATGCTTGGAAGTTTTGAGGGCTAAGTGGGTTAAGATTAGTGCATGAGGCTCTGTGTATACTATCAAGTATCTCTTTTAAAAACATATGATCTGGGGCAGACCTGGGCAGCTCAGTCAGTTGAGCAGCTGACTCTTGGTTTCAGCTGAGGTCATGATCTCAGGGTCATGGAATCAAGCCCGGTGTCAGGCTCCACACAGAGCAGGGAGCCTGCTTGAGATTCTCTCCCTCTGCTCCTCCCCCGACACATGCATGTTCCCTCTCAAATAAAAAAATTAAAAATAAATAAATAAATAAATAAATATTTAAACAAATAAACAAACAAAAACCCCATATGATTTGGTACCTTCGTCTTAACCAAACAAGCTTACTGCATGACTGGCCTGTTACATTGTGCCCGTATCCGGTCTTGAGAAAATAGCCTGACTAGTGGGCTCTCAGATCCTGGTGTGTGTAGCATCTGTCATGCAGGTAGACATCTGTGTGGTATGTGTGTGTTTACATGCATGGGTGCATATCAGTTTTAGATGGTTCACTTTAGTATTAGTTAAATAAATCATTGACACCTGCTCATTCGATGTTTTTTTTTTCAGAAAGAAAGTGGTTTTTGTTTTTGTTTTTGTTTTTGTTTTTTTATTTATGATAGTCACACAGAGAGAGAGAGAGGCAGAGACATAGGCAGAGGGAGAAGCAGGCTCTATGCACCGGGAGCCTGACGTGGGATTCGATCCCGGGTCTCCAGGATTGCGCCCTGGGCCAAAGGCAGGCGCTAAACCGCTGTGCCACCCAGGGATCCCTCATTCTATGTTTGTATAAAAATTGTTTTTAACATTTTGAAAATTATACACCCTAAAAAGTCCATGATGCCATCCTGCTCCTGCAATATGCCTGATTAAACAAAAAGCATTGGGTCCAGACAGACTAGACAGTTTGCACACTAGGAGATTTCTAGGAGCTTGTCTTGGAGCTTGGAGCTTGTCTCCCAGAATCTCTCCCCTCCGTTCCTCTCAGTAGAGAGGTGATTCATGGTCATGGTCAGTGGGTATACATAAAGTTTTCTGCCAACAACTCAGGAGTCTTGAGATCATCCCACCATTTGTCCCTCACTGTCCACTGCAGCTGAGGGCACGACCTGGAAGGATCCAGTATTTCTGGCTATCAGTGTAGGATGTAGCTTTAGTTTCTCAGCCAGTGGCCATGATAGGCAAAAGAGGGACAAAATGATGGATCTGGGCCTCCTTCCTTCTGCTCCTCTTTTCTGTTGTTGGACAAGATTGCTGGTGAAAACACTGCTTCAGTGTGCAAAGAGTGGAGGGGAACTGAATGCCCCTCTCTAGGATCAACAGCTATTCCAGCTGATAGAAGAATTTTACATATGTGTAAATTTTTCTGTCATCACACAAGTAGAAGATCCTCAGAGCTTCCTGAGAAGAAATATGCTAAAAACCATTTGTGACTTTTCAGTAAATATTTAATGAATAGCCAGCCTGGTCCCTATTTGTATATATAGAGAGTGGTGACACTTGTTAATTGCCATTCACTTAGGCCAAGATGAAGCTGCGCCACTGGCGGCTAGAGTGTACAGTCATTACTTTTTATCTGGGTCATTATTTTGTGTGAAATAATGGCTCCTGTTCCTATGACAAGCAGATCCGTCTTACGATGAGATGGTAATTAACTCATTTTGTCATTGTACCATCACACAGGATAAGCTCATATTCTCTGCATATTAGAATTAAATTCAAAGTGATTAGATTTTTTTTCTTAAGAACAATGGCCCGGTATTATTTTTCCACTGAATGTTTTAAATTAGAAGGACTTTGGATAGAGAACATGGATGGAAGGAGGGAAAGAAGATTTCATTATTTTCCACAATTAGGAAAAATAAAATCATCTGTATCTGTGTCATGTAAAATTAGCTGAAGGTGCCATAATTTACAGGCTCTCTCCATCATGATTTTCCACAGAGGGCGAAGGGAATTATATAAAGATGACTCTGTTCCTTTCAGTGTGGTCTGATGATTTCTCTGAGCACTTTAGCTGCTCAAATTAAATCTGGGCTACTGCGTTTTGTTTTTCCCCTCTTGTATCCTGCTGTGCTCCATCCAACCAGCCCTTTATATAAATTATTTATTATGGACCACAGAACATTTAAAGGGCAGATTTATGGGCAGGCTTGGGGAGACTGTGTGTTCCAAGTCCTAGAACTGAATGCTCCAGGGACAAAGAGTCTCAAGGCTGTTGGAGAGCAGAGGTGCCGCCTTTGCTCCTTTGAGACAAAGGTTTGGCTGCCAGGTACTTCCGGAGCCTGTCTTGTGTGGCTAGTGGATGTGTAGGGCCCCTTGGAATTTCCTGCTCTTCAGAGTTCCCAGAGGATTGTAAAGAGACAGAATGATGTCAGATAAAGGGCTTACATGTTCATCTTCAAATTCCTTTACATTCTTTGGAGCTTCTTGGGAAAGTGCTCATATGTTTGGAAAGCCCTTTGATGATTCCAGAATCATTGCATACATTTTCTGGTTTATGCTTCACAGTAATTTTGGTCAAGGGGTCACACTGGCAGTGGTGGCTCCCTTTTAGACAGGAGGAAAGAGCTCCGAGAGGATGACAGATTTGCCCAGGGGCTGAGACTGTGCAGCCTGACCAGGTCTTTCTCCAAGAGAGGCGCCAACGGGTACAGTGGGACTTGGGTGGAGCAGGAAGGTTCTGTGGCCAAATGGGAAGGTTTTGGAGAGGGGTGGTATAGAATGAGGGTCCTGAAAAGTGAGGGATGGATGGAGGGGTGAAGCAGACAGTACTGGTTTTGGTAAGGATAGGAGTGTGGAATGAAAGCTCAAGGCTGAGAGTCAAGTTCTGTTTGGCTGGAGTTTGGGATGAACAGAGGGAAGAGGGAGCCTGTTCTGGGCAGGGTTCTTTTAATTACGTGACATAGAGCCGTACTCAAGCCAGCTAAGGTGCAGTACATCAGATAGGGTTTCCTACAAAGATACAGAAACTGGCTGGGAGCCCCTGCAACAGAATACAGGAAGGTACCTGCCATGCCCAAGAGGAAAAGAGAGAGGAGGAAAAGATTAGGCGCTCTGGTTGTATTATATGCTGCTGGTCCATATTTATGTATTTGCAGGTTTTATTTGAATTTTATTTATTTTATTTTTTAATTTATTTGAGAGAGAGAGAGAGAGAGCTCGCACGCAAGCAGGGAAGAGAGAGAGAAGCAGACTCCATGCCGAGCAGGGAGCCCGATGCAGGGCTTGAACGCAGGACCCTAGGATCATGACCTGAGCCAAAGGCAGCCGCTTAACTGACTGAGCCATTTTGTTTGAATTTTAAGTGGGATTTCACTGCACAGAGGGAATCCTTCTGTGTGCCAGGCAGACCCTGTACTGACAGACTTTACACTGTACTCTTAACCCTCATCTCACCCCCTCTGAAGGCTTATCCCTGTTTTGTAGGTAGAGAAACTGAGGCACAGAGAAGCTTTATGGTTTGCCCAGTTACAACTGTGAGAGCCAGAACTAAGGTTTGAAGCCAGCCTGTCTGACCCAGAGGCCACATCCATGATCATCGGGCCATGCTGCTTCTTCTGGGTAGTGCTCAGGGACAGAGAGGGGCTGTCTCAGCTGGAGGAGAGGTGGCATAGAAGGCAGACACAGATTGTAGAGCACCTCGGAGGCCTCCCCTCAGTGGAGACTGGGTCTCTAGGCC
This sequence comes from Canis aureus, assembly GCF_053574225.1. Classification (NCBI taxonomy): domain Eukaryota; kingdom Metazoa; phylum Chordata; class Mammalia; order Carnivora; family Canidae; genus Canis; species Canis aureus. The sequence goes on along the minus strand of NC_135632.1, from coordinate 26,286,759 downwards.
TCACTACCCATTGGAGAAAGCCACACTCCCAGCCACTGTCCAGGTGAGACCTCAGGGGTTTTGCCCTCAGGCCCTCCGCTCTGGGCTCTGCCCCTTAGGGTCACTCCACTTTATGATGGAGGGGTGAGCACTGACCCGCATGATCTACCTAGAGCTAAATTTGTCTTCTCCTGGACCATGGAGACTTCAGAATGTAGGTAGTGGAGGGGTCGTGAGGCAGATCCCTCCCTGCCTTGTCCTTTGGGGGCCAACTCATCCTCAGAAATTCAGTAGCTTGGATTAAGCTAGATGCATTGCCCTTTCAAGAACCAAATGGTGCTGCTTAACATCTTGACCTAAAGAAAAGAACCTGACAGATCTTTAAAATCTAAGTGGCTTCTTTTAATGAAATGGAAGATCCCAAATCCCCAGGATTATGAAAGTTTGCCTCTAGTATATAAATGACTCATCATTTGCTTTTCTGTCTGATTGCTGAGCATTAGGGCCTCATTTCTACAAGTGGAGTGCAGAGTTTAATTTTAATTAGTGTAAGACACCGATTCAGAATGAAAGGAGAAATATGTTAAAAAGGTTTCCCTTAATCTTCCCTACACCTTCACCTACCCCCAAGCCAAGCAGATTGTGACATTTTATTTTTTTTATTAAAAAAAAATTTTTTTTTTATTAAAACTGCTGAAGACAGGGAACCATCTTTAGGCCTTTCAAATTGCCTGAATGTGGCCCTTTAACTCAAAGACTCTCAACGAGGTGCCCCTTCGGGACCCCCAAAGCAACCAAAAGTGAGGGAAGCCTGAGCAGGTGTGTTTTGAAGCAAAAAAAGAAGTCTCTCTAGTAGATTCAGATCTGGAATTCCCTACTACCCGCCCCCCCCACCACCCTCCAAACACACCACCTTGGGTTGAAAAACCGTGGCTTTAGCCAAGTCGAGAGGCTAACCCACTCAAAAAATCAGATGGACCGATTCTATTTCACTAAATTGAACGTATGTTCGAAACGAAGCAAGTTCTGGGAAACGAACTAGAGGTGGTGGAAGGGGAGGAGGGTGGGGGGTGGGGGTGAGTGGGTGACAGGCACTGAGGGGGACACTTGATGGGATGAGCACTGGGTGTTATTCTGTATGTTGGTAAATTGAACACCAATAAAAAATTAATTTATTAAAAAAAAAAGATTGTGACATTTTAAAAAGGTATCTGGCAGGAGTGGGGAAGGAATGAAGGCAAAATAGTGTATAAATGAGCATGTCCTCAGAGTGGAAGAGAGAGCGGGGATGGGGGGATAGGGTGAAGGGGCAGGGAGGGGAGGGGGGAGAAGGGCAGAGAAGAGGCCAGAGGTGACCTGTGAGGTGTTGCTGGTGGAGAGGGCTATCTTGTTTGCTGTTGTGTCTCTAGAACTTAATAAACATTTATCGAGGGAATGGACAAATTAAAAGAGAAAAACAGAGGAAGAATCACTAAGATCATATCATAAAAGGGGATGGAGGAACCTAAAATAACACTCAGGTGACTCAAATGTGAAGTATGGTCACTTGTGAAGATGGAGAACTCTGGGCTTGAGGAACTATTCAGAGCTAGGGAGGTAATGAGATTGATGATGGACATGTTAGGACTGAGGGACTCATGGGACACTCAAGGAAACATTGCAGAAGACAGTTGTGGTTGTTGGGCTGGAATTCAGTTGTCTGAGGTGCACATGCTCTAGAGGCCTACAGGGTGGAAAATGACAAGAGACAATGAAGTTCAGGTGGTTATCTAGGTGCCACATACCCACCTCAGAGGGGCAGCTGCCACCTAGAATCAACTCATTATTCCCAGGTGGAAGTACCAACCCAATTGTACTTCGGTTGCCTAGTCAATTTGCTTTGTTTTAGAGAAGTTGAAAATGTTTTTTTATTTTCTTACTGTGAAGTCTCTTGGTTTTCCCAAATAAGCTAATCAACCAGTTTAAAACTATAAAAGCTAGGGGTACCTGGGTGGCTCAGTCGGTTAAGCATCTGCCTTCAGCTCAGGTCATGATCTCAGGGTCCTGGGATCAAGCCTCGCATGGGCTCCCTGCTCATAGGGGAACCTACTTCTCCCTTTCCCTCTGCCTACTACTCCTCCCTCCTTGTGCTCTCATATTCTCTAATAAATAGATAAAATCTTATAACTCAAACAATCAATAAATCTGTAAGGCTAGATAAGTGTTTTTCAAATTATCTGTGGTGGAGGACCAGTTTTTGTTTTTTTTTTAATTTGGTTTGCTCTTTTTCTAGTCTATTAAATGATACTTTTGAAAATACAATAAAAACATGGTGGCTAGAAAACTGTCTACCTGCTCACTCTCACTTCATGTGCATATCTTGTCATGGATTGTTAACAAAAAGTCAGTGGACCAGCAATGGCTGAGGACCACACTTTGAGTAGCCACTGGTTGAGGTGCCAAAGCCATGGGACAGGATGGAGAACCTGAGAACTTGTTCTTGGAGAGGGGCAAGAGAAAAGCACCGTGGTGAGAGCTCTGGGGAGGACCCAGAGAAAAAGAAAGGACTTCTATGAAGCAAGGGGAGAAAAGGAAGAACATGATGTTACAGAATCTGGGGGAAGAGAATAGTATAAAAGCAGGAAAGAGGTCGAGTCAGAAACCACTGGTTAGGTGGCCCACCGGGTTTGGTCACCAGAGTCTACTGGTAAATCTTGCAAGAGCAGTTTTCAAGAGTTGGAGAAGGCAGAGGCCTCCCTCCATGGGTTTAAGAGTACATGAGTTTGGAAAGAGCAGAAGTGGTGTTTCAGACAGAGTACAGGTGGAGGAAGTTTTGTTTGCTTTAAGTAAGAGTGAAAAGATACCAGTAGAGAGGAGAAAATTAAAGTCATAGGTGAGTTAAAGAGGGAGGCAGGCCAGGGGTGGGGGGTGGTGGTGAGCCCACAGAGTAGTCATCGGCTGTTCCTCAGGCTTGGGGAGGTGGTAGGTGGACCTCATAGGCTTAGATGCTCAGAATGGAGAAAAAAAAATGTAGGCCCTGATGTCTGAAGGCCTCTGTTTTCTTATCGAGCGACTCTCCTGCCCTAGCCCCTCTTGATCCTCTGTCTCCTGCTATTTTCTTTGGCCTGCCACCTTCCCGTTCTGTCTAGGGAAGTAAATTGAAGTTAATCTGAGCCTCCAGGGAGAGAGGGGGCCTATGTTTGTCTTGATCACTCTCCAAGAAACAAGACAAATTCTTGTGCTTCATTGTCTCTCTGCATGAATCCAAGACCCAGTAGCAGTGAGCCAGAATCCATTCATGCTCCTTTGAACAGATCTTTTGATGACCCCTCTATGGTAGTGTCTAGGAGTACCTTAGTGAGCCAGTACAGATAATGTCCCTGGTCACATGAGTCATACAGTGCAGCTGAAGACACAGACACAGAGCAGGCTGTCAGTGATGGAAGTATCATCACAAATGGGTAAGTGCTCTAGGGCAGAACATAGTAAGGGACCCAGGCTGGCAGTGGGAGGAGGAAGCGGTCCATTAAGAAGTGGTGTTTGCACTTTGATCTAAGGGGTCAAACAGGTGAAGAAGAGTCAGGGTTAGTGGTTATTGGAATAGCTTGGACAAAGGCCATGAGGAGGATGGAGCATGTTTGCTGCAAGGAATAGGAAGGAGGCCATTGTGATTTAACCACAGAGAAGGAAGGGTAAGTGCTGCATGAGGAGGCTGGGGAGGTAGGTAGGGTTCACCTATAGGCTCAGGATTTGGATCTTATCCCAAATGCAATAGAAAGCCCCTGGAGGGGGCAGCTCTGGTGGCTCAGCGGTTTAGCGCCGCCTTCAGCCCAGGGGATGATCCTGGAGTCCTGGGATCGAGTCTCATGTCAGGCTCCCTGCATGGAGCCTGCTTCTCCCTCTGCCTGTGTGTCTCTGCCTCTCTCTGTGTCTCTCATGATTAAATAAATAAAATCTTACAAAAAAAAAATAGAAAGCCACTGGAGAGTTTTGAGAAGAAGCTAAAGAGTGATACCAAATGTATACTTTGGGAAAAGATGTGAAGATTGGATTGGGGGCAGGAGTAGATGCAGTTAGGACATTGTTGGAGTATTACTTTATAGACATTTAGAGATTGTAGCTTAAGCTTGCAGTCAGGGTAGAGATGTGGAGAGGTGGTTTGATTTAAGAACTATGGAGCCATACAGCTCCCCAGGGTTTGGGTAATAGGGTTTAGGGATTGGGTAATAGGGTATGGCAGAGAGGGAGGGGACCGGCTGGTTTGGCCTGTGCAACTGGATGAATAGGGGTCTTTGCTGAGATCAGGAAGACTGGACCAGGACATCAGTTCTGGGCTGGAGACCCCGGCTGGCAAATGCTAATTGAAACTTGGTCATGGATGAAATAACTGAGGAAGGAAGGGAGCTGAGCCCCAGGGAATTCCAGCACTGACTGCCATGCAGAGAAAAGAGGCAGAAAGGAAGTGGCTCAAAGGTTTGAGGGAAATTCAAAAAGAGTGGGTGATGGAGGTGGAGGGTGTCTCAGCATGGAGGGGTTGTCAACCGTGTCGGTGCCCTAAGACTAAAAATCAGAACTAGCCGTTGACCCCATGATCGTGCTGTGGTCATGAGGTCATTGGCAATCTTTATGGAAGCTGTTTTGGTGGCCTCTCCCCCTCCAGCATGTATTTTACAAGGCCTGTTCCAAAATGTCTTTGGGTTATAATTAAAAACCACTGTCCTTTACCCCATAGGATTCATGTGTGTTTCTGTGTTCCTAAGATGGTTCTGACATTTCCAGTCTTCCAGGCTTTTTTTTTTTTTTTTTCACTTTTAAATTTAAGATGTCCTTTCTTTCCATGGGCTTGCTGAATTATCTTCATTGTTCTCCTTAATGCAATTTTTTATTAAGCGACTGAATTTGAATACCTGACTAGGGGATTAGGACTTGCCCATATGAAGCATCACAATTCTCTGTAATTTTTAGCTTTTGCAGCACATATCACATGAAATAATAAAATAACCAAACTTGTAGGTAAAATAGAAATAAAATTAACTTGGGATTCCTAAAAATGGCATTTACATGTGCCTAGAACAGAAAGTGGCCTGTTGGGGACTCTGTGGGCAGCCCGTGGCTGTCAGGCCTTCATTCCTTTGTGGTCTCTGCAGAGAAATTGCCCTAAAACCAAGGAATCAGAAAAATATTCTAGAAGCTAGTGAAGCAGACAAAAGACTGGAGGGGAAATAAGATGCTCCAAGAGAGGTGCCATGAATGCTTTGTTCTAGGGAGAAATTCAGCCTGGTTGTCATACTTCTCAGGATACTTTTCCACCCTCCTGGGTGGCATTTGGCCTGTGGCAGGCTAATAGCTCTTCCATCCCCACTTGTTGGTAGGAGGCTGATGATGCCAGGGCGCACATAACTTTGCCTGAGGCCGGATGTTTGGTTGGCTGTAGGCCAGCCTGGGAGGTCCTGAAGATGAAGGAGATGGGTACTTCTCCAAGACACAGCTCTGGCCACAGGACACCTGAGATATACCTTGCTGTCACAGCTACTGAAATAGTCCTCAGAAGAAGTCTGGTGATGGATGAGCTCTGTTAACCACCAGGTTCTAGTTCCAATTGCCTCTGAACTATGCGTGTAGCAGATAGTAATGTTCCTTTAGGGCTGAGGGTGAAGCAACAAAGAGCCAAAGATTTGGAGTTTCTTCCTTCTAAGCCAGCGCTTTTTGATAATGTGCCCTTCCTGTAATACTCCTCAGCAAAAGAGGCTCTGTGGTCCAGTGTGTTTGGGAAACATGCATGTTGTAAATCCTCTTGGAAAAGTCGTGATGCTCCTTAAAAGAGTCAAGATTCTGAAAAGGTCTGCAGTCAGAAACCTGCTTACTTACCTTACCTTAGCATTTCTCAAATATAATTTAAGAACTTTCCCCTTACTTCTCCTCTTTCCCAAACACCTGTTTCTATACCACCATGGACAATTGCAGGTAGTTAGCAGCAGCGGGGTCAATCTCCTTTCTTTTTACAGGGGATTCCTAACATTGTCCCCCAACTGTACATGACGGCAATTGCTCACAAGAGTGAAGGACTTTATTGCGTCTTATTGCACTTTCTTGGTTCTGCTAAAATAAGTGTTTATGCCCAGATACTTGGTGTTTTGTAATCTTCCACGAAACCTCTAATGAAGGGGAAATCTGGAGCAGAGCAATTTAAAACTCCCTCCTCTCTTTTGTCACTCCAGAAAGACATGTGCTCAGCACCTCTGTCATTCTTGTTGCTTTTTAATAACACACATGGCAATCTTCTAACACGTAGTCAGCAAAACTAGGTCATTGGATTTGTTGACAGCTGTAGAATCATAGATAGTGTTTGCTCTGCTGTCTGGGTCCGTCCCCACTTATCTGACTATGGTCCTTTAAAAGAAGCACTGGTTTCTTAGGCATGTTTCCCCTTGTCTCCTTCCTTTCCCCCACCCCCATCCTGCCCTCCACCATAGTTGTTAATCAGATCTTCAAATATATTGGTTTTCCAGCTTTGATTTCTCATTCTCATTTTATCTCTCCCCTATAGTCACTAATCAAAAGTGGCATTTTATTCCTTAGCAGTGCTGTCCAATAGAAATATAATTTCAGCCACCCATGTAATTTAAAATTTTCTGGTAGCTGTGTTAAAAAAGTAAAAACAAGGGTGAAATTAATTTTAGTACAATGTTTTATTTAACCAAGTTTAGTACTATATTTTATATATATAAAATATATATGGATATATATATATATATCTCTCCAGAATACTATGTTTTCAATTTATAGTGAGATATTTTATTTTATTTTAATTTTTAAAGATTTTATTTACTCATGAGAGACACAGAGAGAGAAGCAGAGACCATAGGTAGAGGGAAAAACAGGCTCCCTGTGGGGAGCCTGATGTGGGACTCGATCCCGGGACTTTTGAGAAGGCAGAAACTCAACCACTGAGCCACCGAGGTACCCCTGTAATGAGATATTTTATATTATATTTTTTTCCACAAGTGAAATCTTTGAAATCTGGTATATATTTTACACTTGTATCACATCTCAATTTGGATGCTAACTTTCCAATAGTTAAAGTGAAATGTCCTACAAAATAAACTTGTGTTTAATAGAAAAAATATTTTCTACTCCTTCACTTTTTAAATTTAAGTTGAAGTTAATTAAAATTCAGTGAAATGAAAAATGCAGCTCCTTAATTGCACTAGCCACATTATGAGTGCTTAATGGCTAGCCACATGTGGCTAGTGGCTGCTGTGTGGACAGCATAGTTCTGCAGGGTTTGTTTATTTAAATAGTTTCAGTTCTCCGTGTTTTCCAGTTGACACAAAAATTTGGTGGTTATGAGTCTTGTCAGCCACAAGGAGCAAGGAACAATATCAGTATATAGCATATATTGGATAAGAGAGGACAGTTTCCCATGTGGGATGATCCAGAACACAGTTTGGAGCCAACTTTACAGCCATTTAGGAATATATTTGAAATAATTAAATTTCTGTTTATAATATTAATTATTAATTTAGTTATAACTGCCCTTTTTTAGATATATAAAATATATACATTTGGAAATAATACTTTTCTCCCCATGTTTATATTCCACAAAACACTTTTTATTGCTACACTTCTTATGTATCTTTGCCTTCAGTGTCTTTATCATCACCAGAGTGAGTTTTTGGGCCATCTAAAATAAGGTTTCAAGTTCATTATATTTACTTTCATCCAAATTGTTTGGAATTCAGCACTTTAAAAATTCATGAGTGATGCCATCTCTAGACTTACCCTAAGTCAAAAATACTCATTTAGCACTAGGATAGTTGTTTTTTTTCTTATCCAGTTCAGAGGTGAATGAGAAATCTCTGTAATGCAACCCCTTACTCTGCATTGCCCTTTTTAACAACTCTCTTTTTATTAACTATAACATAAATACAGGATAGTGCATAAATCTTAAGTGTACAGCTCAGTGAGTTTGCACAAAATGAATGCACCTGGGTAACCAGTACCCAAGTCAAGAAATAGAACAACCCAAAGCCCTCCCTTTGGCCACTCCCATTACTTCTCCCCACCTTCTCCCCAGAGATAGTCTGTCTAATTTCTAACACCAAAGGTTAACTTCGCCTGGTTTTGAACTTTACATGGAATCTCTCTTAAATGGCATTTTTTTGCTCAGCACTCAACACTCAACACTGAGCCACATCAGGGTCCTGGTAGTTTGTTCATTTTCATTTGTGTACAGAATTTGTACATTGTTTTTAAATTTTTTAAATTTTTTTAAAAGATTGTATTTATTTATTCATGAGAAACAGAGAGAGGCAGAGACACAGGCAGAGGGAGAAGCAGGCTTCCTGCAGGGAGCCCGATGCAGGACTCGATCCCAGGACCCCGGGATCATGCCCTGAGCCAAAGGCAGACTCTCAACCACTGAGCCACCCAGGCCTCCCTGTACATTGCTTTTTTAAAATGCAGTCTTTAAAGAAGCATGAACACTGTAGCACCCAAAATTTTGTTTCATGCCACAGGAATTATTTTAAATTTTTATTAAATGTGCTTCCCTCCCTCTAAAAAATTAAGTCCATCAGATGACTTTAATAAAGGTCCCAAGGCAGTTTTGATTAATGTGTTTTCCCTAGTAAGCATTTTGTTGTTCAAAATAAAGTGACAGAGCGCCCTTATATTGTGAGAAACTTTGTAAAAGTCGGCCAGTGTGTGAAGTAATTAAGTTCCCTCCTTCCTGAGAAATAACAGTTTGGAGGGTAAGACCCAGGGTATATCCAGGAGATGCAGGGTGTGATTATGTATGAGGCGGTGTATCTCCCCCTTCAGCTTACCGTGGTGAAGGGCCTCATGTTGCCGTTGCTGAATACTGGTGTCACTCTTGACAGGGGAGATGATTTGTATGGACCTTCCTCCCCTGAGATATCTGCTTGGCTGACTTCTTCACTTCCTATCTCTGCTCAAGTTCACCTTCTCGTTGGGCCCACCCACCCTGCCCACCATTTTTAAAAGAGCACCTGATGGGCAGCTGGGTGGCTCAGTCAATTAAGCATCTGCCTTCGGCTCAGGTCCTGATCCTGGGGGCCTGGGATCGAGTCTCACATGAGGCTCCCTGCTCCTTGGGGACCCTGTTTCTCACTCTCCCTCTGCCTCTTCTCTCTCTCTCTCTCTCTCTCTCTCTCTCAAATAAATAAATAAATAAGCAAACAAACAAATAAATGAATAAATAAACAAACAAAATCTTGGAAACCCCCCCTTATGCCTTGCCACTCCCCAGCCTACTGATTCCCTTCACTCTTCTCTATTTCTCTTATCTGTAGCTCTTTTTGACTCCCAGAGATACTTCACTGTTTTTACTTAGTATGTTTATTGTTTCTTGTCTCTTGTTCCCATGCCAAGAAGAGAGTAGGTCATATAGCAGATGCTCGGTGCATATTTATGGAATGAAAGAGCGAGAGCCCGTGGATTTCTGGGGCTCGAACGGTATCAGCATCGTGTAGACAGATGCTTTCAGAGGTAATGCAGCGAAGATGAAGTAGACAGACGTTCACCCGTTTTCTCTTTTCCTGTAACTTGCAGGAGCTTTTTCCAGTGTTCAGGGTATTTGAAACCTGTTGAGTAAAACCCTTTCTGGAAGCGATTTGTGAAGGTTCTTGTGTCACCCGTTTCTGCTTCATACTTCTCGGCAGACACGTTTACAAATATGGAAATTGCTGTTCTCACCGGGAAGGTTTCCAAAGTGGCATGCGTGCATATATATATATATATATCTTTCTTTCTTTATGAGATGGAACATGTTTTGAGTGCTAATTATGCACCGTCAGTGAACACATGTGGTAGCTGACGGGTTCACAGCACAGGCTGAACTTGCCCGCGTGCGTGGCTCAGAGGTGCTGGACGCCCCTGCTCGGCGAGACCTCCTGTCTGCCAGATTTGTGTGGGATCCAGCACAGACAATGAACGTGGGAATCTGGACAGACCTCGCGGCGGCGTGTGGAGGGTGGGGTGTCTCCTCTAAGAAATGGAGTTTATCCCGCCAAGCGCTTAGGCTGCCTGTTTTATCTTCCTCTGCAAGTGGAAGGTTTCACTTTGATTGCGGATCATGTGGACTCTCCGAGGGTCTTCTGCCTTTGGGAGAATTCCCACTCATCCTTCTCAGCATTAGGATGAGCTCTGCACATGGCTTGGTGGGGGAAAGCACTTGGACACAAAGTACTCCTTTGCTGAAATTGCCTTGCCTCCTCAAGGAGAACTCTGGAACTTTTTAAAAGCCCAACTCCAGAATTTTGTCCTGATTCCGGTAAAGGAAACCTGCTAGTAACAGTCATTTAGGCAAGGCATATCACTTTCCTGAATTTGTTGTTTCCTTCTCTGTAAAATGAGACTTTTGCACATTGGCGATCTCTAAATATTCTGCGATTTTATGGTGGGTCTGAGTTGGGATGATTTCCCCCGTCAAGGAGGCATATTGGGCTAATTCAGGTTTATGATGGTGGCACGCTGAATTTGAGCGCCAGACGTTCTCATTTTTGTACATTTTGCTGGGCTCATTTTACTATACCCTGTGCCCTCCATCCGGTAAGTCAGTGTTTGTTGAGTGATAACTGTTTTTGTCTTCCCCTTTCTTAGCTAACAGCCGGGATTGGAGTTTAATACAAGGGCTATTATGTTTGCACATTTTTTTCTTCTTTTAAGGTTCAAGTAAATGTTACCATCTGAGTGAGACTACAGTGAAAAAAAAACATGTTGTGAGGAAAATCAAGACTTCAAATGATTCACTCATTGGATCACTTCTGACTTAAGTGTTTACAGGACTAAAAAATAAGATTATCATGATATGAGTGGTGCTGTAGTCTATAAAAGTAATACAAGTTATGTATTTTTGGACAAAAGACCCAAGTACTCTAATAACAGTTATTATACATCTAGCCTAAGCAATAAGAGAAAATGGATCAAACCAAGGTTTCCCATCTAATTAATTACTTCCTAGTCTATATCTTCATTCCGTGAGTCTTACAGCAGTATTCCTAGGTATTGAAAATGCAGCTGGGGAAGATGGGTAGTAGGCATGAAATCTGATGGGATATTAGGGACGTTATTATCTGGAATAGTAGCAGTATTACCAATGGGGGTGATAGTAATGGTATATTGTTGGGGGTAATGGGAAAAAATAAGATTATTTTTCCCCAGCTTTATTGAGCTGCAAGTGACAACATTGTGTAAATTTAAGGTGTACATGATGATTCGATATACCTACATATTGTGAAATCATTGGCCACCTTAAGGTTAATGAACATATCCATAGTTACCTTTTTTGTAGTGAGAATATTAACAGCTATCTCTTGTGTGATTATGCAATGTGTTGTATTAACGGTGTTGTTAACAATAGTCATCATGGTGTGCACTGCATTTCCAGAATGTATTAATCTTATAACTGTAAATTTGTGCCCTTTGACCCCCACCTCCCCATTTCTCCAGCATTACCCTCTGCCCCTGGCAACCACCATTCCACTCTTGTGTTCGGAGTTTGACTTTTTTAGGTTTCACATATACGTTATATCATACAGTATTCATCATTTTCTGCCTGACTTATTTCACTTAGGTCCATCCATGTTGTTGCAAATGGCAGGATTTCCTTCTTTTTAAGGATTAAGTAATCGTCCACCATTTACATATACCACATCTTCCTTCCTTCCTTCCTTCCTTCCTTCCTTCCTTCCTTCCTTCCTTCCTTCCTTCCTTCCTTTCTATTATTTTAATGATTTTATTTATTTATTCATGAGAGACACAGAAAGAGAGAGAGGCAGAGACACAGGCAGAGGGAGAAGCAGGCTCCATGCAGGGAGCCCAACGTGGGACTTGATCCTGGGTCTCCAGGATCAGGCCCTAGGCCGAAGGCAGTGCTAATCCACTGAGCCACCGGGCTGCTCCCACATCTTCTTTAGATAGGGGATGTTATTGGTGGCAGAACTAGGGATGTTATCGAAGGGGTGGTAGGGATATTATTGAGCAGAAGGCAGAGAAGCTTTTATAAAGAAAGCTTCTTCAGAGAGAAAAAGGTTGGGGTATGGAGGATACAGGGAGTAGAAGTCAAAAGAAAATACCTGAAAAGATGGGAAAACTTTAAAAGAAAATGTTTACATATATTCCTGGTAGAAATAAAGTTAGCTTTTGATGGAACTCTTTATCATTCAGTTGGCATAGAAACTTTATTTCAGTGACTTCTCATTTTGAATGAGAGCTGTAGCTGCTACTCGGCTTCTGAGACACTCTCCAGAGGGCAATGGAAGATTCTCTTTAGGACACCTGAAGAATAACACACATGTTTTTTTTTTTGTTTGTTTGTTTTTTGTTTTTTTTTTGTTTTGTTTTTTTGACTAAGCCTCAAGCTTAGCAGAGGTCTCTACAATCCCTTCTGACTCTGATGGTGCCTGGGAACGTGGACATTATTCTGTGTCGCTCTTGAATAGTAAAACATCATCATTAATTCACATTCTGCACATTTGTAACTTGTGATAAACAAAAACTGAGCTCATGTTTGTCTACAGGTTTGCTCAGCCGATTAATAATGTAAGGCACACTGCAGGGGCAATGCTTACCTCCCGAGTACCCGCTAGTTCCAGCAGTTTCGAGGCATCATCACAAACTGCGAAGCTAATTACAAACTGTTCTTACCTTTCGATTAAAGCATATTCCTCAAGGCCCACTCCTTGGAAGTATTCATAGTATCCTTGTTTATATTTCTGCATATCTGAGAGTGCTGCTAATTGCATCCTTTATAAAGGATGTGGATTTTACCTTAAGAAATTACTGTAGTCTGGTATCTTCCCATAGGTTAGCGAGGATTTTAAGAGGGTATCTATTCTGCTGTGTAATGAGCAATCCTAAAACATAGAAGGTTCAAACAACAACAGTCTTTCATTTTGCTCACAAATCTACAATTTGGGCAGGACTGGGGAGACTTAACTAATCTTTGCTCCACATGGCTGAAGTGACAGTGGCTGCCACTTTCAAGATGGTGCACTCACATGGCTGATAAGTTGTTGCTGGCTATAGGCCTCTCCACAGACTCTTGGGCTTTCTCAAAACATGATGGCTGTGTCCTAAGAGCAAGCATCCCAAGAGAACAAAGTGAGCATTCATGGAACTTTTAAGACGAGGCCTCAAGTCATATAGCACCCTTTTTACCTTATGTATTGGTCAAAATCATCACAGAAGCCCATACTGGTTCAAATAGAGGGACATAAACTCTGCTTTTTGATGGGGGAGTGGCACAGTTCCTGCAGACCATTTGGAATGCGAAATAACTGTTGTGGCCATCTTTGGAACATACAGTCTGCCACATACATGAATTTGAACATGCTATGTTAATTTACAGCTCATTCTCCTGGGAGAGTGCTTTGAGACCATGCAAGGGCAAATATGGAATACATTAAAAATAAAAAGGAAGGCAAGAAGTAGAATTGAGTATTGAGTAGAAAGGTTATTGGACATTGAAAATAATCTTTAAGTGTAATGCTCAATAGTTGTGAATACAAAGCACCCCCCCCAAAATAAATCCTATTTGTTACTCAAAAGAGATCACATATCTTCATGAGATCTGAAACTCCCTCAAATCATTTCCATCTTCCAGAAGAACCATCCCAGTGTTCTCCAGGGTATTTACAAAGGAACAATAAAACATTCATTTCTTTAGCACATTGTAATGAAAACCATCCCCAAGTACTTAGTTTAACTGCTCTGTTTACCATGGGGGTTTCAAATGCCATTAGGACCGTGTTATATTTTTGTTGGTCTGAAGTCATGGGAATAGAAAAGGTTTTGGGTTTTTTTTTTTTTTTTTAACCAAGAGGTAAAACTAGGATAGTACTGGTCCAACCACACCATTTCAACATTTTGTTAAAGTGCCTTTCATCAATGTTTTGGATGCCTATGTAAATCAGGGAATGGTGGGGAGAAAAAAATCACAAATACTGGTTGTTAAAGCAGCATGGTGTGAAGGGAAACATCTGCTCTTGGTTAAAGTTCTTTAAACTTATGTTCTTTTGCTTCAAACATTTAACTGTGGTGCTGAGATTTGAGTTCCATGAAGACTCTAAAACTGGTATTCCAGAACATTCTCAGGAGTCTTAATAAGCCCTCGAGGTTCTTTGTCTCAAGCCTGCAACTCCAGGGTCACTGGTATTATCGGAGTATAAAACTGAGCTTGTCAACCTCAGCAGTTCCAGGATTCTGAATTCTAGCTGTTTTGTTTCATTTTGTTTTTTAAGGAAATGCATGGTCTTGTGTTAGGTAGTTCCTTTAAGAAAGAAGGCCCCAAGGAATGCCCAGTTAAGAGGCATTTTTTTTACCTTGATAAGAAGTACTGATATGAACGAATTGTTTATTGTTGTAGATTTTCTTTTACCTGAGGGGAAGATTGACCTGGTTTGTGAAGAGATGGACTAGAAACCCAAAGGGCTGCAAATCATTTTATTTTAACGTTGCTTTCTTAGGATGTAGCCCTGGACCTCCAACCCCTTAATTTCTCTAGACTAGGTTTTTTTTCACTGTTAAAAATGAGATGAGTATCAAATGATGTGCAGATTTTCAAAATCTCAATTGACTGTTATTTGCAAAACGTTATTGGCCCCAGATGGATTGTTTCTGAAATTATAAGAGTCATAGACATTCCACTTAGGAGTAACATCAGATGCTGCAAATTTCATATGTTTCCTATTCTCCCCTTTAATAGACATTTATTGAGGACTTACGAGGTACCAACAAGTGTTTCAGATGCTGGAAACATTGTAGGGAACAAAATAGACAACATTCCTGCCTTCACAGAGTTCTCATTCAACTGGAAAAGACGAACAATAAGTTAATAAGGACACAGGTGGAAGTAAGTGATATGATGAAAATTAAGGAAGAGGCATGTTGAAACATGACGAGGTGACCATGACTGGGATTTCAGAGAGGGCCATAAATGGGAAGAGAGGACCCTGGTGGCAAGGAGACACCAGTCATGAGGAGTTTAGGTCGAACAGTATCCCAAACAGAACAATCTGCTCAGACCCCAAAGGGAATGATCTTTGTTCCATTTTGTTTTAAAGATTTATTTATTTATTTATTCATTCATTCATTCATTCATAGAGACACAGAGAGAGGCAGAGACATAGACAGAGGGAGAAGCAGCCTCCCTGCTGGGAGCCTGATGAGGGACTCCATCCCAGGACCCCAGGATCACTACCTGAGCCAAAGGCAGATGCTCAACTACTGAGCTGCCCAGGAGCCCCCCTCCCTTTTTAAAGATTACTTTTTTATTCATTAGAGACACAGAGAGGCAGAGACATAGGCAGAGGGAGAAGCAGGGGAATGAACTTTGAATGATAAAAGAATAAAGGCTCATGAAAGTGGAGGTGCCAGAACAAAGTGTGGGGGAGGCCCTCCAGGGGGAGGATGGGAGCGCTGGCTAGGGGTAGATGGAGGGATTGCAGGTCGGCATAGTGTCGGTCCATGGTTGAGATGGAAGGCCTTGAACCTTCCTTGCTGTGACCCTGGATGGGTGGGATGGATTTGACATTGCAAGAGGGGCCAGATTGAGAAAGCCAAGGATGTAATAGCAGTTAAGTGATAGAAGAAAGCAGACCACATGTTGGGCAAAGAAGGAGGAGAGAGAGCAGTCACTGGAGTCTTTTTTAAAGCAGCTCTCTGGGTCTTCACTGCTGATCACGTTTAACTAGGTGATCATATGCCTCAGTTTCCTTGGATGGTTGCAACTTATCCCTGTCATCTCAGCATTATTATTAACTGTTCTACCTTTGCTTTCAAAAATGTCCTCCTTTGGGTGATTAGTAATTGTTTAACACAGCAGAGGCCTGTGGTGTCTGCCCTTTTAGTTGGCAGATTGATGTCTCTACTTTTGGTTTCCCATCTACTTCTCACTCCTATCCTTCCCAGACAAGGGTAGCTCTTAAGACCTTTCTCATAACCTCTGCGGTGACTCTCAGGCCCCCTCAGCCACTTTTTGCCTCCCGTCTGCTCACTTCTATTACTACCACCCTCCACTGAAGTGAATTCATACCACATTCTGTGGACACGTTAATTTTCCTTAGGAGAAATCTGATTGTGTCACTGCTATTCTGACACTATGATGGCACCTCGTTACCTACAGAGTAAAAAGTCCAGACTAAAGATTCAACAGTCTTCATGACCTAGCCCTGGTATTTCATAACATAGGTTAGAGTATAGGCTATTGTATAGACAGTATAATGCTGAACTATATATAATAGGTAGGAATATAGAGTCTGGAACCAAACTGCCTCCTTTTGAATCCTACCCGCACACACACCAGTTTGTGTGCCCTTGGGCAAGCTGTGCAACCTCTCTGTGCCTCAGTTTTCTAATCTGTAACATGGGGATTAAAAAAATCGATTATTGTTATCATAAGGATTAAATGAGTTAACTCATGTATGGCCCTTAAAGTAGTCTGCAGCACATAGTAAGCACTCAATTAATGTAACCTTTTGTGATTATGGATTTTCTGTGCAGGCATACTGAGCACTTACTCTCCTCTACATAATTTATGACACTTTCTTACCTCTTCATGTTGCTAACCTTTGTTCTAATAATCCAGCTATATGACTTCCATGGGAGCCACCCAGCTCTGTCCTGGCCAGAGCTGATTGGCCCAGAAGTGGACACCTCATTTGAGCTGGGCCAATCAGAGCCCTTCTGTGGGATCTTCGGTAGTGTGTAACCAGGAAGTTTGGACATTCTATCTCCAGGGGCTAGGCTGTAAGGAGAAAACTCAGAAGTTGACAATGATCCTATTTCCTGCCACATGGAGAAAAGTTTTCCTAAATAAGAAAGAAGAATGATGCTAACAAATAAATAAAAGTAGGGACAAAACTTGGAGAAAGTTTCCTGACTGTGCTGAAGACACTGGCTCCAGGTCTTCCTAAGGTCCAGCTCTGGCCCTACCATATTGTCTCCACTTGGCTGCTACTTGAGATACCATTGAGTCTTTCCTCATGTATAGACCTTTCCTTGTTTACCTCCCTTTTGCATCTTTGATTTATATTTTTGGCAGGCTGGGGTCTTCTAACGGATTGGTTTTCAGGGGGGCACCAATTGAAGATCTTTGAGGAATAGGAGTTAAACAGCACACCTTCTCAGTTCTCCTGATTTAGAACTCCTATGCGCTACACTTATAATGAATTATGAAATTATAAGCACACTCTAAATGAAAGAACTAAGTCAATTAACACAGATAATGAGGGCCAATAAAACTCCTTTTATCAGAAATGCCTACCCTGAAGAGAGCTACTGAAGGATGGTCGGTTCTCTACTGCCACCGGGATGCTGGGCTCCATCTCTTCTTTTGTTTTTAAGGGAGTTTGTGGCTTTCCAGTTCTTTCAGCATATTCTGAGCTTCCCACCAAATCACCCCTAATAGTAGAAGAGAACAAAACAGTACCTCTTGGGCAGCCCTGGTGCCTCAGCGGTTTAGTGCCGCCTTCAGCCTAAGGGTGTGATCTTGGAGACCCGGGATTGAGTCCACATCAGGCTCCCTGCATGGAGCCTGCTTTTCCTCCTTCTGCCCCTCTCTCTCTCTCTCTCTCTGTCTCTCTCATAAATAAATAAATAAATAAATAAATAAATAAATAAATAAATAAATAAATAAATAAATAAATCTTTTAAAAAAATGACCTCTTTCCCCCAACCCAAGGTCCACCGGGATTTAAGGGCAAGCAGTGGCCCTTCAAACTGAGCAATAGTTTGAGAAAGATTGAACACAGTAATTCTTCAAAATCTCTAAATTACCCCTTGACTTGGACCAAAATAAGTTGAGAGCACAGGGATTCCTGTTTGACTCATTATTGTGTTCCCTGCTACTTGTGCCTAGCACATAGTAAGGTTTTGAGTTAGGGAATGAATGAATGAATGAATGAGTATTAGTAACTCTATTTTATAAATGAGGGAACTGAGTGAGATTCAGTTAGATCCACTGGCTTAACCAGTCACATAGCTAGCAGGTGGCAGAGTTGGGTCCAAGCTGTAGGTCACAGACTTCTTGTCCAGGGCTTATTCTAAGAGCCCCAGTCATTAAAGGAGAAAACCACAACGCCAGCAGGTTTATATGATAATGGCGCTAAACTCCCAACAATGCTTAGTAAAGGTTTCAGTTCCTAAGGCTGAATGTTAACACATCAGAACTAAGGGCATCTTCAGACTTGAGCTAAAACCTGTGTTATTTTTGAACCTTTCTTTTCAGATAGCTGTACAGAGTTTAGGTGACAAAAGATGAGAAGGGTTGTATGCCTCTGATAAAATATTCACCGTAAAGACTCATGTGTAACTGTGCCACTCAGAACAGCATTTTTGTGCCTGTTCTTGACATAAGTGCATGCTTCTGTAGGTTCCTTTTATATTTCGTACATCCCCAAAGACTTTAAAATGTCAGCTGTTGCAGAATGGTGGCCCATGAGTTATGGGGGAGGGTCAGAGTGGGCAGTGGTCTGGGTTAGGGTAAATGTGGGGTGTGTATATGTGTGTGTGAGAGAGAGGTCTTAGTCTTTTCCCTATGTTACATGCCTCTGGAGTCATTGTTGAAAACTGTTTCTATTAGTATTTTATATGATTTATTATGCTCACAATAATATTTATTAATATGTGATGATGGAAACGTTCTGTATCTTCACTGTCCAATAATATGGTCACTAGCCACAAGTGGCTATTGAACACTTGAAATATAGCTAGTGTGCCTGAGGAACTGAACTTCTGATTTAATTTTATTTGAATTATTTTAAATTTAAATAGTCACACCTGGCTAATAGCTTACCATATTGGATGGCCCAGCTCTGTATCTTTTAAAAGTCTGTGAGTTTCTGATTTTCCAGCATTAGTTCACTAATGAGTTATGAATTTAATTTTAATTCTATTAATTTAACTTTTAAGTTCATCATAAAATTAGAAACTGCCTATAACTTGTAGAAGTTAAGGATTTACCTTTTCTCACCTCAAAATGTGGTGGGGCAGTTTCCTTTACCTGGTAACCTTCTTGCCATACTTCAGCCTCTCCTCTGGGAGTGTAAGTCAATGTCAGAATAAATCCCAATGGTCTTGTTTCTGTTTGGGGCACATGCTCTTTCACTACCTTTTGGGAGCTCCTGGCCATATCTTCATTTCACACCCAAGTCGGGTACAGATTTAAGAGACCTTTATCAGCCTGCCCTGTGCTATCTTATACCCCTTGCTTCCTTTCTCTATTTTCCTTCTGTATTAGTCAAAATTCCCTGGAGGAACAGATCTAATAGGATTATTTTTTAAATATTTTATTTACTTATTCATGAAAGACACACACAGAGAGAGAGGCAGAGACACAGGCAGAGGGGGAAGCAGTGTCCATGCAGGGAGCCCGATGTGGGACTCGATCACAGGACCCCAGGATCATGCCCTGGGCTGAAGGCAGACACTAAACTGCTGAGCCACCCAGGGATCCCCTAATAGGATTATTTATCTATTGATTGATCTATCTGTAGAGAGAGATACTGAGATTGGAATTGATTGATTTTTAAGGATTGTGGGAACTAGCAAGTCCAAAACCTGCTGGGTTCTCTGGCCCGCTGGAGGCTCAGGTAAGAGTCAGGCTGCATTGTGAGTCTGAAGGTTGTAAACTCGAGCAGATTTTCTAGGTTGTTGTCTAAAAGCAGAATTCCTTTTTTGGGGAAAACTCCATCTTTGTTCTTAAGGCCTTCCACTGATTGAGTGAGGCCCATCCATATAATTGAAGGCAATCTGCTTTATTTAAAGTCAATTAATTAAGATGTTAATCATGTCTTTAAAATATCTCTATGGAAATGTCTAGACTAGTGTTGACCAAGCAACTGGTCACCATAGTTTGGCCATTTGACACATAAAATTATCCACAACACCTTTTTCACTGGATTCTGACAAAACAGTCTTCCACTGACTCTGATCCTTCACATATGCCATTTAGTATGGTCTGTGGGAACTGTGATTCCCATTGACCAGTCAGCAGGATCCTATTCTGCTCCTTTCATCATGTTACACATAGCTTTCATTTTTACAAAATCCAGCCCATGTTCCATTTCTCTATAACTGGTTTCATCCTGGCTGATACATATACTCTAAAACAGAAACACATGTACTAGACAGAGTGCAGATATCCTCCACTTTTTGAGAGTTCACGTTATGCTACTTCTCTTTTACAAAAACCTACCTTAGTACCTGTTTTCACCAAGTGGGAGAAATCCAATGAGGATTTTTGCTTTTGTGAAAAAGGGCAAAAAGCAAAAATAGCATTCATTGTTTGTTTTGCAGCAAGCCATCATAGAGGCAGCACATACACCAAGCAGCAATAGTGGCCCCACCAGTGTCCTTCCCCAGGAACTATACTCAACATCTCAGCCTCCAGCCTCCATAACTTTGATCTGTGTCTGTGAGCATCTGTGCTTTATCTTGATTTATTTTGTGCATCTGTTAGCAAAACGTGTCCTAATGTATCAGAAAAGCTTAAGAGAGATTATTCTTTGGGTCTGGGTCTGCTCAAGATTTTTTCCATAGAAACTAATGGTAATTGCTTCTTCATTTTGTGTCTTTTGGCTGACAAAAGTTTTCATAGGAACACACTACTTTCAGATAGTAGGAAAAACCTGTATGTATCTTTAGCAGCAGGTATTCATTTTGGAAGTAGAGTAACAGACAACACGTCTTAGATTTTCTGGGACTGTTCCAATGTCATGTTGTGATTTTTCAGGAAAGTGATTCTTTAAAAATATAACCAGGAGTACCTGTGTGGCTCAGTCGGTTGAGCATCTGCCTTTGGCTCAGGTCATGATCTCCAAGTCCTGGGATCAAGTCCTGCATTGGGCTCCTGCTCAGTGGGGAGCCTGCTTCTCCCTCTCTCTCTGCCCCTCTGCTCCCTGGCTCATGTTCTCTGTCTCTGTCTCTCTCAAATAAAATCTTTAAAAAGAATAAAAATGTGTATAACCAAAGAAGCTCTAAGTTTTTATAATGAGTTAAGACTTTATAGAAATAAATTTTTTAAAAAGATTTATTTATTTATTCATGAGAGACATAGAGAGGCAGAGGGAGAAGCAGGCAGGCTTTCTGCAGGAGCCCGATGTGGGACTCGGTCCTGGAACCCCAGGATCACGCAGGATCATGCCCTGAGCCAAAGGCAGACGCTCAACTGCTAAGCCACCCAGGCGTCCCAGAAATAAATTTTTTGAAGAGAAAAATATCTTTCTCACACTATAATATCTGATTTTTAGGTTGGGAAAATAAAGTTACTATAAAATTTGTGTTTACTCATTACAGAGCAGTTGAATGAAGTCTCGGATCAGTTGAAAATGGTCTTACTTAATTTTTGCTGCCTAAGCTAGCAGTGTTACTCCTGGAAGTGCCAGGGGTGTGGTGGTTTTTAAATGTAGCAGAAATGAGAGGGTGGGTGCAGGTGTATTTCAGTTTAAACTGGTATCATACTGAGCATCTTGGGACAGGCTAGATTACACAAAATAGAAAGAGTGGTACCACTGAAGGAGCATCAGGTTGGATTTAGGATACTGAGCTGAATCTGGACTTTGCCTGTGATTAGCTGTGGGTAGTTTGACCAGCCCTGGATAGTTTGACCAGTGTAGTTAGCTCTGGGTAGTTTGACCAGAACCAGTTTCCTCTTCTGTAAGGTATTATTTGGGGCCTAAGATCCTGCATATTAAAGTTCTTTGTGGAAAAGTTATACAATGTTAACAGTTGCTATTTTAATAATCACAGTCATTAGAGAAATTTTATAGGCATGCATGTGACAGTCTGCAGGGAATTCCATAACAAGGTGACCTGGGTGTTTGTGATTTGATCTTCCACATTGATTTGACTCCATGCTCATGAGGACTTGGAGGAATGGCAGTGTCTAGCAGCAGACAATGAGACCGAAGTAAATTGATCTTAGATGTATGGAGAATGGGGAAGGGAGTCCAGAAACACTGAGGGATAAATCTGTCAGGATGTGGTGAGCTGATAACACAGGGTTAGAGAGAGGCAAGAGCTAAGGAAGAAGCCTGTGGCTCTAGTTTGAGAAACAAGGACAATGGTGGACCTAGCAGCTCTGATCATCAGTCATATAGGTTTGAACTTCAGAGGAAAGTCACAGCTGGGGAGTCCGAATTTGGGAATAATTAACATATGACTAGTGGCCAAACCCACATGAGGAGAAGAGGTCACCACAGGGGATGTAGAGTGAGGAGACTGGGTAACTGAGGGTGAACCCTGACAAATGGCATCCAGTGCCTACCATTAGTACGCTCAAGAGATTTTCTCCATAAAGGTTATGAAGGAACAAATGAATAAATGAGTGCATGAGAAACAAACAGGGATCAGTTTAACAAACAATCAAATGACTTTAAGAGAGAAAAAGAGAAAAGCAAGTGCTGTACTAGAGTTAGAAGAGTCAGGGCCCTTAGGGTCTAGCCAAATATTGATCTTTATAAAATCTAAATGCAGTTCCTCTGGTTGAAAAGGACTACTACTCCCCCTTTCTGGTAAACAATTTGGCAGCCTGTATCAAGCCTTTGAAAAGTTAATATCCCTTGACCCATTAATTCCTCTTCCAGGAATCCACCCGAAGAAAGTAAGGAGAGCTGCAAAGATTTATGCACCAAGATGTTTCATATTCCTGAGACATGAGTTTCTCTGGAAGGGTTGGGGTGGGGGCAAGAGGGAGTCATTTAACCTTGGCATCTTTTTAAAAGTTTCAATACTGTATAGTACAATGGTGCAGGATACAAATTTCTCATTAATGTTTAAGATAAAAGGTGAGCATTCAAAGAAATCTTGTGCTTTGCCCTCAGACCTCCATTCTCTGTTTTTGGAGTTACTACAGTGGGAAAGTTGGTTATGCTGGCCTGCAGTGTGAAGTCACAGCCTTTGTTGGCATGGGCATTCAGTGACATCCACGATATGGCCCTTCTGATTTCCAGTTCGCCCCTACACCTAGCTTGTCCTGTCATGATCCAGAAATATTCATAAAAGATACTTCAATACATCAGGCTGTTGCAAACCATCACGTTTTTACCCATGATGATCCTTCTTTCTCTTTACCTGCATTGCCATTCTCCCTTTTTTTCACCTGTCTGGAGAACTCCTATTCATCCTTCAAACCTCAGATTTGCTCCCTAAATAGGTTTTGCCTAGCACAGTATTTTGGGGAAAAAAATTTTTTTAATTTTTATTTATTTATGATAGTCACAGAGAGAGAGAGAGAGAGAGAGGCAGAGACATAGGCAGAGGGAGAAGCAGGCTCCATGCACCGGGAGCCTGACGTGGGATTCGATCCCAGGTCTCCAGGATCGCGCCCTGGGCCAAAGGCAGGTGCTAAACTGCTGCGCCACCCAGGGATCCCAAATTTTTTTTTTAATTTGAATGTGTACAATGAGGCATACATACTCCAATTTTATCACACTCCTTACCTCTTCCTGTTATATTACATTATTTCATTTGTTATAGCCCTGACCTGTCAGAAACATTTTGACCTCCCCTTTAGGCAAGAATAATCATTGTCATTTCTATGCCTTTATATCCATTACTATATTTGTCATTCTCAATGAGAAATTTTTGGAATGTTTACTTTTTTTCAGTTATAAAAGTAATATGCATACTCATTAGATAAATTTTGAAAAGTCATAGTAATAGAAATATTACATAGCTGTCATGATACTGTGTGAATTTATAATCTTGATTTTTAAATAAAATATTACAAAGTAAGCATTTTTGTGCCGTATTAATGTAGTTGTTTTTAAAGTCTGTTTACAATAATTGGCTGAATCTTAAGATTTGAGATTCCTATTTTATACCCCAGCATCTAGATACAGTGTTGGTCTGGGCCAGTGTAGGGACTTAATACAGTTTGTTGAATTCGGGAGCTGAAAAATTAATTGGCTTCATCCCTACCTTCACTCATTACTCATTATTTATTGTACCCATTCATTCATTCATTCATTCATTCCACAGATACTTACTAAGCACTTACTGTATGTCAGACATTATCCTAACACCAGGCACACAGCAGCGCACAAAATTCTGCCTTTGTGAAATGTGCATTCTCAAATTTGGGGTGCATTGGAATCACCTGGAAGGCTTGCTAAAACACAAGTGTCTGGGCCCAACATGTCATGATCATGTCATGATCCAGAAATACAGTATGCCAGGCAAAACCTATTTGGGGATCAAATCTGAAGGAGGTTTTGATTCCGGGTTTCTGAGTCAGTAAGACCTGAAAATTTGCATTTCTAACAACTTCCCAGGTGATGCTGGTGTTGCTAATAAGGGACTCCACTTTGGGAACCCCTGGCATAGAAGACAAGTTTGAGGTGCAGTAGCACCAAGGAATACGGTTGCCCAGTTAGCTGTGGGAATGCATGTCTGATTAATGCAAAGCTCTCCAATTTCAAGTCTCAGTAAGGAAGGAGAGGACTGGAATAGTGCCCTGTGTCCAGATTTGTCACCTCCTTACTCTGGGTGACTGTCAGCAGTCTCTGCAGGGTCACAGAAGCCTGGGACCGACAAGGAGGGGGGTAGAGCAACGGTAACAGTCAGGACTACCTTCTCTGTGCCTCTCCTTCAGCACACCTGCCATATGCAATGTCTGATTTTCAGAGCAACTGCAAGAGAAGTATGATTTCCCCATATTATGGGTGAGAAAACTGAACCATAGAAAGTTATGTAACATACTCTGGTACCAGAATCACGTCTGGAGCTCCAAGCCAGGCCTTCCTGCCTTCCAGCCCCATGACTCAGGTTGAGACTGGCCTGGGGTCAAGCCCTTGGTGAGACCAGCTTTTAAAAATGCTTCAGCCATCAGAGGTGTTTTGTCTGCAGTGAGACCCCTGTCACGTGGGCCAGGTGTGAGCAGGCCAAGTGCCGGCAGCGTACCTGTCCCTGCAGTGCCACAGCAAGCGGAGAGGCTCAGGTTTGCAGTTGGTGAAGGAGAAAGCCACACTGGAGTGTAGGGGCCTGACAGCTGAAACAGAGGTCTGCAGCTTGGGGGAAGATGGCTCACTGTCCTTCCCATAAGAGCTACATCTGGAAATTATTAATGGTATTTTCTCACCTATGAAAATTTGTGGCTAGTTAGGTTTCGTTTACTTTTAGTACAGGTTTAGTGCCTTGAGAATTTGCCTAACGTATTTGAAACTTTAAAAAGCCAGTTTCCAGACCCCTTCTGAAGAAGTGTAGGCAAGTAATTTGTGAAATAACTTGACAAATTTCAA
This sequence comes from Canis aureus, assembly GCF_053574225.1. NCBI lineage: Eukaryota > Metazoa > Chordata > Mammalia > Carnivora > Canidae > Canis > Canis aureus. Next base: position 26,261,539 of record NC_135632.1, on the reverse strand, counting down.
CAATTTAAGATTAGAAAAAGCCACCCCTGGCCACTGTGGTGGGAATTGGAGAAGTTAGTGGTAATGTGGCCCAGTTCCCCGGCACTGACACATGTCAGCGTGCTGCCATCTGCCACAGCTGTCCACAGAGACCTGGGTCACCTCGCTTCAGCTCCACATAGAAGGACCTTCAAAGATCTGTGCTTTAGCCTGATGTCCTCGCTTTTTATCAAGGGTTAAGAATACCTAAGTGATGTGAGAAAAATATCTCTTCATTTTCTGTAAAACTAAGGAAGACATGTCTTACACCATGACTCTACAAGAGTCCTACAACGAACTTCTCGGTTCCTTACCAGCAAATTATACTTCTCTCTTAGGGAGCTGGCATGTTTCCTCATTTCATTTGAGGATTGTAAAATCCATTGCTTTGCCTGTGTCACCAGGAAGCTCAGAGCTCTGCTTTGTATGCAGGAGCTTCCCTTAACCTAAGGTACTTTGACAATCATTATCTCCCACTCTTTTCTTTTAAAACTCTTGTTACCTGTGTCTTCTTTCAGAAGCTCTCCAAAACAATTTATAAAAGTAAGTGAGTATCCCAGATTTGTGGGTGAAAAATTTTCAGAATGGAAAGGGATCTGTTTAGTGGACCCCTTTTGTTCAATTTTTGAAGAATGGATTGAGCCAACCATGGCCATATGTTTGGACACATATATGTCCAAGAACATGTATGTGCTTGATGATGCTTTGAGAGCTGTCCACTTGGTCATGTGGTTGAGAGAATGAACTTGGGCCTGACTCATACCTCGCTTTGAACTTTAGCTACTTGCTGCTTGCTTTATGACTTTAATGCCTCTGGGCCTCAGCATCCTCATCTGAAATGAAGATGATGATACAATGTGGGGTCTTGGAAGGATTACACAGAACAATTTATGTAAAATGCCTAGTACAGTGCATTGGACACAGTAAGTCTACACTAGCTGGTGATTCCTCCTATTGTCATTATTTTCTAGCATGGGTTAGACTTTATAGAAAGACTGTACTGTACATTTGTAACTGCTCTAGATTGCTTTCCAGAATGTGCAGTGTTGAACTAAAATGACCTTTGGCTTAAAATTATGCTGGTTCATCCAAGGAGGGCTGTCATGGCTTGCTTGTCCCTTAGAGAGAGTAGCTCCATGCTGGCGTTTCTTACCAATTCTCAAATAAGGGTGGATGATTGCTGCAGAAGCCTCAAGATTTTCTGAGGTCATTCACTCAGGTTGGTGACTAAGACTCCTACAACCCTGAGGTCCTCACTTCCTGATTTATCTGTAAAGTGACCTGAGCATCCTTGCCCAGGAAGTCCCCTAAAGCTGATTTCCTACTTTGGGCTGGCTCTTGCTTAATTTTATTAGGCTACTACTTTGCATTTTTCTTTCACTTAGGACTATTAAACAGCCTGGGGGTATTCGTCTGGGAGGGGAGAGTTAAAGTGCCTCAATACTCTGTGTGGCCATTAGCCACCCCCCATCTCGTGGGCTCAGGAAGTCAGAAGCAAGCTACCTGTTACCAAGGTTAGAGGGTATGTACCATAGCTTAGAGAGTCACGAGTCTGCCCAAGCAATGCCTGTGGACCCAGCATCGTTTTCAGGTGCCTTTGGCTTTGGCGGAGAGCACCTCCCAAGCAGGTCCCCATCAGATTTCCCCGCCCTGGGGAACGTGCGCATCAGCTTTCACATAGTGGTGCTTCTCCCCACTCCCGCCCTCCTCTGCCAAAACAATGGTTTAAAAGAGGAAGCTCTTTGGGTCATAAAATATCATCTGGTAGTTGGTATATGGTTATATAGACATGCTGGATTATACAGTAGCCTCATTGGCAGGAAGTAGGTGATTCATCAGAAAAAAAATAACGAAAAAAATAAACTCTTACCAAAATGAACTTCCTCTTTCAAACTCTTTGTTCCAGCCCACCCTTTAGAACCTTCTTGTAGCCTCTTAGAAAAAAGAATAACTAGAAGGGACTCGTGCAGTATTTCAAAGAGAGGTAATCTCAGCCCTGTCTAGCCACATGCCTCGTAGTTAAAAAGAGCAAGCCCCATGCTCTCTGTCCCCAGTGGGGCCAGGGTTAGGGTGTGGCCACCACCTAGAGGGAACATGGAGCGTCTGAGAGATTTCATGTTCAGACTGAAATACCCACAGATGCCTTTAGTGAGGTGTTTTTGGATGTTGTACATGCTCCCCTTTGATAGAACATCCCATTCAATTGGTTCCCTTCATTTTGTTCACAGATCCAGGATGCTGCAAGTCAGGGCCTGAAGTTTGTCGGTGTCATACCTCAGTACGGTTGCCCTGCGAAGCCAGCAGCCAGCAGCCCCCCAGCAGACACCAGAGATGCGGAAAAGGAGCCTGGGAGGTGTGGGGGTGATGAGAAGCCAGGTGCACCAGCAGGGACCCACAGCAGCCAGGAGCCAGGCCAGGGCCCCAGAGGGGAGACGCCCGTTGCTGAGCAGCCCAGCTTGTCCTCAGGAGATGGGGATGGTGCAGCATTGTCACCACATGGGGTGAACAAGACTTTGGATGGGCCGGATGGTGACCTCTTGGAAGTGCATGAGGAGCCACTTTCGGGAAGTAAGTATGTCCACACAGGGACTCTTGACCCACTTAAAGAGAGGCTAACAGCTTTCCAGTAATTCCCATGGCATTTTAGGAAAAAGAAATAGAATGAGAGTGTACAGATGGCTGTCTATCCAAAACTTGATTTTTCTGGGCCTCCTGACTGATTGCTTTTGGGGTTTTGACTTCTGAGAGAGCACAGCCACATGAAATTGACTTGCAGTTGCTCCAACATGTCACATTGGAAGTGGATTCTAGAACCTGAGGGATCTTTATCCCCACACTCCTGCACTGACCTTGAATTAGTTCGCTCTTAGCATAGGAAGTGTTAACATGCTGGGCACCAATGTAGAACCTATGCTCCACTTTTGGTCCGTTTATTTTGAATATCTGCCTAAAGAAAGAAATCAAGAAAGCCATTTGAGGACAAATTGTGCAGGAAACTGGTGATTCAACTCACTAGGCTGTAAACAACCAGATTTCAGGGAGTGTGTGTAGTTGACAAATCAGCACTGTGGAGAGAACACTGCCAAGGAGAGGCCACCAATATGTGAATCCTCTTAATCACATTGTAACGGCCATTAGAGCATGCACTTTAGGTTGGCAATTTCAAATAACAATACAACAGTGATGATAGTAGCCAACATTATATTGATACTTCCTGTGTACCGGGCCCTGCACCAGTAAGCATTTTACATGACTGATCTCTTAATTCCCCCTATAGCCCTGTGATGTGGGTCAGCTGTGGTATCACTGCCCATTTTACAGCTGAGTAAACAGAGGTTAGAGAGTAAATCTTCACCCACGCTGGAAACTGGCAGATCTGGTCTGTGAGCCCCGCTGCCTTAACGGCCATCCCATTTCACCTCTCTGCTCAGTCTCCCCTGTGTGATGCTCTCATAGAGTAATAAGATCGACGGACGCTCTCAGTTTATGGTGAGTGACGTTTCACTCCATTTCCCTGTAATTCCCTTTCCTCTTCTTTCTCCAAGAAATCTAGTGTCCAGCCATTTCCTGAGAGCCAGGCTCTCACATGAGTTTTGTGGTCTTTTCCAAGCCTTTGGAAGGTGCACAAGTAACAAGACTGCGAGGAGACCCCCAGGCCTTAGGAGGCCTTTCTCCTTAGCCTTAACCTTCCTGGTTAATGTTATGATTCATTTACTGATTCTTAAAATTAGATTATCTATCTATCTCTATCCATCTATCTATCTACTATCTATCTATCTATCTGTTTATTTGACCAGGAGGAAAAGCAGAGGGAGAGGGACAAGCAGATTTCTTACTGAGCATGGAGCCCCACCCCGGGCTTGCTCCCACGACCCTAAGATCATGGCTTGAACCGAGATCAAGAGTCGGTTGCTTAACTGACTGAGCCAGCCAGGCATCCCAAAATTAGCCTCTTATTAATGATGAGGAACAGTTTATGCTTTGAGAATAGAAAAGAAGGTAGAACAGTTTCTTTTATTATATTAGGTCAGTAGTTCCTAAAAAGAAAATTGTGGGATGGTTCATTCTGGGCTTATTTGCAAAGTTAACTTAAAGGGATTAAGTTACTACCTCCATTCTGGGATATATTATGATTGTTGTTTAATCAAGTCTAGATCCTAAAGTGGGGTTCTTTATTTATGGGGCATTTCATGCAGGGTGAGGTAGACTTCTGGTCCCTCCAGAGTAGCTGAGACCCTGTGTGCATCTCCTGATGAATGTTGAAGTCTTATTCCAGAAACCTCCATCTTCTCAGTGGTGTTGGGCTGGATTTGTTGCTCTGAATCTCTGATAGGAAGACCGGCTTCCTTGGAGGAACATACCAGGGTGAGGGTTCAGGGCAGGCACAGGCCCCTCAGGAGAAAAGGACAGGAATCTTGAGAGGCAGGTAGCACTATGGTAAGAACCTAGACTCCAGGGGCACCTGGGTGGCTCAGTCCGTTAAGCATTTGACATCAGCTCAGATCATGATCCTGGGGTCCTGGGATCGAGTCCCACATCGGACTCCCCTGCTTCACCCTCTCCCTCTGACTCTCCTCCCTGCTCATGTTCTCTCTCTCTCTCTCTCAAATAAACAAACAAATAAATAATCTTTTAGAATCTAGACTTACATTCCATTTGTCACCTTCTACCTAGGCAGTCTTGGGCACAATACCCTCCTGTGCCTCGGTTTCTTACCCTGGAAAATAGAGATGGAGCAATATTTTCTTGTTGGAATGTTAAATGAGATGTACATTTAAAACAGTTACCATTGCCTGACTCTGAGTGTGAACTGTTATTTTTGGCGTACAGGCTCAGTAGCCCTGCCTACTGACCTCTACTCCTGCACAGAACCCTGGTTTTGAGAAAGGAGACACTTAATACTGAAGTACCCCTCGGGACTTTTCTGGTATTTCCTGCTCCAGAATCCACCTTTCTCCCAGACTGCTTCCAGACCTCCTGCCCTAGGACCCTTTCCTCCACATGCTGCCCTGGGGCTATTTGCCTCTCTCACCCAGAGACTCCCTTCCATTGCTGTACACACAGAGAGTCCTCAACAGCTGAGGTGTCTTGGCCTGTGTCTCATTTCTTCAGAGTCTCTGTTCTCTCCTAACAAACCAGATCCTGCTGAGGAGTAATGCGTTAATGTGTGTCTGGAGGTGGTCGGCCCAATAGTGGATGGGAATTTCGGCCGTGGAGGATGTTATAATACCCACTTTAATCTCACCCAGTGGGCAAGCTGGCTGGCTGTTGTTTACACACAGCCCCCATCTCTCTGCTAGGAGGCCACGGGTCTCTGAAATTTTGGCAGCTCTCTGCCATCCTTTATTCCTTGTTGTGTGGCAGAAATGAGCCTTTGGACTTTTTTTATCAGCTAATGAACACACAGGCATTGCTGGTGCACATACATGGCCTTGTGGGGGATGAATAGACAACAGTTTATGATGGTGGTAACCCTGGGTGAGCCTGTCTAGGTTCTGCCGATGTGCCATCTTGATGGTGCCTCACAACAGCTTTATGGTGGCCGATGTTATTATTAAACCCATTTCACAGATAAGGAAAGTCACCTTCCATGCCCTCATGTAGTGAAGTTTAATCTCATAGCTTGAGCATCCAGCCTCCCTGAAGGCCGGACATGCGGGAGCATGTCAGCATTGGTCATGGCCTTCACCTGACCTGGGCCTCTCTCCTAAATCTTTTCCCTGAGAAGTCTTGCCATTTCCTTGCACCACCAACCTGCCCCGGCATCCTCTCAGTCTCCCCTCCCCGCTGCTTGCTCAGCTTTCAGCTTGCCTTTCTCTCAGGGCCCCCTAAGGAGGGTGAAGTGTTTTTACTCCTCTTTCTGCCAGGTGGGTTTAAATAGGCAATCACAGCAAGACAATTAAAAAAAAATCCAGAGGGAGTCTCCCTCTTTCCCCCTCCTTCTCCTCGTTTAATTTATTTCCTTTATAGGAGGCCTAGGGGAGCCAGGTCTAGGCTGCAACTGCTCACATAGGGCTTGCCAGCAGATTCACCATCCAGACCCAAGGCAGGCGGGCCCTCCCCATCCCCGTGGGCTCTTGAACTGCCTCTCTGGTCTGGAGGTTATGCCCCCTTGCCCATGCAGGTCCCTCTGGAGATCCATCATGCAGTTCTCTTCCTGGTCATCGCCTTATTTCCTGGTCCTGGAGCATTTTCTGAGGGTTTCATGTCCCTGCTGTGCAGAGATCTCCTGACCTGGTGCTGGGACAGCCCCATGCCTCCCCTCAGACGCTGCACTTCCCGTGCTTGCCCCTGCCTTATGGTGAACACATGGCACCCCAGCAGCTCTGCTCACAGGAGCATGAATGGCCCCTTGTGATGCATTTCTGTCAATGGGGAGCATGCTTTCTTCATCTGTAATGAACAGGCCAGGTGGGGAAGGCCAGTGCAGTGGAAGGTCAGGAAGGCGTCCCCCCGATGTCAACCTGTCACCTGTCCCCTCGCCTCCAACGTTCCTCTCTGTCCTTCCTTCTTTGTCTCTGTTGCTACATCTTGAGTCAGAGAAACATGGAGGCCAGAAAGGTCCACACAAATTCAGATTGTTCTCACTGTCACTGAAATAATGATAAAACATCTAAGCACTGCCCTTCTTATACTGTGCCTCGTCACTCAAAAATGCTGAGAAATGCCAGCCAGAAACCCAAGCCAGTGACCTCAATTGTATTTCTCAGCTGAGGGGATTTTTTTTTAGGAGGCCTCCCTGGCAGCCAGCTCACTGTGTGGAGAGGGCGAGGAGGTGTCCTCTGGAGTCTGGCCCTTCTGATGTCTGGCCCTTTCCCGGGCTGGGCCAGCGCCCTCCCCTCGCTGTGCCCCCAGGATGGTTCTTCCCTGTGGCTCTGCCTCTTCCCAGACCTGCCACCTGCCACCATCTTTTTGGCCTTTCACTCAGTCCATTAACAACGAGCTATTGAGCTCCCCACCCGTGGTCAGCAGCTCCTGCTTTCTGTGTACTGATGAAATGAGCCTCTTGTTAGATTTGGAAACAACCCAAGGTTTGGGGTTTTAAAGACTCTTGGCTTTGCCACTTTCCAGTTTGTGATGTCTGGGGGATCCACTTGAGGTTTCTGGGCATAGAAGTGATGCAGCCCCTTGCTTGCAGGCTGGGAGAGTCACATGAGGTGGTGGAGGTGGAAGTGCCCGTGGCTGCTGCCGTCCTTGCCAGGGGCTTCCCATAGAGGGCTGTGCAGGGTTTCCTTGGCGTGCAGGGTTTCCCCTACTTTGTCCTCACAAATAGCCCCCACCCAGGCCCGGAGCTGCCCCGCTGGTAGTACCAGGCCCAGACAGAAGTCTGCAGCAGTGTCTCGCAGAGTCAGGAATCTGGATGGGCTCCAAGCCTTTCTGCCCTCTTGTCCCACCATAGAGCCCACAGCCCTGCTCTCTGATGCAGACCTTTCATCTTAGCCCCCTTGCCTGGGACCTCAGCAGACCTTAGCCCGCTCTCAGTCCAGCTACGAGGTCAAATCTGACACCTACTTGTTTCTCCCTCCTCCCCCCCACCCCCCAACCCGGCCAACTGGCCAGCCTCCTCCTCCTCCTCCTCCTCCTCCTCTGGCCCTTGGAGCCCCCATGCTTTAGCCAGACTCTGAACTCTCTCTTCCCTCCAGCCCGGAGGTCTCTTGGAACACCAGGACCCAGCCAGCTTGCCGCTACCTGCCAGTCACAGGCTCTCTGGGGCCATACTTACAGGCGGATGCAGACTTCATCCCATGCTCAAACCCCCACTGCCTGGCATGGACCTCAGACCTTTCCTTCCTGTTCCCAAGGAGCTGAGCGAGGCCTCAGTGACCTGGCTGTCAGGCTGGCAGCACCCAGTAGGCCCCATGCCATCTGCCTCCTTCCCTGGCTTGCTGACCTTGTTTGGCTCAGGTCAATCCAGCGAATGTGTACGTATCCTCCATCATATTACTGCTTTTCTGCACACGGGATCTACAAAGCACACAGCAAGGCCCCTTGAGTCAGGAAGAAAGAGAAAGACAAGACAAATAACACAAGGCAAGACAGTCTTGGCTCCTTGAGTGCTCTGTCAGTCCCAGTTCTTCAGCTGTTCTCAGAACATTCTCAGAAACAATGTCTTCCCCCCTCCTTTGGGACTTTCTGTCCCATGTCTGGAAAAATCTTCCAGCTGGGGTCATGGCAGAGTCACAGAGCAGCTGAGAAAATTTAAACAAACTTTGGGACTCCTTTTTGGAACCCTTGGTGCCCGCTCATGTGATGATGTGTGTTGGAGAATCAGAATATTAAAACATCAAAGAGCATCGTTTGGGGATAGTTTCTCTTGGCTGGCTTCCATGTGAGTAGTGAGAGGATTGTGGCCACGGATAGAGCGGGAGGAGAGAGTTAACTTAAGGGTTACGCATCCAACATTAAGTTTCTCCCAATATTTCATTGCTACTAACGTGTTAGATGCTCTCAGTCCAGCACCATTTCCTTCCCTTCCGGAAAAATGTTTTTCTGTCTCTAGCTTCAGCCCTCCTCCCTGGGGAGGACCCCATGGGAGAGCAGGGGCGCTGTCAGCACCATGCTGCCTACCTTGTGGAGGACAGTCTCTGTCTTCCCTTCACCCCACATCTGGCACCCTCCCTTCCCCTTTTGGCCTTCCCCTTTTTCTGTTCCATTACGCATTTGGGAAAGTTGTGTTTCTGTCGTGCCATATGAGTGGGGAATCCTTCGGTGTGATGAAGTGTTGTCATGTATTTTTGGACTTTGGCCACCGTCAAATTCTCCACTCGCCTCTCCCATGTAGAGGCTGTGATTTTTCTTTTTAATCTATTTGCGTTTAGGGGCACCTGGGTAGCTCAGTGGTTGAGCCTTTGGCTCATGTCGTGATCCCTGGCTCCTGGAATCGAGTCCCACATTGGGCTCCCTGTGGGGACCCCACTTCTCCCTCTGCCTATGTCTCTGCCTCTCTCCCTGTGTCTCTCATGAGTAAATAAATAAAATCTTTATATTAAAAAAATCTCTATATGTGTTTGTGCTTGACCGTAGCACACCATGGTAGTTGGTACTCTGGGCCACCCTGGGATCACCTGAGGACAGTTTTCTTAGCCTCTGTTTGCAGATGTTCTCTGGAATGGGGACACGCCCCAGTAGGCCAGACACTCCCAGAGAATTCAGACCTCAGGAGTGGCCCTCAATCCCTGAGGATAAATGCCCTGGCTTCCCTGCCCCTTGGTAAGGCAGTCTGAGTTGTGTTCTACACAGTGCCTCAGGGGCTCCTGTTAACTGAACCCCTATAGCTATAGCAGTAACCTGCTCATGAAGGCACCCTTCACAGGCTTTCTTCTCTTGCTTATTTCCTACCCCTGCTCCCTTGCTCTGATTCCTGGGACCACTTCCCAAATGAATTACTGGCACTCAAAAACTTACAGGGTTTGGTTTGGAAGAAATCTAGATGAAGTCAGGAAAAAAGCATTGCTTATCCTCGTCTTTAGTAGCTGTGCCTTTTATTTGAACCCCTAGCACCTAGGACTGGAGAATCATATAGTTCACATCCTATCCCGTCAGCTCCAATCCATTGCTTGATTCCCCTCCGTTACAAGCCTTTCTTTGCATGACTCCATTTCTCAAGTGTGTTTCAAAGTCATGAAGTAGTCTGGTGATTACTACCTCTGGACACCAGGACCTAATTTCTTGTGCGAAAGCGTTTACTGGCTAGAGGTGGCTTCCTGAGTTAGGCAAGTGGACTAAGAAAGGTAATTTGGAGTGGGGATAATAAACAGACTCAATTCAGTTGCTTAAAATCCAGGTGGCTACTTTTGAAGATGGGCCCCTTTCTTTCCTAATTGGTTCTATCCAATGGATAACTTGAAATGGCCCCTTGGTAGCTTAACTCTTGCAGATGATAAAGTGTCATGGCCTGGCACTGCTCCCCAGAGATCTCTGCTGCTGTTTGCTCAGATGGAGCTGTAAAAAACTTCCTTTGCCCGGAATACAGTACCTATGTGGGATAATTTTAGATGTTATGTGGGTGGACATATTTGGTGTGAATGTGCCTCATCATCCCCTTCTGTTTATAGCAAGTGGTAGTTGTTTCCCTTATGGCCACAAAGCCAAGTTTCCTTTTTAAATTCATTTATTTAAATAAAGGAAAGTGATTCTGTTTAGAAATATAATAATTCAGCTAGTGTTTGGATACTGCAAAATTGTGAGATACTGAGGGATGGGAGACCATGTCCCAGAATGTGGCTCTAGGCCAGACCTCTCCTGCAGTGAGCATTAAGTATAGTTGTCCTTTTTGCTAATGTCAACCATTGTTTACAACCTTTAAAATATTTCTTTGAAAGAAGGGTGGGGATTTTCTTTTTATTCCAATAGATATTTTTGGAAACCAAAGCATGTTCCTGACTAGCCTGTGTAAGCAAAGCTTTTTAAGCCGGGTAAACTCTGATTGCTTGACTAAATGAGTAACACAAAAATAGACCTTCAAGACTTACATTGAAATTCCAGGTAATTGTTCCTCGAGGCTGATACTGCTCACTCATGGCCAGCAGCATGTAGGGCTGGTGTGGGTCAGCTGCTGGGTGGTAGTGAGTATTGATTTTTGAAGAACTGTGCTATAAATGAATGGAAAGGAAAGCTCAGAGCCTCACTCCTGGTGCCATCTACCTGCCACTCCTGCCTGGGAACATTTACGGGAACATATTTATTTTTACATATCAATGGTGTATTTTTGAGGTACTTGATTAAGTATTATGGTTTCAGCCCCAGGAAACACCACTGCAGTTTATAAATAGTTCAGGGGTGTACAAGGTTCCTGGAATTAGAGCCATATTTTTATTTTTATGTACCTCTGTATATTCACCTTTTTTTTTTAAAGACCAGCTCTTACTCAAATATGCCCAGTGTTTTTTCCCCAAAACACCTTTGTATGAATCTCTAGAAATGTCTACAATGTCTTCACAAACACGTGACTGTACAAACTGATCCCAGATAACAGTTATTCATTATATGCCAGATTCAAAACCCATTCCCCACTGGAAGCTCAACCTTTGCGTCCATGTCATTTTCAAGGCTCCCTAATTTATAAGCTGGAATCAGGTTTTATTTTTTGGCAACAGTGCAATCTAGCAGAGTTTACCTTTGATATCATTTCTTAAGGCTCGTAAAAGATTCCGCTAGACCCAATGAGGCAGGTTTTTAGCACTAATTTGACCTCTTCTCTCATGCCTCTTTTACCAATCCCAACAGAAATGGAGATCCTCACCCTTTTCAACAAACCGAAGAGCCAGCAGAAGTGCCGGCAATACTATCCCGTCAGCATTCCTCTCCGAGTCTCCAAGAATGGCCAGACGGTGAGCAGTTTGGACGCCAACTGGTTGGAGCACATGAGTGACCACTTCCGGAAAGGAGGCATGCTGGTGAATGCAGTCTTCTACCTTGGCATGGTCAATGGTATGGAAGTTACAAACCTTGGGCAAGCCCTCATGAACTCTGCTTCTCTTTTCCTCTTAGCCCGACTTCAGAGCCTGCCCCATTCAGAAAGCCCCACAGCCGTTAAACTCGTTGTGTTTGATTTCTAATTAACACATTTTGAGGAATTGTCTGCAAAATCCACCACCTCTCCTGCCTAAACCTCTCTAGGAGTCAGCCCAGTATCTTCTAAAATGACAGAGGAGGGGAAGTGATTCTGTGTTTTTGATGATAGTCTCAATCCATGTTGCTTTTAAAGGCTTTAAACAGATTATTCCCCGTTTGTTAATTACCCCCTGGGATCATGCTGCTCCAAAAGTGCAAATTGTTTGTAGACAGTATTACAGTTGGATGTAGCAGTAGCAGCACCTTAGAATTAACCCCAGAGAAGTCAGTTGAACTACCTAGTTTCTATAAGCTCTGTGGAGACACACACACTGTTTCTGGGTCTCATGGCACCCAGTACCCCCTCCCCAGTAATGAGTTATCTCTGGGGGTTGCTGCATGGAGTAGGACTATTGATGACCACTCTTCTAAAGCAGAGAGTGTGCCCACAGGGGGGAAATGCGTCAGGCAAAGAAAGGGTTTGGGCTTAACACAAAGGCAAGTTGAGTCACTCCCCGCCATCAGAGCTGGGAGGCAGTTTGGGGAGTGAGGCCAACATGCCAGCATGTAAGGATCCTGAGGGCTGCCAGTCAGCAGGATTCCTAAGTGAAACGTAACACCAAATTTGTTGATCCCAGCAAAACCTGGTGGGGGGCATTGACAGCACCGTGTCTTGGTTGTTGAGCAGTTTTCTCTCCAAGAATTAGCCGAGTCAGGAACAGAGTTTGGATTCTACATTATTTGCAGTCCTTGAAATGCCAGCAAACATCTGCAGAAGAGACATCAGTCTTAGTTCTGAATGTGTGCTTTAAATCATCTGAAGCCTTGGAACATTGTACGGCACAGCCAGGTCTTAATTTTGGAAATGAGTCCCTTGTTCCTATCTAAATATCAGTATATAATGTAAAATATTAATACAATAGCAGAAGGTATTATATAGCATGAGGGGCCAGAACCATTTGTAGAATGGATGAATGACATAAGAAAGGTGGCTGGCTCATTAAGAATACACCTCAAGCAGCCCTGTCCAACAGAACTTTCGGCGATGATGGGAAAGTTCTGTCTCTGTGCTGTCCAGGATGGTAGTCACCAGCTATACATGGTTGTTGACCACTTCAAATGTGGCCAGTATGACTGAGGAACTGAATTTAAAATGTTATATAATGTTCATTAATTTAAATTTAAATTACTATATGTGCTTATTGGCTAGTAGTATCTTAGTGCAGTTCTAGAGTATATTATTTCATTAATACAACTAATGAAGAATCGATTTGGTTCTCTGGTGGCAAGGTTGGCAACCTCCCTCTATACAAGGAGGCTTTCCCTGGGTGATTGCAAAGGTCCTGGACCAGAAAACATCACAGTCTGTTTTGAAATGCACCATAAGACACCAAGTGGCATCTACTTGGGGCACATGTTTACAGCCCTGATTCATTGGGTTAGGGAAGGCCAGGGAGGAGCCCTTCGCCTCCTGCTTCCTGCAGAGACACCCCATCACCCATCTTGGGTTGTGCTAATGACCCCTTTTATCTGCTCTTAGGCCTGTAGAGGCTCTCTGTGGCCATACATCTGTTTAAATTTCTCCCTTGGAAACTGATGGTTAGTTGTCCTAACACCTTAAAGATGTTCAGTGAGGCACTCAAGGTAGCAGCTACACAGGCAGCCTCACTTTGGAGAATTCAGGTGTCAAAAGAGAAACTTTCTCTGGTCCTGCTGACCAGCATGTCTGGGGCAAACTGAGGACACCTTGAAAGTTCACAACGCCATTAATCATCTTTTGGGCCATTGTGGCTTTGGCAATCAAGACAGCTTCCTACTTCCTCCTACCCCATTCTCTGACCCTGAGTCCAAAAATACAGATAATTCATGCAGTTTTTTTCTTCAGATTTGACTTGAGCATTTGAAATGCTGTTGACTGGGTGACAGGCACTGAGGGGGGCACTTGACAGGATGAGCACTGGGTGTTACACTATATGTTGGCAAATCGAACTCCAATAAAAAAAAAAATATATATATAAACAAAAAAATGAAATGCTGTTATATCCTCCCTTGGCTTTAGCTGCTTTAAATCCAACCTTCCTGCCTTGAAGACAGAACATGAAATTTCCCCTGGCAACTGCAACTGTGCAAGCTGAGCCCCAAGCCTCTGACATGTCTATGGCTTCAGTACAGCTGCATGGCTTGTCTCAGGGATGGCAAAATTCTCAGAACAAAATTTATTTAAACCTACTCAAAATTCAAATGCAATTTCACCCTGTATGCTTCTGATGGGAGGGGAATGTGACTTGGGAGTAATACTCAGTGGGTTAGGGTGTTTCTGCTCTGGAAAAGCCCAAGGTTTCCATTGGCCAGGGATGAAATATACATATGCTCTTTTCCCAGAATTTAAAAAAAAAAAAAAAGGGCAAGCTAATCATAATTATAAAAAGGAACCTATTTCTAATAAGGTAATTAGTGTTCTTACAAGTAAAGCTGGCAGAGCTAGAAGCATATCTTTAAGCTGTTTGCCATCTGGAAAAACACCAGTCTTGATTCTTAAATAGATATTTATACTCTGAGATATTTTCCACAGAGTCGTAAAACTCTTGAGAACTTTGTCCCATAAACAGGGTGATGTTTTAGCCAGAATTATTCAGTTAAGACTCCAGCTTCTGTTTTCAGGCCTATTTAGTTAAGACTCCAGCTTCTGTTTTCAAGTCTTTGCCCACGCATGGACATGGAAAGACTTGAGTGGTCCTCAAGTTTGGGCCTTGCTCAGTCTCTAGAGCTCCTCTCCTGGAATAATTTATTAAGCTTTAGAAGGACCGGGTATCTTGGGCTGGGGAAGCTGTGCCCTTGAGGCCTGGCAAGCCAAGGTACAGATAAAAATGAAGCATAATGATGATAAAAGACACCTAGCAACCACTCTGTGCTTGTGCTGGTCTAAGCAGTTCAAACATAGGAACTCATTTACTCCCCACAACTCAATGAGGCAGATACTGTTATTATCCCTGTTACATATCTGTGGAAACTGAGGTACAGACTGGTTAAGTCATTGCTAATGTTACCAGCTAGTAAGTGGCAGGAGAGTAGTAGGAAGAAAGAAGGGTAAGGGGAGGGAAAAGCCATGTGAGGAGGGAGTAAAGGAGGTGACCATGTTGGCAAGAGGTTTAGGCTCCCAGTGAGGCCTTGGCTGGCTTTTGGGAAGGAAGAGAGCTCCAGAGTCACCTTTAGGGAAGTAGCAGGACCTGGGTTGCCAGCCACTGGTTTGGATGCATACAGGGGTGGGTCGGACAGTAGGGCAGATAGGTATAAAGAAACACCACCCACTGAAACAAATGTCAGAATCTGTGCTTCCAGAGGGTGGCAGAAGCTGGGAGGGGAATCCTTCTGCTCTTGATAAGGAGTTGGGTGAGTATCCTTAAGGGTAAGGGCAAAGTAGAGCCAGGTGCCCACCATCTGAAGACCCACTCAGGAGCCTGATTTCTCATCAAGGGCCTCCAGGCCTACAGAATCTGTGCTGCTCTCACAGGCCACTGATGATACTGTTGCCACCATCAACTTTCTTTGCCTGCCCTGGTCCTCCCTTTGTCCCCTGGCTGACCCTGTCCTTGCTCTGCATTCCTTATTCTACCCTTGCCCTATCCTTACCTCCCTGACCTCACCTTTGCGCTATACTCTCTTGGCCCGTCCTAATTCTCCTCCCCCCAGCTCCCCTGGCCCTCCCGTCACCCTCTCCTAGCTCTATACTCCTGACATCTCTGGCAGTATCATCCTTATCCAGCCTGCATTCAGATGTTTCCAGTTGTTTCAAAAATGTCCTTTGCAGCAAGTGGTTCAGACCAGAACCCAGTCCACCAATATGCACTGCATGTGGTGACCATGGCCTCACTTCTCTTTGACCTAAAAGAGTTTTTTATGACCCTTGCTGCTTGAAATAAATCCGGCCTCTTACCCTGAAGAATGTCTTGTATTATTTGTCTGGTTGGTACTTCATGATGTCATTTACCTAATTCTCTAGCCTCTCTATTCTATAAACTGGAATTTAGTTCTACAGCCTTGATAAATTAAGCACCATGACTACAGCACCTTCCAGATGATGTTGAGTTTTACATGTTGCATCTCATTAAGAGATGACACTTGATATTTATATCATCTTTTTTGATGCCTAGCATGACCTACATTACTTTATATTTGCAAAATATACATGTATATATTTCAAATAAAATACACAGAGATACATATTTTACACAGGCGTACTTAAAAACCCCTGGGCGTGTTCTGCATCCTCTACTTCTTAGTATCCCAGTGTTTGTATACTGTATGCAGTATACAGAAGATGACCGATAAAGGTTTCTGGATGATGCTAAGTAATGCCAGTGGAGGTGAGGGGAGAAGCTGGTGTTAGGGTGTGTATCACAGGAACCTGGGGAGTTAAAGAGCTAGATGTGGGCGGAATGGAAAGGAAGGGAGATGAGGCAGTTCCAGGTGCTTCCAGCAGCCACTCCCTTGGAACACTGCCATCTCTGGGAATGTTTGGCCTATTGATTACAGGCATGGCTTCTGTTTCAGAGGAGCCACTTGTGAAGGGTAGAGGTCACTTACACCATAAATGCATTTTCCTTTGTATCCCTAGCACATCTTCAAATGAACTTTTTAATGCAGTATCACACACATACAGAAAACTATGCACATTATAAAGATAATAGCCCAGTAGATTTTCAAAAAGTGAGTATATCTGTGTAACAAGTACCAGGTCAAGAAATAGAAGATACCAGTCCCCTTGAAGCCCTCTTCATAGTCCCTATCCCCAGAGGGTGACTGTAGTCCCAATTAGAAACACTGTAGATTAGTTGTAAACTTTTGATAATGGAGTATATGAATGAATCCCCTTGTTGTGTTTGGTTTCTTTTGCTCATTGTATGTGTGAGATTCATCCACATTTTTACATGTAATTATAGATCATTTTTTTTCTCATTGCTATACACCATCTCTTGTGTCAATATGTACAACTGATCCACTTCCAAGTATATTTTCATTTTTTCCTTTTGCTCCATGTACGAAGGTGTGGCATCTGCACAGATCTGGCCCCAAACTGAAGCCCTAAGGCCAGTCTCACTGTGATCCCACTAAAACGCCAGGTGTGGAGTATGGCATAGTAGTCTCAGGTAACTCCATAAGGCTAGGAACCTGGGCTGGAACCCCAGTGCCCGGCACAGAATGGTAGCTCAGTAAATATCCATTAGTGATTGAAAGGGTATAGGCTTTGGGATCAAACAAACCACATTTTAGATCTAGGTTGGCCCTTGCATTCATTCCATTTGAACATGGACACATGATTTAACTTCTGCAGCCTCCATTCACTCACTCACCAAGAAGTAATGGTTAGCCTTGCAGATCTGGGGGAAGGATTCAGTGGGAAACTATTAACTGTGCCTGGCCCATGTGCCTCACATCCAGCAAGCAGATCAGAGCATTTCCTCCCCGTCTGGTTGGTTAAATGGCTCTGAACTTGCAGGCTCACCTTGCTGTAACTGAAGCGGGGTAATACCTCCTCTAGATCACTAACCACTTCAAAGTTAGAAAACAGGAGTGAAGACAGGCCAAGAGGAGCCATGAGTGCTTGGGAAGTAGAAGGCAGTAGGCCTACCCACTCTTTTGTTAATATCAATTAGGCATCATATGCTCGGGGAGCAACGTGGCACCATGACCTAGGATTGGCTTCACAGTGATTACATTTATGGTGAGGTTACAGGTAGGGATGAGAGTACATGCAATTATGGTTATACAGTTGTCATGTGCCATTCCTGGCACCAAGATGGTGCTGTGAGCACCGCACAGCCTCTGATGGGGAGAACGGGCGGGCTCTCAGAGACCCAAGGAAATCTGTTAGGTCAGCTACCCCAGTGGGAACAATTTAATACAGCCTAGCTTGTTAAAAGGAGAATGGTAACTTTTTATTTCATCCCACAAAATTAGACCACATACTTGTCACTGTGTGCATGTTTCCAGCTGGACTTTGGAGAACACCATGAGTATAAGCCCAAAGTTTAGCTTGCTAGGTCTCAGAGGTTGCAGGGACAGAACAGTGGCCCCCTAGAATTTATCTCTTGGAATAATAGGGCAAATCTCCATTTCGCACATCCTTCTTGTAAATCATAAGCTTGGAATGTTAAGGTGGCCTTTTGCCAAAAGACTGGCATCAAATATTTATACAATATCAGGGAAAATAGCTCTCTGTGCACAGTAGGGAATCATCTTTACTTTAATAAAAAATGCAGTGATAATGGAGTGTTTTCCATAGATGTAGGGCGATTTAACCTTTTACATTGGGAGCCTTCACTCTAAGCTAGACCTATTTATACTTAGCCCGGCACACATTGCAGCAAGGCTGAGCCAAGAAGGTAATGAGAAGATGGGGAGTGGACAAGGCCGTCAAAACAAGGGGCTCTTTAAAAGCCCAGCTGTCTGCTCTCTGTGGTTCATTGACCTTTTTGCTGTTACAGATGATCAAATTTTGACAGCCATTCTGAACTTGCTTCATAGTTAAGTGAATCAGCATTCTGTATTCAGAATTGCAGAGTAGCTGGCTGAGAGCTGGAAAGCAGACAGTGGATGAGGTGGTATAAACAAGGACCTGGTTTATACCCAGGTCTGGCCGTACCTCTTCCCACTGACCACACAGTCCTCCTTCCGGGCCTGTGACCTGGGAGGAAGGAGGGAAAGTCTGGCTGACTGGCAGTGTCTTCTTTCTCCTTCTGGACTCCAGCTCAGCCATACAGTGCTCTTGGCAGGCTAAATACACATCATCATGGTTATGTCAGATCGGGTTCTTTAGTAAGTCAAGCGCATGGTAGGCACATTTTAAGGGCTTGCAGGTTTTCCATTGAGGAGATTTGTTTGTAAAGACTTTGGAAATTGGAGATAAACTCTTTTGATAGAAGGCTTGTGGGAATTTGTGGTGTGTTAGTATAATCCTGATGGAATCATTGAGTCCCTTCTGGTCTTGAGAATCCCCAGGTCAGGACTTGGGAAGCTTTATTCAAAGCAGTTCTCTAGGGCATTCCTACTGTGCCAGGAGCTCCAGCTAGATCTTTGTTACTCAGAACTTTAAAAATCAGCTTGGTCCATCTTATCCTGAAGCCCCAAATACTTGTAATGTGATTCAGCTGAAAAGCAGCCCTGTTCTTCCCTGGCTACCTCTGTAAAATATCTCTCAGGAGGGAATCCAGCAAACACTTGGAGAAAACTTTATAATAGAGCAGATAAGAGAGGCAAGCTTAGTACTTTTGCCAAAGCTGTTTAATAACAGACTCTCAGTTTAGGGAACAAAGGAGAAACCGGAGCATGGTGTTGATTAACTTACATTGATCTTACTTGAAATGGAGTATTATCTTGTCAGATTGGAATAGTATCTGGATAATGCTACTGTGCTACAGGAATGACTCTCATAGCTGTGGTTTTTTGAGCTGGCCAGGCCTTTCTGTCATTCTGAAATAATCAAGAATACCCCCAAGCCAACCAAAAGTACACCAGTCTCATCTTTCTTAGGTTTAGGTTGGACATTGTATCAGTCACTATTGCCATAATAATGCTGTGTAACAAACCACTCCAGCATCATTGGCTTAAAACAGTAATAATTTATTCTCGAGTATTTGTGGGTTGGCCCAAGCAACCCCATGAAGCATTTCTGCTGACCTCAGCTGGGCTCACTCTCAGGTTTGTGGGTCAGCTGGTCTCAGTTGAGATCCACTGGGGCAACTCTGTTCTATGTGTCTTTCAGCTTCTTGGAACCAATGGGCTAGTTGAGCATGTCCTCTCAAAGTGGTGGCAAAGATAGAAGAGGTTAAGCTCAACCACACAAGTGCCTGCCAAACACCTGTTGCATCATACCTGCTAATATGCCATTGGCCAGACAAGTCACATGGATAAGTCCCAAGTTGTCTGGTCTCCCCATCAGTTCTATTAGTCTTGACTTTCTTCTCTTATGATTTCACCATTCTTGTGGTCCTTGGCTGCTCCTCATTCACTGTGCCTTTCTACTACTCCAGCTCTGTCCTCTATCCAGAACTCTCAAACCCTAAAGATCCATAAGGCTTCCTTGCTTAATTAAATTCCTATTGCTACTCAAAAGGAGAGACATGCCCTGGACACCTCTTCCAAAAATAGCCAACCACTGCCTCCACTTTCACTCTCTCCCCTTAGCCTACTTTATATTTTTATAGCCTTTATTACCTCTGACATTATGTTATTGACTCCCTCCCTCACTGCAAGGTAAGCTCTGTGGGGCATAGACTTCATTTGTCCTTCTGCCTGCAAGATCTCCAGTGACCACAGGAGTATCTTACATGAGATTGATGCTAGGTAAGCATTGGAATGAATGAATGAGCCGCTAGGAAAGGTTTTCAGTATAAGTTTGAATTCTTCCAGTAACACAGTGCTCACTCTTCTGAGTTTTATCTACCAGTTTTTAGACTAAGGAAGGTTCTACTTCTATTGTACTAAAATTCTCTCCCTGTAGTTCCTAAAACTTTTTGATCCTAGTTCTGTCTTCAAGAGCCATGTGGAAGACAGAAAAAGAAAATTATTGTGTGTGTATGTGTTATCTGTTACTTGTATTATGCTTGTGTTAACTCTTGCTTCACCTTGTAGAAAAGGATTAAAAAAATTAAAATTATACTTCAGCCTGCCACTCATACCTGCCACTAGATTTTATGTGTTCCCTTAAAGTTTGTGTGTCTAACCCTTTTTAACATAAAAATTCACATACAGCTCATACTGTAGTCTTGTATCTTGTTTTTTTTTTTCTTTATAACATTGTCTCTAAGGATTTTTCTGAATCATTAAATTCCCATGATTCTTTTGTGACCACATAGTATTTAATTGTATGGAAGTCGCCTGCCTTACTTAACTATTTGTCTATGGTTTAATATTTGCATTGTTGAGCATTTAGATTATGTTTTTTAAATTAAACATTTTTTTAAATTTTAGATAAAGCACATGAGTGGGAGGGGCAGAGGAAGAGGGAAAGAGAATCTCAGACTCTATGCTGAGAATGGAGCCTGACATGGGGCTTGATCTCAGAACTCTGGGATCATGACCTGAGCTGAAACCAACAGTCAGACACTTAACTAGCTGAGCCACCCAGGAGCCCCTAGATTATGTTTTCAAGTAATTTTATAAGTATTCCTTGTAGATAAATATTTGATGGCTTTAGTGGTTATTATCGTAAAATAGACTGAAAGAGGTAAGATTTCTGGGTCAAAGAAGATGGACTTTTCTGTTTTAGGCTCTTGAGACCTTGTGAAATCGCTCTCCAGAAAGATCGTGCAGTTAAAATTCCCTTAAGCACCGTAAGCTTTTTATACACATATAAAGAATGTTAAGCATAGCCATTTATTTATTTATCTTTTTTGTTGCAAATAATTTTCTCACTTAATGGCCTTTCGATTTTGTTTATGATGTCTACTGGAAGACAGAAGCTAAATATTTGTTAAGTATTTACATCTGCCAGTCTTGTTTTTTTGTGGCTTCTTGAAAATGCTGGCAGTTCCTGAACTCCAGTGTGATTCAAAGGATTTTCTGAATTTCCCTCCCTTTCTGATAAAATAAAATTTCAAAAAATCGTATTATTATGTGAATTATTCTTTTAAAATAAAAATAGTATATCATTAAATATATTTCTGCGTGTATTGCCATAATAAAATACCACAGACTGAATGGCTTAGATAATAGACATTTATTTCTCATGGTTCAGAAGGCTAGATGTCCACAGCTAAGGTGCTGGCTAAGCACATTAAACTGAACCTAATTCAGTTTTTGGTTGGGCGTATCTTCCTAATGTGTAGACAGCCACCCTCCCTCTCTAGGTCCTCGTCTGGCCTTCCCTCCATGCAAGGAGAAGGGAGGAAGGCACACTGGTGTCTTCCTCTTCTGGTAAGGACATCAGCCTTATCAGATTAGGGCACACCCAGATGACCTCATTTAACTTTCATTAACTGTCTTAGTGGCCCTATCTCCAAATACAGTCACTTTGGAAGTTAGTGCTTTGAATATGAATTTGGGGTGAGGAGAGATACAGTTCAGTACATAGCAGTGTGATTGATTTTGTTGAACAGAATCTAGCGTCCGGGAGTCAGTCTATATCCATAATCCCATCTCACAGACGAGAGACCAAACCTCTGAAAGGGGTCACATCACTTTTCATGATAGGGCATGGATCCAAGCCACCTGCTTCTCTCTCCAAGACCTCTTTCCCACAATCTCTTATCTAAATGAATTTAGGGCATGTAGGAGCCATTAAGAAAAAGGAAGGGGCAGATAGCACCTATCTTAATGATTCCTGCTGTGGTAGGGACCTTGTTGTTCTCTTTATACTCTCATTATGTAAGACCATGAATCCTTCTTGAATCTTGTTATCTGTTTAATACTTTTGTGGAATTGTATGGAACTCAGACCCTGGAATACCAACCAGAGCAATGCCCGAGGAAACATTTTCAGTGGTAAATCCTTTGTGAAAATTCCCCTTTCCCTCAAATTCTGCCTCTTGACAAGAGCTAGCTAAAGTGTTGTCTGTTCAGCTGCCCACATCGTGAGGAACTCCCAAGAATGAGCGCATATAGAATGCATCCGCCAAGCTCAGATCAGGTGTGTTCTATCTCTCCCCCTTTAAAAAAAAATCCTTTCACCTAAATATAGTTTTCTTCTAAAAACTGTCTCTAAATGACTGTGTTTTACCCTGAGTAAGTTCACCCCAGTGCATCCTGACGCTGGAGCGTGAAGAAGAAGGTAAAGCGTGAAATCAAATGGTGATTGCTAACAATGAAATTTGGGCTCATAAAATCAAGGATATTATTCAAAACTGCGAGGTAAATTAGTCTCATTCATTCTGATGGGGCTAGACTCTATGGCTGTGTGTGCCTTCTTTAATTAACATGCTGAAAAGATGTTCTGATTGGGATTATTAATGAATGCAGTGAAAATTTTCGCTGCTTGTAAGGCTTCTGCCACAGACGGTTTACAGAACTCTCCCACCCCCCCGCCTTTTTCTTTTTCCACAGATTCCTTACACAGCCTGACAGATGGAGTATTCATCTTTGAAGCTGTTTCCACAGAAGATAGCAAAACCATGCAGGCCTATGATGCTATTGTTGTCGAACAATGGACAGTCCTGGAAGTAAGTGTGGGATTGGCAGTGGTGCTTCTTTTGTTTGGACAGTGATTGTTTCATCCGCTCGCTGGGTCTGACCGTGTCTGTTGCAGATCTTCTCTGAAAGGCAGTTTGACCTGGGTAGACCCTCCAAGGCCCATTTCATACTGCCACACCCTCCAGTTGGGGCCCCACTTTCCCTTTCTGTAGGAAAAACACATGTGTGTGCTGGATCATTGGGTGGAAGGAGATTCTTCTTTCACTAATTTGCCTATAACTGAAAACTCTGACATAAATGAGGCCTGCACACAGTTTGTGGCTACCATAATAAGGGCATTATTGTTGGAGTTAGACCCTATGGCTCCCTCTGCCAAGTATCCTTAGAAGAAATTTGTGCACGTACACTCACGTACTCTGTGCAGTAAGCCCAGGAGGCAAGCACATGACTGCCCCTATTTTACAGATGAAGAAACTGAGGCACAGAGGGGTTAGGTCCCTGACCCAAGGTTTCACAGTAAGTGCTGAGGGATGTCTTTGAGAAATATTGACCCCCGAAGCCACCAAACTGCTGTGGGCAGAGGAATTCCTCAAGCCATGTTCCACTGGGACCCTGGAAGAGCTGATTTATTTCTGAGATTTGCCAGTATGTACTTTGAGGAGATTTCTCCCAACTATAGGGGGGATGGGCTTTTCAGACTAGTTGCTTACCCAGCCCATATCTTGGATAAAGGGATAAGTGGTTTGAACACACAGGACTGAATTCTGAACTGATTTCTTGAGTGGAACACAGGGTTGGCATTGCCCTGAGGAGCCTTGCCAAACCGGGCTCTCTATGCCAAAGTAAGACAGATGTGGGTGCAGGTCTTTGTGAGGAGTATATGGTGCCAGGACCCACCAGACCTTGGGTGCATGCCGTGCCCTCGTGCCTTCTGGAACTGCAACCTGATGGCAGGCGACTCCCTTACCTGGTTGCTGGATGGCAGCTGGTGTCCCAAGGGCACTGTTAACCCAGTTCTGAGCAGGCGTGAGACTGGCAGTGGAGCTGGTGGGGGCGTGCCTGCATGCGAGCAGTGATGCTTGCAAGTATGAAAGCAAGAGTGCAAAGGAAAACTATAGTAATCAGTGAGACAATAGGAATTCCAAAAACACAGCATCCAGGGCCGGTTAGGTTGGGCGCTGGGGGTCCTTAAGGAAAGGTAGGACTCTGGCGATGACCCGGTTTGCTGTCAGGCTCTGTGAGCTCCTCCTGCCTGACTTTGGTCTCAGTGGACCTCCGCTCCCTTCACCAGAAATGGAATGCAAAGGAGGTGAAGCTCGGTATAATGTGGAGAGCCCAACAAGGGCAGGTCAAGACCCTCTCGGCCCGAAGCTTCCTGAATTTAAGATGGGACCATGCTGCTCATCCAGCCCACTGCATGTGATTGGATAAAATATGACATAACAGAGGTAGCAACTGAGGATCCTAAGGACCCTATTGAAACAGCCCACGTGCTTCAACATCCAGTAACTCTGTTTGCTCTGTAACACTTGGCTGTAACAGCAAGCCACACATGGTGCTTGTATGGAAGGTGCATACGTGGAAACAGGTGCATGTATGGAAGTGATCGGCAGGCCACGGGACATGTGTCACATCTCTTGCTGTCTGCACACTAACATGGCTGTTCAGGGAAGGAGGGCATTGCGGTTTCCTCAAGAAAGGGGACTTGATGGCAATGATCCAAAACCTCAAAATGTGGTCCCAGGACCAGGAGTTTTGGCATCACCTAGGAAGTTGCTAGAAATGCAGATTCTGGGACCCCACTCCAGATGAACTGAAACAGAAAGTCTGGGGGTAGGGCCTGGCAATCCCTTTTCACAAGCCCTCCAGGGGATTCTGATCCACAGTTTCAAGAACCAGTCTCTAAAAGGACAGTACAGATGTCTAGTGTGTTGTTTGATGAAAGTCGTGATGGGGGAAAGTACCCCAATGGCTTGGCTTTCTTTAGCCTTTGAAACTAACTGAGACCTTGATGGATAACTAGAATGAATGCATCCTATCTAAAATGTTTGTGGGAGGAAGATAAGGTTACAGCAAATAAGAAATAAGGAAATAAGAACACGATTGTCTTTTTGATTCAGAGATCAATGTTATGGGTTAAGAGCTGAGATCGGGAAAGATTAACATTTACCCAGAAAGTGTTCCTGGATAGGCAAATTGGTTTTCATTAGGTTTATTTGTTAATTTTATTTCTTTCTGAGATGTTTGAACTCTTTTGTCATGATCTCTAATTTTTGTGCATTGATTAATTTAGTGATACTAGTTTTTAGTCGTGTCATCATTGTGCCTTGTCTTCTTCTCTCTGCATGCCCCCCCCCCACACACACACACACACTCACTGCAGGAATGCTGTGGCTTTTTTCTAGGGATCCTTGGAAATGACCTAGGGTTTTAAGACTCATGATTGACCCAGTGGTGTGTACCAGCTTGCAAAGCCAGGTCTGTGCATTTCTTCCCAGCTCCCTATTCGGTGACAGATTCAGTCAGATTGGTAACTTGAAGTTGGCCACAGTGGAAGTACTGCGCCATGAAAACTGGCAAACCTTAGAAATAAGGGTTTGTTTTTTTTTTCCCTCAGAACCAGTTGTAAGCATTTAGCAGCACATCACTGGCTAGGCCTTTATTCTATCACACGTCAACATGATAGGCAGGTGTGGCTGGCATCCAGCTAGGCAGAAACACATTTTCTTAATTTTCCTGATGGTGACAAGTGGATTAATGGTTTTGATGTAGGTGTTCGCCAGTTTTCTCTGCACAAGTCTTCAGACTTGTTCTTTTCTCTAGCGCCTTTGGAGTGTTCCCAGATTTCCCACAGTAGAAACAGACCCTTGTCCATTTAGCAGCATCAGCCTCTGATTGCCATCTCTGGAGGACGAAAGGAGGGGAGCTCTCTTCTGGACAGACTGTACCCCTTAGCCTATATGGATTTCTCTTCCTCTTTGAAAGCTGGTATAAGCAGACTTAGGGTGAGCTTATAGGTCTCCTCCTCCAGGAAGCCTTTTAAACTCCTTCAGAGTTAAAGACTCTTCTTCTGTGTTTCTATAATTCTCTGTGCATAAGCCTGTCTATTCCTATTATGATCACTGTGATTTCTTTATCCAATTTCCTTCCTTCACGTTGAGTTTCTTGGCTGGGGGTTGGTCATCTTTGTTCTCTAAGGCTTCCAGCAAATGCTTCCTGAATTGGGCTGAAGCCTTTTGGTTCATCCAGCATTACGTACACATACATTTCTCAGAATTGAGCTTGAATCATTTGAGAGTTTTAAAACACACAGATATCCAAGTTCTCCCTACCGTGTTTCCTTTTCAAGCCCACCCTTGAGAATCTCCGCCTTAGCAGAACCACCTGTATACAGCTGTGTCCCAGTACGGCCCAGCAGCGTCCAGTCCAGGGCAGGTCTGCCCATGGCTCAGCTCTCTGAAGAGGCTCTGTAGGACCACCCCCGCCTGCCGCCACAGTCAGCCCCTCTTCTGCTTGCCCCTCCAGGTATGTGGGCGTCTGTCCAGCAACCTCAGCTTCCACCCTTGAGACCCCAATGGCGTCCTCTCCTCTCCACCCTTTTGGCATCTCGGAAAGACCTTTCCTGTTCAAGCCCTGGGCAGGTCCCTCTTGGCTCATGATTGACCCTGCCTTTCTGGCAACCTCTATCCTCTCAGGCCAGCCCATAAACTCCTGGGCTCTGGCCGCAAAACATTTCTGACCAGCTTTTTCCCTTTTCTCACAGTTGGGACTGTCCTGCTGCATTTTGCCTCCTTACTCCTGTGCAGATTGGTAGCCTCAGCGGCGTGTACAGATGTAACGTTCTCATTTAGCCACAGCTTCCTGACTTCCCTGTCCACCTGTGCACATGTATGCTTTCATGAGAAAGCCTACCTAGCTCTTCACAGTTCTGCAGACACTGCAATATGTTGGAAAGAGAATTTAGAGTCTGGCCTGGCAATCCATCCTGGTTCTCTAATTACCAGCCGGCTGACTGAATATATGAAAAGTAAATCATCCCCTCTGTTTATCCATCTTTCAGTTGTATGAGTGGAGATACTGTTAACCTCTCAAAGTTGAGAATGAAGGAAAATAATATGTTAAAAAGTTGTGAGTGTAGTACTTGGCATATAGTAAGTAAATAGCACTTTCTTTTATTGGTCACCTAGGGTCATCAACTAGAAAGATCCTCTCCCTGTTGCCTTGATCTTATTCTGAAAGCACAGCTGAGGTTGGCTAGAGAAAGTATGGAGCCAAACGCATTGCATTTTTCTCAGTTGGAAGCCTGTGGCCTAAATTAAAGGCAGTTGTGAGTAGTATGATAAAAGTCCATCCATAGAACATTTTTTTGAAGATTTTATTTATCTATTCATGAGAGACACAGAGAGAGAGAGAGAGAGAGGCAGAGACACAGGCATAGGGAGGAGCAGGCTCCATGTAGAGAGCCCGACGTGAGACTCAATCCCGGGTCTCAAGGATCACACCCTGGACTGAAAGCGGCGCTAAACCGCTGAGCCACTGGGGCTGCCCCATCCATAGAACATTTGTAATAGGTATTCTTTTTATCTTCTTTTTTTTCCAAAGATTTTATTTATTTATTTATTTATTTATTTATTTATTTATTTAGGAGGGAGAAAGAGAGCATGAGCAGTAGGGAGAAGAAGGCTCTCTACTGAGCAGGGAGCCTGACTTGGGGCTCAATCCCAGGACCCCGGGATCATGACCTGAGCTGAAGGCAGACGCTTAACCAACTGAGCCACGCAGGAGCCCATTTTGTTTACCATCTTTGTGTTTACAATCCAGAGTATGAGCCGAAAGGGTCCTTCTTTGAAAGGAAAAGGGAAACTACATAGATGAGTAGGTCAAGAGTAAGAGCTGGAAGGACAGAGGCAGGGACCCTCTTCTGCATACCCTCAGCCTGATGGCCCGTCACTGCTGTGGACACCGTCAGGTGCCCCTTGAGGCCATCTTCATCCCTCTCCCTGATCCCTTCTAGCTCATCAGTGCTTCTTGCGAAATTTGCTGCCAGAACTGACCACCAGATAACAGTAAAAGCACTTTTGGCGGATGTAGTTGGCATGGTGTTTGGCCAGTTAGTTGATAAAAGTTAAAAAGAACCAAAGGAAATCATATCCCTATCTTGCACATATATTTAAATGTAAGATATATAAGTACACATATATTTGCCAATTTTTAGAGTTTGAGGTCTGCTGATTGGAACTCCACTTCATCTTTCTTTTTAAATATATTTTAAAAAGATTTTTATTTATTTATTCATGAGAGACCCGAGAGAGGGGGGGAGGGTTGCAGAGACACAGGCAGAGGGAGAAGCAGGCTCCATGCAGGGAGCCCAACATGGGACCTCATCCCGGGATTCTGGGATCACGCCCTGGGCTGAAGGCAGGCACCCAACCGCTGAGCCACCCAGGGATCCCCCCACTTCATCTTTCTTGTGTAAACCACACCCAATGTGACTTTGTCAGTGTCCTGGGTCAGTTTCTTAGAAGTCTAGGAAAGGCATCACACTGCAGAATCCTTGTTTTCATAATTTTTTCTTAATCTTTTCCAGCCCCCCCACTTCTAATTCAGCCACAGTTGTTATGTTTAAGTAACTGTACTTTGTCAAGTCTTTAAAGCATTCTACTTAGTTTCCCTAGAAATAACTTCTTTCACCCTCACCATCAGTTTAAGTAATTTAACTCAAGACCTGCAATTATGATGATGAACTTAACTGGCCTACACAGGTCTGGGAACACATGGGAGTCAGCCTGCTGTGCTCTGCTCAGCTGCTGGGACCAGGGTTGGGGGTGGGGTGGCATGAGCAGCCTGGAGAGCAGCCTGCCACCTGTGAGCACTTGGTCCCCCGACAGCTGGACCCGAGCTTCTGCTAGTCAAGCGGGAGGTTGGATGGGCTTTGCGGGCAGCCATGACAGACTGTGCCATGTGAGGTGGCATGTAGTCAGCTCTCCCCATCCGCTCCCTGTGCATTCAGTCTGTTGTTGAACTGACTCCCAGTTCATCTCATCCTATTAATTTCTGCCCATTTTCCCAGCCTGTGGAGACATTTTAGATCATGGTTATATCGTCCTGCATTTTTGGAGGATCATCTCAGCTTTGGCTTCTCTGAAGGTTTCATATGTAGGATGGCTTCTTTCCAATCCAATGTCAAATACAACTAGATGGAGGACATGGCCCTTTGGCACGCTGGGGGCATCTCTCCTCTAGTCTCTAACATGATGCCCAACCCCTTTGCCAAGGTTTCAGATGGTCCTCTTGTTCCACCTACCATGTCAGCATTATCGCTGAAAGAATCACGAGAGGCTCAGTGGGATGCATTTCTGTAACTGACATCTACTCTGGGCCATGCCCCCACCCAACTCGTCCCCTAACCTGCCCCACAACACACCGGTCCCACTTGTTGTCCACAAATTTCTGTATTTTTAAGGCTTCTAGGGATCCATCTTTTGTTTCTAGGGGCTCCCAGCCATCTCTTGAACAATCCACACAGGATTTGCCAGGGAGTAACATCAATTTCTATGGTATCTAGCATCCACCACCTTCTGCTGTGACAAGGGAGCCAATATTTATCCTTATTAAACCATCTGGCATTCTTTTCATTGCCACCGTTTCTCTAGGATAATTACTTTGGTTCTGAGATCATAGCCTTGAGTGCCAAAGGCAGCAGTTCTCTCTTTTTCCTGTGACTCAGATTTTCCCTCAAATGATTACTGCCATGATTGACCAGGACTGAAGGCAAGACTCCTCCCCACCCCACCACCACTCCCCACCCACTGCCAAGCCATAACTCTGCCCTTTTTTTTAACCCAGAGCAGATCACAGCACAGAGGAGGCCTGTGAGGGGAGGTGCTTAGGGCAACCTCAGAGTCTGTTCTAGCAACTCTGGGGGCTTTCACTTTGATCAGATTCCTTGTGTCCCACCTGGGTTTTGAAAGTGGCACATCACTGCACTGTTACGACTGAGCACCTTTTCTTTAAAATGTAATGTACCTACGGTTGACAAATTTTAAGTTCATTGTTTAAAAATTTGAGGTTTGCTTTGAAGAGCAGGTTACTATTCTCTATTAAAAATGTGAAATTGGGCAGCCCCAGTGGATCAGCAGTTTAGCGCCGCCTTCAGCCCAGGGCATGATCCTGGAGACCTGGGATCGAGTCCCACGTCTGGCTCTCTGCATGGAGCCTGCTTCTCCTTCTGCCTATGTCTCTCTCTCTCTCTCTCTCTCTCTCTCTCTTTCTACCTCTCATGAATAAATAAATAAAAAATCTTTTTAAAAAATGTGAAATGCCAACTTCTACCCATGACTCAGCAAGCCCCCATGCCTCACATCCACCTCTTCTAGAGAAACACATGCCTTTGTTCACAAGAAGCCACACAGAAGGACATTATCTCAGGATGATTAGAGTACTAGAAAAAAAAGGAAACAGTATACATGTCCATCAGTAGGATTAAGGATGATACATCCTTAAGGATGCAGTCATTCCATATAAACTGACAGGGAAGGGACTCCAAGAAATGTTAAGTGAAAAAACAGGTTACAGAACGATGCTGTGATGGTTGATTTTATGTGTCACCCTGCCTAGGCTGTGGACCTCAGTTGTTGGGTTAGGCACCAGTTTGATGTTGCAGTGGAGGGAGTTTTGAGACATGATGAACATTCAAATGAGTGGACTTTGAGTAAAGCACATTGCTAATCCTTTATAATGTGGGTGGGCCTTATCCCATCAGTTGAGGGCCTGCCCCACAGACTGCAGACTTGCTAGCCCCCACATTGCAGGAGCCAATTCCTCAAAAAAAAAAAAAAAAAAAAAAAATCAATCCCTCCCTCCCCAACCTGCTCTAATATGTATACGGGTCTACCCCACTATCCAAAACTAGAGCACTCCTATGAAGGCTTTCATAAGCCTGATATAAAGCAAAGAAGTGAGTGCCATTCATTTACATAGAAAATGTTTTGAGCATTTCCAGACCCAAAAGATCACTCTCTTGGGCTTTTCTTATGCCTTAGGACAGAGGTGCTTACAGACACAGGTCAAAGCTAGGGTGGCTCTGTGGCTCTGGGGAGGGAGCTTGGCGGGGCCGCCCTCACTGCTCTGGATGCGCCTTCCCTCTGCACCAGCTCGCTGCCCAACAGCCACCGAATGCTATTTTTGCCTTCTGCCTTTTTTCATAAAAGCATAAATCCTCACTGGATTTTTTTTCTTTTTTGCAGTTAGCAAAAACAGGCACTATTATAGGTCTTTTGTAGTGAAATGAAGTGGTAGAAAATGAACTTTTGAAAAGAGGGAAGTACCTGTATCTGTGTATCTCTGCCTCTGTCCTCTCTCTCACACAGCCTGCTGGTTCTGTTTCTCTGGACAACCCTGACTAATACAGATACAGTATGATGCCATTAATGGGGGGAAAAAGCTTCACAAAACAATATGATCTATTTTCTGAGGGTATATGTAAATATACCCTGGAAGGGCCCCCATCAACCTGATATCAGTGGTTCTCTGTGACTCGGAATGGAAGAGGGGGAGGTAGTTTTATCTATTAACATTTTCATTTTTCCATAGAGAAATATTCATTTTACTTGGGTAATTAATAATTAAATTTTAAAAGATAAGTCGTTAGGTCTCACCACATCCTTTCTTCTCTTCGTCTTTAGCTATATTTGTTTTCTTCTTGTAGATAAGGATGTAAAATGAGAGTTGAATAATTCCACTTTCTATTATCTTCAATGTATTGTACAACTTCTTGCTGTGAAGAGAGTTTTGAAAGGTGCGTGTGTGCATAAATGTGTATGCAGTCACGTATACCTAGTATCGCTTTGGGCCTAACTTTCCTCCTTTATTGGGTCTACCTCACTTTTGTCACCATCCCTGGAGAGTCAAGAACCTCCCTCTGTCCTTGTAAATCCACACTCAATCAATCTCTACAGACTCATTGATTTCCTTAGGTGCTGCAACTTTATCCTCAATTGACACTGCTACCTGGAGTCAGCTTCCTTTCAGGTGTTTCTTGCCATAGGGCCATACTGAACTTTCCCTGAGTTTCTGACATCCCCTTTCTTCTTGCCCCTGGAAGGGTCTCTATTGCTCCTTGGCTATTAGGAACTTGATGGAGAACAGCTTAGTTTGTATGGTCTGTGTTTGCCCAAGTAAGTCACTCCTCTTCTCAAAATGATGGAGATCGTATTTAAAAAGAGTGATCCCCAAAAAGCCATTATCGGGTCATTGAGTCCTGACTTCTGCTCTTAGACTTGGGCCCTTTGCTGGGTTAGTGGATCCCTGGATGGATGGCTGTTCCTCTTCTTTTTCAGGCAGAATTTTCCCTCTGCCTTTTTCTGGGCAGCAGCAGCTTGACGTGGAATCATGAAATGTCAGGTGGATTGTGGCGGTGGCAGCAAGAGACACATGATGGGCTTTTGGATGAAAACCAGCTCTCCAGCTTCCCCATGAGATGGCTGGTACTTGGTGGAAGGTTATGTAGGAGTGAAAAAAAGGGTGAAGAGCATTAGTGGCTACAAAGCAGAGAACTCCCAGAGAAGTGCAAAACCTCAGAGGTCAGAGAGAGGGAACTGCTCTTTGCTGCCCTGGGACAAGAACTCAAAGGGGTATTTGCTGAGGCCCCTAACCTTAAGGAGCATCCAGGTGAAAAGAAGACTTCCTACAAGTAGCAAGGCACTCAGTGCTGGATGATATCCTGCTGGCCAGAAGTGCCCTGGGAAAGTAGAGACTGACAAGGGCTGCTGGACACAGCAGCTTCCGTTGGGGTGCAGATGAGCCAAGGGGGTTGGAAGAGGGGCTTTCTGCAAGAGCGGAGGCAGACCAGAAGGGAAAGCACATCTGTTCATTTGTTGGTGTTGTTTTGTTTTGTTTTGTTTTGTTTTGTTTCAAATTAGAACATTAGCAGCTGATGTCAGTGGTTTTCCAGATCCTTGGGTTCCTTTTTATCAATGTGCTTTCACTTCTAGCAACCAGCGCCTGAGTGCCTTTGCTGACACCTGTGCCTGGCTGCTGGCGTCTGCTTTGTGCTCAGGCAAAGGCGAGCCAGAAGTCCCTGGGTGTTTAGATACCCCTGGGGTGGTCCTTGTCTGTGACTGAGGAGGGTGGGTATGTAAAAGGCCAGCTCCCTGGCTCCAGGCTGGACACCCCCCAGAGCTTCCCATGGGGTGAGGCTTAGTTACCGTTCAGGGGATGTTGCATAAACCTGTGTCCCTGCTTGGCTTCAGCCTTTTGGCCGCCTCTCCCCACCCCCACGCTGCCTTATAATAAAGCTACTTGCATGCAAATCCTCCTCTCAGGGTCTGTTTCTGGGGAAACTGGCCTAAGATAGAATATGTCTTTTTTAAAAAATTCCATGTGATAATGTGAATTATGTTGCAAATTGAAATAAAAAATTATTGTGGGTTTTATAATAATTTTAAACAAAACTCTTAACAGTCCAAAAGTGCATATATTAAAAAAGTGAATCTTCCTCCCACCTCTGGCCCTCCATCCCCTAAGAGTCCCCTCTGGGAGCTCCTTCCAGAGATAAACAGAGGTGGAGGGCACACACAGCCACATGAGAAGTAGGTTGAACAGGGCCCTCCAAAAGTACCAGCTTCTAAGCCCTGGAACCTGTGCACGTTACCTTATTTGGAAAGAGGATTTTTGCAGATGTGATTCAAGTTAAGGATCTTGAGATAGGGAGATTATCCTGGGTTATGTGGATAGGTCCTAAAAACAATCACACATATCCTTCTAAGAGGAAGGCAGAGGGAGGTTCTACACCCACAGAGAAGACGTGAAGGCAAAGTAGAGAGAAATTTGGAAACGCTGGCCTCAAAGAATAGAGAGATGCAGCTATAAGCCAAGGAATGCAAGCAGCCACCAGAAGCTGGAAGGAGCCAGAAATGGGTTTTCCCCTAGAGCCTCCAGAGGGTATGTGGCCCTGCAACACCTTGACTTCTGGACTTCTGGCCTCCAGAACTGAAAGAATGGATTTCTATTATTGTAGTAAGCCACCAAGTTTGTGGTCACTGTTACAGCAGTCCTGGGAAATGGGGACATGTATGGATGGAACTGCAGGGGAGCCTTGGGGTGTGCATTTGATAGCTTGTCTGCTTGGGAAGAAAGTCTGCCGGGAACTCTGGGCTAGCAAGAACCTGGGTTTGCAGTGGGTTGAAGTGGGCCGTGGTGGGGATCTCATCAGGGAACCATGAGTCCACAGACAGTTGGCCCTAAAGTGGCATGTTGTTGGG
This sequence comes from Canis aureus, assembly GCF_053574225.1. NCBI lineage: Eukaryota > Metazoa > Chordata > Mammalia > Carnivora > Canidae > Canis > Canis aureus. Next base: position 26,227,581 of record NC_135632.1, on the reverse strand, counting down.
AGAGATGGACTGGAATGGGGGAAAGGCAGACGGATGCTTGGGGAAAAGGTCCCAAGGTCAGAGAATAAGAGTGGCAGTCATGGTCTCAGCGAGGATGCTTGTCAGCAGAACATCCAACTAGAAATGATTTAAACAGTAGGCATTTTTCTTCTCATCTCACCAAGCAGGAGGTCTGGAGGAAGGTGGGGTGGTTGCAGAGTCAGCAACCGATGGCTTTTCTGATGGCTTAAGGACATTGCAAAGGACCTAAGTGCTGTCACCTTTCTGTGTTCTGCCTACCAGGTCTCTCTTTGGGACACTAGGCCCAAGGTGGCTGCAGCAGCTCCAAGCTTCTCATGTGAACATGTTGACAACTGGGAGAACAGGTTGTTTTTTGCCACATGCTTCCCCCCCACCCCCAGCAAAACTATTCCCAGAAACTCTCAAGCAGAGTTTGCTTGGGTCCCCTTGGCTGGGGTTGGGTCGCAGACCCACATCATTGTCAAGGAAATGGTTAGCTAGAGCTACAGAGGGTGTCACTTTGAAAGGGAACCGGGGCTAACAAGTGGCTATATTGATTGGCAGCCAACAGTGTTTGCTGCTGAGTGGGACTAGAAAGGTGGGGGATGCTCCTGGAAGTATGCTAAAGAAAACGGGACATGGTGACAGCTTGGATAGCAGGAGAGTGAAAAGGAAGAATTTGATGTTTTTCTTCCATAAAGTCAATGATCTGGTTCTCTCAGACACCCATATTTCACTTCCTGTACAAATTTAGTAATACAAGTTAAGTTAGACCTTTTAAAACATTTATTCAACAAATAAATATTGAGTTCCTACTGTGTGTCAGCCACTGTGAAAAATGATGAATGGAGGGAATTGGGGCAGAAAGGATTGATGTCTTTAACTAGAGAGAAGGAATACAGTCATTAAAAATGAATTCCCACCCCCTGGCCTTTGCATGCCCATAAATAATTTCTCTTCATCGTCATGCATCCTGAGGATGGTGAAAGGCACCAAGTCACCAGGACCCCCAGGCAAGAGGGGAGAGGCAAGTGTATGTACGTTCTGGTGAAGACCACAGGGCCAGGTGAATTTAGAGCTTTGCAGCAGAGGAAGGGATAGTGAAGTCCGCACTAAAATTCTGAAATTTTCAGAATTTTTTAACAAATGCATTTTTAAAAAAACAGTATGCTTCAAAGCCTTCATTGTAAGCACAGAATGACAAGGAGGCAACCCTCAATGTGATAAAATAAGCTCGATCTCTAGATTTCCAAGGGTGTTTGGCATTAGAAGGGTGGAAGGTAATTCTGTAAGAGTATTAAACATATGCACAGACAGTTACTATCTTACAATTTCTGTGAGTCAGAATCCAGGTGGGCTCAACTGCTTCCCCTACAGAGAGTCTTCCAAGGCTGAAGCTGGGTATTGGCAGGTCAACATTCCTTACTAGGGGCTCTGGGGAAGAATCGACTCCTAAGCTCATTCGGGTTGTTGGCCAAATTCAATTCCTTGCGTTTGTAGTACTATGGTCTTGGTTTCCTTGCTGGCTGCCAATCAAGGGCAGGCCTTTGCTCCTAGGGACTGCCACATTCCTTCTCATGCTTTCTGTGTGGCCCCCTTAAGAACTTTTTAGACGAAATCAGGTGCTTTCAGGGTGGTATAGCCGTAGAAGAACTTTTTAGATGCTTAGACAGTCTGCAAGCTACAGAGGAGGACAGGGCAGATGGTTCTCCAAGAAGAATGAAGTGTATTAAATCAGTGACTATAGAGGGTTGAAGGGTGTTCTTGTAGTTAAGTGATCATTCATCACCACTTCTTTGAATGTGTCCTTTTTGAAATTCACTTGGCCAAGAATTTTAATAAAACTAAATAAAAAGGAAGGGCCTATGGATGGAGTGAGACTGGTTGAGAGACTATACTCAGCAATGAAGTGCTTTAATTAGACAGAAGTCTTTGCCCCTGGGCCCTGTGATGCCATCTTGTGCATTGACCTCTTTTGCGGCTTTTTCAATGGTTTGTGTAGAAATCTAGAAAGTAGTGGGCCTGTGGAGAAAGACCCAAAGCTGGTAAGCCACAGAGTATACTAGGTGGCCTTGAGGATCTAAAGATCATGGATGCTCTTGGGCTCTGCAAAAACATTCCAGTTGGGCATGGGAGGAAGACCATAAAGGGCACATTTGACAGTGGGAAGGGGGAGATTCTGGACAACCCACCCATGCCAGTGTCAACAAGAACTGCTTTTTCTGAATCTCTGTTTTCAGAGTTTCTAATTTAGATTACGGTTGGTATTTGTGGAAAGTACCCCCACTGTTTTAAAAAAAAAAAAAGAAAGAAAAAATCCAGGAAACCTTGAAAATTACTTATCTAATCCAGCTTTCTTTTTTTTTAAAGTAGGTTTCTGTGACTTCTTAATTCCCTTCTAATCTCATTATCTCTTAATTTGTCAATGTTGGATCAAGACCAGTCCAATGAAATGTAATAGAGGTACATTTAAGTATCACAAAAAAATCAGTTACATTTAAGTTCAAAAAAAATCAGTCATACAGAAGGGAGAATACTTGATTTGACAACAATTCTAATGAAAGGAATTTAATACAGGTCAACAGTATACCTACTACTCCCCTCCAGATGTTCCACATGCCCTGGGCTAGGACAAAGTGGGATTTATCAGATTACACCAGGTGTCGCTTTGTCCCCTCATTGTGTTCTCTCCTTTCCTCTGCTGAATCCCTCCTCCATCTCAAGTCTTCACCATGGGGATCCTCACACTTCCTGCCCCAGATGTTTATGGAATCATCTTTGATAACATCAGCTCTCCCTTTCTTTTGGCATCGAGCATGTTCCACCTTACTCTAGAGTTAATTTTTAAAATTGCTGTGCACACTCCATGACCCAACAACTAGCCATCCTTAATATTCATGTCCCCTGCTCCCATACTAATTTCTCTTGGGTTGCAAGTTTTCTGCAAACATTGGTTGAATGAACACAGAACAACATCAGGTTACTACTACTTATAAAAGAAAACCGGCCACATTTATGAACATGCCAGTCTGATACTGGCTGCCCTCAAGCCTCATGTTGCACCACAACTGCCATATTTGATGAGAAACACAGGCTATAGGGAGCACAGAAGAGAGAGGGATGGAGGGGACACTTGGAAATGGTTGAAAACAGTTGGGCATATTTATCTTAAAAGAATTAAAAACAGGGATCCCTGGGTGGCACAGCAGTTTGGCGCCTGCCTTTGGCCCAGGGCGCGATCCTGGAGACCCGGGATCGAATCCCATGTCGGGCTCCCAGTGCATGGAGCCTGCTTCTCCCTCTGCCTGTGTCTCTGCCTCTTTCTCTCTCTCTCTCTCTCTCTCTCTCTCTCTCTCTGTGACTATCATAAATAAATTAAAAAAAAATAAATTCTATAAAAAAAAAAAAGAATTAAAAACAGGCAATCCGGTAGCTGACTCCCTAACTTTGAGAGGCTGACCTATCATAAAGGAGGTAGACTCTGTTTTCCTTGGTTGCAAAGAAATAACTAGGTCCCTTTGGAGAGCCCCTGTGGAACGATTCAGCGATGGAGGTGGCTGGGGCCTGTGGCTGTCAACAACCAAGTACCAGTGTGATTCACATGTTCAGTCAGTTCTAGAGGCAGGAAGCACTAGAGCAGTTGATCCTCATAATCACCTAGGGACTTAAAAAGGCGCCACCCCTGGAGACTCCGTGTCTGTAGGTCTGGAGGGGAAAATGCGAGATCCACGTGAAACATTCCACCAGCCCAAGAGCCACACGACTGCAGGACCACCCTGATCCCTTCCAACTTCAACAAGCTGGGATGCATGGTTGGCTCATTGCTTTTAAGTGAGCACCCTCTTTGAGACAGAATTTTTTTATTTTAAGATTTTTTTGTTTATTTGAGAGAGCAGAATGAGCGAGAACAGGAGTAGGGGGAGAAGCAGAGGCAGAGGGAGAGGGAGAAGCAGGCTCCCCGCTGAGCAGGGAACTCGAAGCAGGGCTCAATCTCCAGACCCTGGGATCATGATGAGATAGAATTAACATCCTCTTCAACTGAGGTAGAAGGGATGTCTCTGAGTTTACATCTCTAGGAGTGACTGGCTTTTTTCACTTCGGTATAATGGATGAACCTTGAAAAGCCAGACACAAAAGGCCACGTAATGCATGATTCCATTTACACTAAATGTCCAGATAAGGCAAATCCATAGAAATCCATAGAAACGGTAGATTGGTGCTGCTTCGAGGGAGGGAGAGGGAGAGTGACTGCTAACGGGCACAAGAATTTTGGGGGGGGGTGATGAAAAATGTTCCAAATTTAAACTGTGGTAATGGTTGCACCATTCTGTGACTATATTAAAAACCATTGAATTGAAGACTAAATGGGTGAGTATTTAGATATTTCGATTATATCTCAATAAAGATGTTTTTAAAAAGTGGTGCTTGTAATTGAAGACAGTTTAGGAAATGCAAATGAGGAAAAGAAAGCAAAAACCCTACTCTCATTATCACTGAGAAGAGAGCCACATAACAATGTAACATCTTGGTATATTTTCTTGTAGTATATATTCTGTTTACATTTGCATATTTGGGATCTTACTGTTCATACTGTTTCTACTTCATCAATTTAAATGGCTGTAAAGTATTTCAGTATACGAACAATAGTATTTTAATTTGCTCCATTAGCTTCCTATTGGTGGATTTTAGGTGTTTCCATTTTCTTGTGCTTGCAAACCATGAATATTCTTTTTTTTTTAAGAAGGAGAGAGAGAGAAATCGGGGTGGGGGGGGTGGAGAGAGAGAGAGAGAATCCTAGGCAGGCTCCACGCCAAGTACAGAGCCTGACGTGGGACTTGATCTCCCAACCCTGAGATCAGGACCTGAGCCAAAATCAAGAGTCAGACACTTAATTGACTGACAAGCCCTCCAGGTGCCTGAACCATGAATATTCTTTACCTTTTATCATTCATTACACTTCATATCATTTTTTGATTTAAAAGTCCATACTTTTTAAGCCAATTTTTTATTTTTATCCCACTGAACCAAATTTTACTTTTGATTTTACTGTGAAAGTTCTTACTAGTGAAAGGGCATTGGGCAAGAAGGTAAAGGTCAGGGCTCATCACAAAAGTATTGCCCTACTTAAAGCTTATTTGGGCCATGAATCATCTACAGGTGATTCTGTAGAGTCACCTTCCCATATGAGGACAAAGTAACTTTAAAAGAAGCAGGAAGACTCGTCTCTATTAAATGGTAGTTGGCTGTTTTGTTTTCTAGTCTATATTTGTTTTTGCCAGTAGTAAACCATTCCAGTCTTTAGCTTCAAATAGCCATTTACTTACCTCAGGATTCTTTGGGTCAGCTGAACAGTTCTACTCTGGAGCACCTTAGCTAATCTCTCCTGGGCTCTCTTATGCCTCAGCTGACGGCTGGATGGTCCAGGGTAGCCTTGGTCACATGGCCGGTTATTGCCTGGCCATTGGCTGGGGCAACTTGGTCTTATATATCTTAATGCCCAGGAGGTTAACTGGGCTTATTCACACAATGTCAGTCCCAGGGTCCTCAAGAGTCCCAGTGTGCTAGCTTATTTCATGCTTTGGTTTGCATCACATTTGCTAATGTCCCATTGGCCGAAGAAAGTCATGAAACCAATCTCAGATTCAAGAGGTGGGGAGAAAGACGCTATCTCCTGATAGACAATCTGCAACATTCTGTAGCAGCACAGATGCAGGAAGTGGATGAATTGGTGTGGGGCCAGTTTAATAATTTACCAGATAATCTTTGCTAAAATATCTAGTGACCTTAATGGTGACCAGCATATGACTCTGTGTGCTCAATTTTCATACAAGAATATACTTCCAGCTCCCACATACAGAATACCCAGGAGAATGGTATCACATCCTCCGGGCAGATTAAGTCACACTTTTTAATGGTAAACTCCTCTCATCAATGTTAAATGTGATTTATAGCAATTTTGGTTAAGACTTTGAGAGTAGAAGATGGCAGCAGGAGAACCTACCCTAAAAATGGGATGGCAAGTGCATTCATTCATTTACTCAACAACTGTTGAACACTCATTTGTGCCAGACCCTTGCCTAGATGCTTGGGATTTGTCAGCAATGAGATAAATAAAATCCTTGCCTTTGTGGAGATCCATTCCTGTGAAGGAGGGGGCAATAAGTAGGTAAACAAATCCATGCCAAGTAGTGATCAATAAGATGAAGTGATAGGGCAGGGGACAGTGGGTGATATGGGGATTTCTCAGAGGACACCAAGTAGAGTTGGCCAGTCTCTCTGAGATCGTTTTCATTGTTTTGACTTTGGTTTGCTCTTCATCAGCTTGTCCTTTGGTGAGTGCAGATGCTGATACAGTCTCTGGAGAATTTACCTCTAGGCTATAGTGGAGCAGGGAGCCAGAGAGAATGGAAGGACTCATGGGATGGGGGTACTGGACAGTCAGAGATCTGACATGTCCTGAAGGCTGGATATTCTTCTTGGACACTCTATTAGAAGTCCACTTACCAGGAGTAGGGTCCTTAGAGGGCGTGCTCTGGGATTAGTGTAACATAATTTAGCCTGAGGGAGCAGGGAACATGGGGAGAGATGGCTGAGTTAGAATCATGGTAACCATAGCAACAAGACGCTGACAATTGGGTCACCGTGGAGAGAAAATTGACTGAAGAGAATATTGACCGAATGCCAAAGTGGGACTGTGGCACCTTGAATTCACCAGGTGGGGAAAGTCAGGAGACAAAATCTGTTGTGTTGAGCGTTCCACAGCATCAAGGTCTTAGCCACTTTCTTTTCAGAGTGAACCCAAGGCCAAGACACCCAGCCTTGTGTAGCTCTATCTGTTGCTAGTTTCCTTCCATTTCCTCTGCTGTTAAGATTTTGAGCCAACCTTTGTTCTGGGCCATCTTTTGGGTTAGCATTTTATGATTATTGGTAAGGTGTCAGGACTCAACCATAGAGGAAGGTGGTAATTTTGATGTAGTCTTAAAAGTTCTAGAGTTTTGGGGGCACCTGGGTAGCTCAGATGGTTGAGCATCTGACTTGATTTTTTTCTCAGTTCGTGATCTCAGGGTCGTGAGATCAAGCCCTGCGTCGGCTCTACACTGGGTGTGGAGGCTGTTTAAGATTCTCTCTCCCTCTACCCCTCCTAGCCCCCCAAAAAATAGAAAATAATTTTTTAAAAAGTTCGAGTTTTTTGCTGACATACTTTCAGGCCCCCAACTCCAAAGTAAATCCCTTTAATTATATACTGTGGGAAAGCTCTTTTAAATCCTCTCTTTTCCAGATAGTAGATAATGTGAAGACATAAAAAAGGTTAGAAAATGATCCTTCATCCACCTCAGAATGTCTGAAAAAAGAGTAATAAAGTGGCAAATCCCATTTACTCCCAGAGAGCCTAATTTCCTCACTCATCAACGCAAGTGGGAGGGACTTGGCAAGTCTCTGGATAGAGAAAGCGTTTCTTGTTTAATTGTTATCAAACAAAGCTGCTTCCAAGTCTGCTGGAGAGGACATGCTCACCCCTGATGCATTCAGTATGTGTGTGAAATGTCAGCTTCTGGAGGATGTAAGTCCCGTGCTGCGACAGTATGAGGTCCCGCTGAGCAGCCAACAGGATGTAGCAGTTCTGAGATGCTTAACTGTTTGCACTCAGAACCGTGGCAGCGACTGTCCCCACTAACAGCTAGGTTTGCTCAGCTGTCACCCCCTTAACCTCAAAACATCCAACCTCATCATCTCCAGCATAATCCCGAGTCCTATATTGTAACGTGCCTCTTGTGGTTCTCATTCTGCGCAGGCTGGCGCATGTCAGCAGACAGCTCCGGTAGTATGTATGGCTTGCCATCATCACCTGCCACCCCACAACCCCTTCCCACCTTCCACGTATGTGACTTCAGAGAAAACCACACATACCAGGACCAAATCACCCCGCTTGTCCTCGCATCCAGGAGAGTGTTATCTTGCACATGCAGGTTTAGTTTTCCTGCCAGCTTGTCGTGGGTGGTACTTCAGGAGAAGCCAGAGCAGCTTCTCGAGCTGGGATGCTCTTCCCCAGTGGGGGGTTTTTATCACTCTTTCCCAGGATATGCTGGTGGTAGTGCTGGGCCTCAAGGTAGCTTATCACCAATTAGCCTTCAGGGCTGCAGGTGTAATGCAAGGTCACAGAGTGTCTGGCATGGAGAAAGTGAGGTTGGGTGTGCCAGCTTTGAGTGTGGTGAAAAATTAAAAACACTGAATTCCGTTCAGTAGCAGCTATTTTGTTTTATTTCTCTCAAGTTAGACCAGGTGACTTTTACAATGGTGTTCCTTCTAGACATTTGCTCGGGCATCCAGCTCTTCCTAGAATAATAAGAATAGGATAGTTAGCTTCTACTATGGAATAAAATAGCCACCTTTTAGTGAATTTCAAGAACAACCCTTTATTGTTGCTAGTGAGTCTGCAGATCAGCCAGGTGACTGCTGATCTGGCCTCGGTTTGACTAATCCCACCTGGGCTCACACAGATGCCTCGGCAGCAGCTAATAGGTCCAAGATGGTCTCTCAAATGTCTGCCATCCTCCACCAGGCTCGCCTGGGCATGTCCTCAGCACATAGGCAAGGCTGCGTGAGAGCAAGGGGAAGCAACAAGGCCCATCAGGGCACAGGTTCAGATCTCCTGTAAGATCACATCTACCATATTGCCTTGGTCAGAAAAAAATCAGAAGACCAGCCTGGTTTCAAGGGGTGGAGAGACAGACTCTCCCTCTTTCTGCAGAGGTATGTTGTAAAGAGGCCTGGATACAGGGAGACAATAATTAAGGCCATTTTTTGCAAACAATGCATCTCAAATAATAATGACAGTTGTTATTATTATTTTGTTGGGCTCTCAAAGGGCACTAAGGTTGGTTACCTTTCTTGAGTGGTGGAGAAAATCAGGCAAAGACGTGAATTTAAGCAAGGGGGGTGGGGAAAGAGTCTTGGGATGGAAGACTGTACTGCCTGCATATCATCTGCCCCCTTTTCTACATCTGAGAACTAAGCTTTTTTTTTTTTTTTTTAACATATTCTCTTTGAACGTTATGAAAGCCAAAGTTGTCTAAAATGAGACCGACTGCTTTCTTAGACTCTATTATGTTGGCCTAATTACATATCAGGAAAATGTTTTTCTGGGGCATTGTGTGTAAAACAAAGAGGAAAACAACATCTCCAGCCGGCCCCAGCGTCCTTGCCCCTCCCTCCTGCTGGCAGAGGCAGCGGTCCTGCAGGAGGCCCAGGGGGAGGATGAGGGCTGGGAAGGCAGGGCTGCTGCAGCCCCAGCTGGAGGGATTTGCCCTTTCCCCAGAGAGCAGAGGGGCAAGTCATTCCTTTCCCTGTCCTTCCCTCCTGCACAGCTCATGGTGGCTTCCATCTGGTGGGGGAACCGTGTTCATCTCTCCACACCCCCCCAACAGACCGGGATCTCCTGCCGCAGCAGAAGAGCCTCAACTATCTTGCTTCCCAGGTGCCCAGCAAAGAACCAGTTTGACTAACTGTGGAGATTCATAAATGGAGAGTGGTAGGAGTGTAGCTCTGCCCTCTGGGATGCTGAAGGACTCACTGAGTTTTCAGCAAAGACTGGCCCAGTGTTAAGCATCCACTTATCATTGAATAAATAGAGATGAAATGTTCCTTGGCATTTCCCTCCTGCCCGGCCTTCGGATCTCTACTTTCCATCACATGAGGGTATGACTGTTCCCCACATGCCCTTGGTGGCCACGGCCCCTGCTGCACCCAGGCTCAGCCAAGGCAAACCTTCATTTCCTGACAGCATGCTAACACCCTGTCTCGTCTTCAGTACCAGCCACATGCTAGACCTCTTGCCGTCTGCCACTTCCCTTCTAAAATGTCTTGCTCGTGGTCTCCCAAGACCTCACTGTCAACTGCAGAAAGTCTTTCGGTTGTTGTGTTGCTTGCCCTCTTGTGACATTTGATGGTGTGAATCTTTCTTCTTAAACCCATTTCCCACCCTGACTGCTCAAGAGCTGATTTATCCCCATCCAGCCTCTGTTTTCTTTATTTTCCACTCACCTCCTCACCAGGAGATCCTGTCCTCACCAACCTCAAGCCTCCTGAGTTTGCAGCTCCCAAGTATTGAGTATTGGCTGTCTCCTCCAGTTCTTTATTTTCATCCTGCCTTCCCCTGCATTTAACTGTGTATTCATTTCCTATGGCTGCTGGAGTGGCTTAAAACAACAGATTTATTCTCTTACCATTCTGGAAGTCAGAAGTCCAAAATGGGTTTTAAGAGATTGAAATCAAGGTGTTGGCAGAGCTGCATTCTTTCTGGAGACTGTAGGAGGGAATCTGTTCCTTGACTTCAATTTATAGAGGCTGTCTTGCTCAGGGCCAGTCACTCTGACCTCTGCTTCCATCCTCACACCTCTCTCCCTAACTGGCCAACCCCCCGTCCTCCCTCCATCCCCAACACCTGCTTCTCTCTTCAGAGGACCCTTTTGATTACATTGAACCCACCTGGATAATCTCCCCTTCTGGAGATCCTTAACTTTATCACATCTGCCCAATCTCTCTTACCGTGGAAGGTGATGTAGCCCCAGGCTCCAGGGATTAGGACATAGAAGTATTTGGGGGAGTGGATGGGTATATTCTTTCTACCACAGGCCCCATCTCATCTAGCTGCCTCCTGGACCTTCCACTGTTCCTTGAACTCAGCATGTCTAAAATGGAATTCACTCCTTCTCATTGTCTTTTTTATCCTGGACACCTTGGTTCAACATATGATCAGCCAATAATCAGGCCCCCAAGTCATGTGCATAAAACGTAATTTAATTTAGCAAGCCTGATAGTGATAGACACCGGGGTAATCTTTAGTGTTTTGCTATTGCAAACAGTTCTCCAGTGAATAACTTTGTACATTTGACATATATATATATATATATATATATATAGGATCAGTTCCCAGAAGTGAGATTGTTGTGTCAAAGGGTAAATGTATTTGCAATTTTGAAAGATACTGTCAAGTTGTTCTGTATGAGATTGAATCAATTTGCCTTCCTGCCAGCGGTGTATGAGAATGCTTACTTCCCCGTGGTCTTGTCAACAAAGTAGTTGTCAAACTTCTGGGTTTTTACCAGTATGATAGGTGAAAATATGTATCTCAGTAGTTATAGTTCGCTTTTCTCTTATTGTGGGATGTGGTGTTTTTTAGTGTGCTTAATGGCCATTTGAATTTCCTTTTTTTTTGTGATTCTACTCTCTTCCTGTTTGTGTCCATTTTAAAACTTGGATTACTGGTTTTTTTTAAATCAAATTTTAGGAGCTCTTCCTTTTTTTTTCTGTAATATGAGCTACAAATGTTTTCCCATCTTTTCTTTTGTCTCTTCACTTTACATAGCTTGTCCCTTGTCTTGCAGAAGGGTTTTTATGTCACCAAATTTATTATTTTTACTTCATAGCTTCCAGACTCTGAGAAAAGGCTTCCAGTAGATCCTTTAAAATTAAAATAATAAAACTGTTTTCAGTGTGGGGAGTTGGACACAGGCATCTATGTCTTCTGAAAAATCCCAGTGAAAGGATACAAAAGGAATGATCAATGATAGATACATCGGTAAGTAGGTAGATAGATGAAAAGATGATAGAGTCAATTCTCATTATTCATGGATTCTATATTTGCAAATCCTACTTGCTTAAATTTGTTTGTAATCCTCAAATAAATAATCTTGGTGCTTTCACCGTCACTTGTAGGCATATGCAGAACGGCAAAGAATTTGAGTTGCCAATATTCACGTGCCCCAGCGAAGGCATACTGTTGTTTCAGCCCTTATAAACAAGTGTCCTTTTTTGCAGTCTACTTAGTGCCACATTTTTCACACTTTTGTGCCTTTTATTGGTGATTTTGCTGTTTAAAATAGCCCTAAACCTAGTGCTGAAGTACTCTCTGGTGTTCCTAGGCACAAGAAGGCTGTAATGTGCCTTACAGAGCAAAGACACATGTTGCATAAGTTTTGTTCAGCCTTGGGTTCTAGTACTGTTAGCTGTGAGTTCAAAGTTAATGAATCAACAAGATATATTCAAAAAGGTGCCTTTCAACAGAAACACACATAAAACAAGGTTCTGTATTGATCAGGTGATGAAGATATTGTCATCAGAAGAAGCTCAAAGAAACCTAACCCTGTGTTTCCTCTAGAGCACTGTATTCGGTAATTCTTGTGGCAGCATTATAGAACATAACTCCCATGAATAATGAAAACTGACTGCAGATAGATAGACAGACAGATAGATAGATGAGATATTCACAAGAACAAAAAGGCTGGAAGAAGGGAAAGTAGAAGAGGATTGATTTCAACACATTTTAGAAAAGGAAAATAGAGGGATGCTAATTGGCTTAGCAAAGTGCAGGAAGCTGCCACCTAAATGTACAAGGAGCCATTTTTTCTTGCAGAACCTGAGAAAAGCTCTGGTTTTCAAAGTATAAATGACCATGGGATGGTGAGAAGTGAACAGCAGAGCTGACAACAGAGGCATTGGTTTAAAATCCTTACATATTGTGATAAGATTACTAGCTCCCGTCTTTGTAGCTTTTGGGTCTCCAAAATAGAGCTGCAGAAAATTTTAAAATGTAATAAAAAGGCTGAAAGATAAAGGAAATCTTTCAAAAGGAAAAATAAAAAGACCGAGTAAGACAATAGGGAGGGGTAATGACATGAAAATATCAGTCCTCCATTTTGACTTACAGAAGATCCAGAAAGAAGGGAGAAAATGGAGAAACCGAAAACTGTCAAAGGAAAACCAAAGAACACTTTTCAGAACTGAAGGACAAGAACCATCAGAATGTGAGGCCATCAAGTGTGTGTAGCCCTATGAGCAAAAACGACCCACACCAAGGCATATTGTGAAATTCTGAAACTTCACGGGAAAGATATCCTAAAAGCTTATGACACGTAACAGGTTACAAAGTATTAGCAATCAAAGTAGATATCCCAATAGCAGTGCTGATTTCTAGAAGCTAGTGAAGCAGTACTTGAAAAATCTTAATGGAAAAGTAGATTTCAGCCCAGACTTCTCTACTCGAACTGTTAGTTAAAGGTGAGGATAGTTATACTTTTATGAATGCACAGATTCAAATGACTTCCAGGGCATTTGCTTCCTAGGGAGCCACTGGAGGATGCAGTCCAGCAAAATGTGGAGGAACCCAAGAAAGAGAAAACACCAGCCTTAGATAGCAATGGCAGATGAACCCAGTCATGGAAAGCATCCAGACCAGGATTGGAGCAAGGGTGTAGAAAGCTCCAGATGTCCCTAATGGAGAAAAAAACAAACACAGAATTAATGTATTTAGGCACATGGGATATTTATCGATGGGCATAAAGTATAGCTGTTGGAGCATGGAATAAATATTAGTCATGGGTTCACATACAACCAGACATGTGAAGGAAAAAAATATTGAGGACATAATTAACTCCAGGAAAAATAAAGTATCCTGTGAAAAAGAAGGCAGAGTCACAATGCATTGCTTGCCCTGGCAATGAGCAACATGTGCAAAGTTGTGATAACACAAACACTAACTTTTGATTTGATTAGAATTACACTGTGACCATTTGGGGCACTAAGAAAGAAATGTGTATGGGAATGCTAAGCCTTTACTTCTCATGGTAGGAAATAAAAGGATATCTAAAGTTGAAAGGAAAGAAACAGTGGTATATACATACCCTGCCAATAAGTGTTGGGCATTAGTGTTTTGGCAGCAATTTTACAAAAGACACACATGTGTCTTTGCAGGGCTCTACCTTCACACACCCTCTCCGTGAAAGGCGAAGGCCCAGCCTGGTGGCAGTCAGGAATAGAGGCAAACATTCCCCAGTCACTGTTTCCAGGTATGGAGACCATCCCAGTGCTGGTCCCACACACTTTTCAGATATGGGAAGTAAAATTCCTCTCTTCATCTACACAGTCATGTGGAAGGATCCAAGTCTTTTCTTTGAAACTGCGTTTCTCCCAGATTGCTTCCACAGATTGAAAGAGGAGAAAAGAGAAGAGCAAACTGACATTCAGGATACCAACTTTCTCACTGGACCAGTATGCTACCTCCTCATTACTTCCCTGCATGGAGGATCTTTAAAAATGATCAAAAGACAAAAGCATTTCTTAGTAAACTCTACATTCTGTTGTCATGATTTTTGGAGGGTAAGGGAAGGTTGCATTGCATGTCTGTTTCCTTAGTTGATTTGCAACCACTGGAGAAATTATAGAGAACAAAGGGGGGGAAAAAGCCATAAATACAAATGAATTCCTTTTACACAAGTTGCAAAACCACAGGACATGCTCCATTTTTTTAGCACTCCAGGTGTGATCGGAGATTACGGATCCACACAGGAGAGTGGAGAGTTAATTAAAATTTGTGCTCCTACTTCCAGAAAGAAATGTCTTTCCGTTTGATAAGCGGGCTGTCTTTGGAGTGCTGTTTGTGCTTTTCTGTCCTCACTGGAGTGTCACAGGAAAGCAGATCAAAGGGAGCCTCCACCCGGATAGGTTTTCTCCCACCTTTCTGAGCTAATGGACTTGAAAGCCTCCTCCACTGACTGCATGGGGCTCATGTCATATTCTAGAAATGCCATCTTCATGCAGTATTGGTAGTATGCAAACCGGCTTTGATAGATGCTTACAGAAAAACCACGTTTACCATTAATTAAATCAAGACCACCCCAAACAGTGGGAGCGGGAGAGTGTGGCAGAGTGCGGCGCCTCGCCCCCTGCCATTTGTACTTTACGCTGCGGCTCACCACGTGACGGCCGGATAGTGACACTCGAGGCTGAACCCTCAGCTCTCTCCGGCAGGGTTGTGTTTTGTTGTGTTTTCTCTTTTCCTTTTAGACTCTCTGCTTCTGCACCCTCCGGCTGACATCCCCTACCCTGAGGGGAAAAACTGTTTGGGAGAAATCCTGCTGTCTTTCTCTTTAAGGTAGTGACAAAGTGAAATAAAATAGAGCAAAACAGAGGCAGCCCAGGCACCGCCCGTCCGCGGCAGGCCCGGCTGCGGCGGGGCGGTCCATTGTCTGGCGGCTCGCGGTGCCCGCCGCGAAAACCCCAGCCGGCCACGGTCACTAATAAAAGGACTCCATTCTGCCTCTCAGGGCTTTGTGAGGCGCCAAAGCTTGTCCCAGTTGCCATGGCTACTGTCTGATTGTGGCGGGTTTGTCACAGCGCTTGATAAAGTGGGAAGGTTATTCTTGATAGGCCCAAGTAATCATAACCTCGCAAAGCTTGAGAGTGTGGATTTAACACTCTTCCCTCCCTCCTTGAAACGGGGACTGCAGGAGATGGGGGCAGGGTTGTCAGGACAAAGCAGCCACAGCAGGTGGCGGGGGCCTGGCCCAGTGAAGAAGGCTGCAGGCAGCTGGTGTGGAAGGGGGTTCCCCCTTGTGGCCAGGGGGCTGGGCAGAAAGGGGTGTCGTGGGGTCACCTGCCATCTCCGGGCCTGAGTGGGGACTTCAGGGAAAGGGTCAGCATGGGGGCCCCTCCTGGCCCTCCGGTCAAGTGATGAGACGTGGGCCTCTCTCTCCTTTCCTCCCTTCCCTTCCCTTCCCTTCCCTTCCCTTCCCTTCCCTTCCCTTGCCTTCTTATTAAGGCCCCTTCCTTTCTCCTGCTCCTTAGCCTGCCTGTCCTTCCCCTGCCCTCTCCCCTTCCTCACCCCACTTCCCTTTCAGAGCCCTCTTCTCAAGTGGAGAAGGATGACGGAAGGTTAGCTCTGAGGTAACAACTGATTATATTTGGCCTCTGAATTGCAGACTCTTCGGTGTCATCAGAGGAGACCTGAGTGATGCGTGTCTGGGTGGTGCCGTCAGTGAAGTATCAGACTCTTGGTTTCGGGCCTGGTTGTGATCTCAGGGTCAGAAGATCAGGCCCCACCTTAGGCTCTGGGCTCCACAGGGAGTCTGCTTGAGACTCTCTTTCCTCTCCCCCTGCCCCTCCTCCCCGCCCCTCACTTACTCACTCACTCTCTAAAATAAATAAATGAATCTTAAAAAGAGAGAGAGAGAGACCTAATTGACTATTCAGGCAGTGCTTCTCCAACTTGCTGAATCAGGACTAGTGAGAAGGTTCTTTCAAACAGATTCCAGGGCACATCACCCCCAGGTTTCTGATCTGGTAGGTCTCGGCAGGGTCCCATGACTCTGTGTTTCTAACAAGTTCCCAGGTGATGCCAATGCTGCCGGCTGGGGGACCACACTTGGAGAACTGTCGTCATAAGCCAAGATACATTTTTTACAGTTGAGGAAACAGGCTCCCAAAGGATCAGTTAGTTGCCAGGAGTTCAGGTGACTTGGTAGCCACACCGGGATGGGCACCCAGCAATGGGGGTTTTAGAAGCCATTTTAAAGAGGCAAGGCTCGTCTCTCTGCCAGCTCCCTCACTCAAGAGCAGCCAGATGAGCTGGTTCTATTTCCAGAAGGCCTCCAGCAGGACAGCCACTCATTACCTATGGTCCCCTGTGAGCAGTGCCAGTCCCAAGTGAAGCTCACCTTCCGCGGTGCTCAAGGCCCGGTGTGGTCTTCTATTGTACGTGCTGGACCTCTTCCCCTGGAATGCCTCTTCCCCAGCTCCACCTGTCAAGTATCTGCCCAGCCCTTGGGCCTCAGGAAGCCTACCTTGACACACAGTTGGCATCCTACCTCTTCTGCTGACCTTCGAAGCTTCGTGGCCCTGCCAGTAGGCCATTTCATATTTCCATTACTCGAATGTTTGTGCTGTTGCCTCTGCCGGACTGTGAATTCTAGCAGCAGGACCTTCATTCATCATTTGTACCCCACAAAATAGAAATACTGGCTGACTAGCCCTGGTTGGAAGGAATCTGGACCCTGGTCTGAGATGTTCTGTGGTTCTGAAGCCAACCTCCGAGATGGGGAATCCATGGTAGACACCGGGCAGGGTGGAGGCCTCACTTCCAATGTCAGCAGGGAGCCCAGGGAAAGAAACCAGGCCTGGTGCAAAGTGAGAGCATGACATGGAACCCAGGGCAGTGGCCTCTCATTACGGTGCCCTCCCATGGCAGCAGGACTGAGTTTTTAAATTGAAAGGCAAGTCAGTGCTCCCCACCACCACACACACACTGATTTGAAGTACGGAGAGTGCTCATTACCCCGTTTACGTCAGGATGTGTAACACAGGTGAAGCTCCCTGTGTGTGTGACTGTGTGTGCATGGGTGACTGTGTGTCTGTGTCGCTGCTATGGCTGGATGCAAACGACTTGATCGTTTATGTGATATAATCTAACTCCCCACAGCACGCTCCAAAATCCTTAGCATGTGTTGTCATCAGCCCTGAATACAGCTCTGAAGCAAGGTGATTGTGCTTCTCCAGGAGACTTACAAGAGGCTATTTGTCCAGACAAGAATAAAACCAAATTAACACATTAATCCTTTGGCTCTAATTCCTTGTCGCTGCATAGACTGAGTCAGGACCCAGAAAGAAATCTTGTGTTGGCAGTTTGGCTCCAGAGTCTATAAGCATCCTTGGAGCGGGACCTCCAGGCTGCAGGGTGCCCCGCTTCTTTCCTACTCTCGAGTTGGCCAATTGACCAGTGCCCCCTCAGTCACTCGGCCCCGCAGCCCTCACAGTGGCCTTTCTCTCCCAGGGTGTCGAGGTGCAGACGGACTACGTGCCCCTGCTGAACTCCCTGGCGGCCTATGGCTGGCAGCTCACCTGTGTGCTACCAACTCCTGTCATCAAGACTACCAGGTAACAACAGTCATCGTCAGTATTATTCAACACCTACTCTGTGCTGCACACTTCATGCACATCATTTATCTAATCCTGTGATGAGCCCGTGAGGCTAGAGTGGTTACACAGACTCCAGCTGGGAAGTGACTGAGCTGGGATTTCAGATTGGTTTTCTTTTTTCCAGATTTTTTTAAATTTAAATTCAATTTGCCAACATATAGTATAACACCCAGTGCTCATCCCGTCAAGTGCCCCCATCAGTGCCTGTCACCTAGTTACCCCAGCCCCCTGCTCGCCTCCCCTTCCACAATCCTTTGTTTGTTTCCCAGGGTTAGGAGTGTCTCACGGTTTGTCACCCTCTCTAATTTTTCCCACTCAGTTCCCCTCCTTTCCCTTATAGTCCCTTTCACTATTTCTTATATTCCACATATGAGTGAAACCATATGATGATTGTCCTTCTCCGATTGACTTCTTTCACTCAGCATCATATCCTCCAGTTCCATCCACAAACGAATCCAATGGTGGGTTTTCATCTTTTCTGAAGGCTGAGTAATATTCCATTGTATTACATAGACCACATCTTCTTTATTCAGTCATCTGTAGATGGACACCGAGGCTCCTTCCACAGTTTGGCTATTGTGGACATCGCTGCTATAAACATTGGGGTGCAGGTGTCCCATCATTTCACTACATCAGTATCTTTGGGGTAAATCCCCAGTAGTGCAATTGCTGGGTCATAGGGTAGCTCTATTTTTAACTCTTTGAGGAACTTCCACACAGTTCTCCAGAGTGGCTGCACCAGTTCACATTCCCACCAACAGTGCAAGAGGGTTCCCCTTTCTCCACATCCTCTCCAAAATTTGTTGTTTCCTGTCTTGTTAATTTTCCTCATTCTCACTGGTGTGAGGTGGTATCTCATTGTGGTTTTGATTTGTATTTCCCTGATGGCAAGTGATGAGGAGCATTCATTCTTAACCATCACCTCTGCACTCCTTTTCCCACATGGGGAGTCTTGGCCCATGAATCATGACTGCCAGGCATGTCCAAGATGAGCCTGCTGGGTTGAGGGGACCCAGGGCTCTCAGGTACAAAAGAAATTGAGTCCCTACTCTGTGTCCTATGCTGGCCTGAGGAGGTACCTTGCATGTAAAGCTTCATTTAGTCCTCAAAAAAATCATGTAGGGTAAAATCTTTTTATGAAACCTATTTTACAGCTGAGGAAGGTATGGCCAGGGAGGTTGAAGGACTTACCCAAGATCATGATCCTGGTCAGTAGTCCCACAAAGAGGATATGAAGACCTGTGGTCTTGGCTCTTGTTTGTGGCACTCCCTACAGTTTCACATTTAGGAGAATTTGTCCACCTTAGGTTGGCCCACCCTCCATTGAGCTCATGGGCATTTCCCAGGCACATCAACCCTGAAAGGCCTTCCATCTGTATTTCAGGTTTATCTCAACTAATCCTCCCAACTATCCTGTGGGGTTATAAGCATAGATATGATTCCCATTTTACAAGTGAGGAAACTGAGGCTCAGAGAGGCTCTATCATGTACCTGAGGCCACACAAGCCAGTAAGTGGCAGAACTGAGACTAGACCCTCAGTCTCCAGAGTCAGGTGCTCCTCTACACCAGGCAGCCTTGTCACCGACCTGGCCTTCAATATTCCACCTTCCCTGAGTCCTACTGCATGCTCACCATTGCAGGGTGATGGCCAGCATGAGGCAAGGCTGGTGATTTTGGGGGGACAGCTGGGCAGTGCAGCTGCGGAGCAGTCGCGGACTGAGGGTGGAGAATGATGGTGACGATCTCTGCCTTCCTGGGTCCCTCCATGAGGCTGTGTGGGCTTTCCACATGTCTTCCTCCTGACACTGGGCCACAGCGGGTCTGCACACAACCAGGCATTGGTCTGCAGCCACCTTTGGGCCTCAGGCCATGGGGAGCGTCCAGGCTGCATGACAGCCAAGATTTCTGTGGGTATGGGATGGTGCGGAGGGGTGGAAAGAATGCTGAATTTGTGCATTGTCCATGACCAGTCCAGACCCTTCCACTTGCTAACTGTCCATTCTGGTCAAGTTCTGTAGCTTCTCTAAATCTGTTTCCTTGTTCATAAGTTGGAAGAATTCCTGTCCCCCTACCTACTCCAAAGGACAAGAGTCGTGATGAGAATGGATTTGAATGTGAAGCCCCAGCTCATTTTGAGCTCTCTACACCCAGAGGGTACAGACAGGTGTCTCTGTCTCCCTCTCAGATCCAATAACTGCTCTATAATCCCCCCTAATCCTCCGCTTGCCTGTGCCATACACGCCTCCTCATGGTGGAGTGGAGAGAGCCTGGAACCAGGCAGGTTTGAGCTTGAAACCTCACCGTGTGATCTCAAGCCCGATCCTTAACTGAGCTTTTGTCTCCTGTCTTTACAGACGGGCGGCAGTCCCACTCCTTGGAGCTCTGTGGTGAGGCTTAAATGAGCCATGATGTGTGAAATCACCCAGTCCAGCCCCAGCACAAAATATGTTCATTTTCTCCCTCCTTTCCCTCTGATACTCCATGCAGTGGCGCTTGCCTCAGCAGAGAAGACCGTGATCTCCTTCACAAATATTTCTGCCACCTTTAAAGGCGGCTCTGTGGGGGCCGAGAGGAAAGCGCACCCATAAAAATGTGTAGTGCTGCCGAGCACCCCTCACCTGTGCCTACAGGAGCCAGGCCGCCTCAGGGCCCAGGAGGGGCAGAGCTCACCACCCGTCCTGGGCCACTCTGACCTCTCCTCGGCTCATATCCAAAGACAGATTTGGAAGAGGCCTTCCACCTCTTGAGAGTCACTAAAGAAGCCAGTTTGTCATCATTTGGCCAAGATGCCGGCTGTTATTTCACACTGAGGGAAGGGGAGCTTCCAGCTACGAAGCTGACTTGGCAGAGAGGCCCACGACGCTTTTGTTGGGCGCCTGGCAGAGACCCCTGGAATCCAGTGGAGGGGGATGGCTTGGTGTGTGTGTGGGGGGGGGGGGCAGCTTCTCGATTTCCGACCCTCACTGTGGGCGGCAGCTTTCCTTTCTGCGGGCGCTCGGCCCTAATGACCTTCGGGACGGGCGCATCGGTGAGGTTGGGGCCCCCCCAGGTGTAACACAGTCTCAGCTCTGTGTGTGTTACAGGGAGGGGAATGTGTCCACCAAGCAGATCGTCTTTCTTCAGAGACCGTGTCTACCTCAGAAAATGAAGAAGAAGGAATCAAAGGTGAGTGACCTTGATTTTCCTGGGCAGGACTCCGCCTGCAGCTGGACCTTCTGTGGCGCAGAGTGGGCAGCCGGCTCTGACTTCCTGAGCCCTCGGCAAGCAGAATCACACCCGAGGCTGCCGAAACCAGCCAGATGGGGGCGCCGGGGGGCGCCGGGGGATCTCCCTGTCCGCCAGCCTCCCGCAGTCAGGCCAGACTGGAGTAGAGCAGTTCTGGGGGACGCTCACATAGGCCAGATACTCCCACTAACCTGAAAATAGGGGCGTGAGGTCAGCCGCCGTCTGACCAGGGGGTGCGCTGGCTTGGGTTTGTGCCCAGCTTCTCTGTATCTTAATCTCATGACAAGCTCCAGCTGCAGCCCATTGGATCCCTCGGGACATCAGAAGTTTGGCGATGTTGGCAGGGAGACGCTGCCAGGGCTCCTCGTTGGCATGCCCCGACCCGAGGGCCTCTCGGTGGCAGCGGCTGGTATGGACCGAGGCCAGCCCGCAGTCCGTGGCGGTGAGTCCTCAGGCCAGGCTGCCGGGGGCCTTCCTCCCCACTCTGGAAGGCACGTGACCAGGCCTGGAGAACACAGTCGTGCTGGGAGACAGTGGCTGGGAATTTCTCAGAAATTGTCCCGCGTTTCCAGAAGTCAAACCCAAGTCCTTCTCTTATGTCGGACGAATCTGATGCTTTGCACTCCCACACTCTGCAGCCGGTGAGCGGTTCACCATTGGCTTGGGAAGGGGTGAGGGAGTCAGGGGAACTTGCCAAAGCCCAAGTCAGGTGCCACCTGAAGCCAGCTCGAGCCCCCTTTGATGGCCACGGCAGTGCTCGCTGGCAGAGCCTGATGGACCTGCTCCACATCTCACGCTTGGCACCATCCCATGCGCCCCTCCTGGCTCCTCGTGTTCTTTGGACACAGAGCCTGGACAGGAGCAACCAAGCAAGTGAACAGATTGTAGCAGCCCCTCACCAGCCGGCAAACCCAGGGGCTGGGGGGAGGCTCCTGGGAGGAGCGCCAAGGAGATGGCGACCTGAAGCCAGATGGTGTAGGATGCAGAGGAAAGTCTCTGTCTCAGCTCCAAGATGCTAATGTGACAGGTGACAGCAGCAGAGGGCCAGAAGGCCACGACTGAAGCCACCATTAACCACCAGGAGCAGTCAGCCTCCGGCTGGAAGATGGATCTCCCCCGGCCCACTGTAAGCTGCGGCTTTGCCCAAAGCTCCCAGGGACCACGTGCATTCACGGTGACATCCAGCAACAGCGCGCGGGCAGGTCTGCCATCGACGCCAGAACGCGCCGGCTCTGCCCTTGAGGGAGGGAGGCAGTGCTGTCTTCTCCTGCCAGGCTCTTCCTGGTTGGGTTGTGGGCCGTTCCCAAAGGAGAGACACAGGGTTTGTGGCTCACGGAGGAGATGAGCCAGAGATTTTTAGATTCCGAGCTTTAAAGCTACTATAAGAAGGTGGACCGACTTCCTTGGGGAAAATCCAGAGGATGGAGTCATTCATTTTCTGATCAGTAGACCCTTCCAACCCCAATCAGCTGTACTAAAATTTTAGGGTGGCTGCTTCCTGTTGTGAAGTACTTACTTATCTTCTGCTCATTCAAAGGATTGGCTCGTGTGGAGCACATGTTTTGCGTGTGACCTGGAGAGGTCACCTCACTGGTGGAGTCCCAGAGAGTTGACTTTACAGCCAGATGGCTTGTCTCCTTCTCATGGTCCTGGCAGTGCTCTGCCGCTGACTCAGGTTGGCATCCTGCTCGCACGAGGTGTGGGTACCCTCATGGCCATGGCAGTGACTCCATCAAGTCCTCACTGTGCCTGAGCCCCCACGGCACTGATACTGTTGGCTGCCCTCTGCCTCTTGAAGCACCTTTTTCTCTTGGGTCTGACCCCACACTGCTGCCCTGGTTTTCCATCAGGTTGTTCAGACCCAGCCCCATTTGTCTCTCACTCTCTGGTCTCTTCCTTAGAAAATCTCATTCCTCCCCAGAAGGAGAAATCTGACCACCTGAGTTGATGACTCCTATACCTGCATTTTCAGTACTCGCTTCTGCCCTAAGACCCCAGCAGCATGTGCCCCGTCACTACTCAGCATCTCTGAGCAACTTGTGACCTGGCCACTCCCACTCCCCCCACCCCCACTAGAACAAGGGCATCACCACCACCCAGAGGCAGCCACTCATCCAGGGCTCATCCTTGACTCCCTGTCTCCTCACTGCCATGGTCACTGTATCCTCAAGACATGTCTATTTTAGGTCCTAGAAACTTTAAATCCCTCCACTTCTTGCCACCACCATGCACTTCAACAACTCTAATCCGCTAGTAGCAGGTCTCCCCTTCAAATACGTTCTCCACGAGGAGCCAGAGGAATCTTTGAAAACAGCACATTGAATCCTATGGCCCTACTGCTTAAAATGGTTCTAAAGCTTTGTGTGATTCTTAATATAAAGATGGAAGTCTGCAGTGGGATCCACAGGGCCGTGTGTGGTCTGGCCCTTCTTAGTTCTTCTGCCGTTGTCCTCGTTCTCTGCATTCCAGCTCCTGTGGCCTTCATGACCTTCTGTGTCCCTTGTCGCCACAGGGCCTTTGCCCTGGCTATTCCCTCTGCCTCAGACACTCTCTTCCTTTGTATGTATGAGTAATGAAACTTGTGAGCGCAGGAAATTCGTATTACATCTGGATTAAAATCTCAGAAAAGGGACCTCAAGGCTGGCACACCAAGGACGCAGCATATTGAGGCCTCTTTTAATCAGCAAAGTAGAGAAAATTCTCCAATCAAGACTTTTCAGCATTTGAAAGAAACCTCTTTGTGTGCACGTGAGTGTGACTTTCAGAGCAAATAATTAAACTCCTACCAAGGTAATAGGTGATTTCCACTACACCAAAGTCTTCCTTCTGGCTACACTCCTTGAAGTGGAGGCAGATAACAGACAGCTTTTAAAACGTGGGGTTGAAATCCATTACCCCTTGCCGACATGGAACTGTGGACATGCACTGCTGTCAGGTGAAGGATTTTTTTTTTTTTCTTTTCCACGGTTCTTTCTGACAGGGACGGCTAGTTGGAATCTTCTGGTGTGGGCTGCAGCGACACACCCACGTGCCATACACACGGCTTGGGAAGGCCCCGGCACGTGCAGCCTGCTTGTTTGTTCACAGGCTGTCCTGGTACCTCCCGAGGTTAGGAATCCATCCTAACCAGGATGCTGGGCGGTGGTTACAGACCTCCCCTCAGGGCCTCAACCCAAAAACCTGACACTGTCCAACAGGGGTGGCTGTGTCCCGCCCTGCTTCTCCTCATCTTGCTTTCTGAGACGTTGCCCTTTTGAGCTTTGGGATCTGGAACAGTTGCTATTTGTTAAAACCCCTGGCTGTCTTCTGCTTGAAGGAGGGGAAGCCCAGGTGGTGAAGGGGGCCCGATGTGAAGATGAGAGGGAGACCAGGAGGCCCCTCCATGGGAGGCAGAGCTGAGGGCTGTGGGAGGGCAGAGGGTGTGTTTCTCTTAGCTCAGTGCTTCTCAGACTGTGGCCCATGGGCTAGCAGTATGGACCTTACCTGGGAGTTTGTTAAAGATGCAAAGTCTCAAAAAAAAAAAAAAAAAAAAAAGATGCAAAGTCTCCCCGGCCTCCCCAGGTTGCACTGATCAGAAGCTCTGGGACGGGGTGAGTGATCTGTTTTTGGAGCCCTCTGCATGATTGTGGGGTCTGCTCAAGTCTGAGGGCCAGTGTCTTATCATTAAATAGTGTGGGGCCCTTTCTTGGCTCACCTGTGGACAGCCATTATTGGTTTTTTTTCAAAAATAGGCCTGTCAGGGAGGCTTCAGCATAGATCTTTTTTTAAATAAGCCGAACCAGAGTATCTTATCTTTAATGGCAGTTAAATCTGGATTTCCATTAGCTGACGACTTGGCCTAATGAGTCAAGCGCCTGACCCAGCAGGTGCATCGGAACATCATACAGTCTGAAAGGTGAGGCGCCTACGTGTTGGGCTGAGCCCTTCCACAGGTGCCTGGCCTCTCCCTTTGTTTCCTGTCTTCCCTTGCCCCACCCCTCCCTCCTACCCACAGCAAGAGCCTAAAGCCTTTCATCTACCAAGAATGAGAGGCTGGAAGGGTTGTGTGGAGCCAGCATGTTCAGCATGTCTGAATTCCAGCATGTTCTTTTCTAGCTATGTGACTGGGCAAGTTACTCAACCTTGCCGAACCTCTATGGGCTCATCTATAAAATCATGCTAACAGTGACTAGTGAGAGCACAGCTTTGGGGATTCAGGGAAACGGGAGGCCTTGCCACAGTGTGAGAGTTGTGGTAGGCAGCGTGGTGTGCGCCCGTTCCTCCCTAGGCACAGTGGTGTGTGCTTGTTCCACCCTGTAGGCCATTTGCCTTCACATTTTGGAACATTTCGCTTCCAGGTGATACACTGAGTTTTGTCTCCTGCTCCTTCCCTGTTTCAGGGGGGAATGCCCCTGCCAGAGAGAGAAGGAGGCAAAGGGGAGAGTTAAGTCAGGGCCTCCTCGATGCTTAGCTGCAGGCCCCGTGACAGCTGTGCTGGGATGGGGGCCCCCCAGGCAGCAGGGGGAGTGGGTGACCGTCACCGTGGCCCGTCTGAGGACACAGAAGACAGTGTAGTCCTAGAAGTCACCCTGCTTGACAGATTTCCCCGGGGTGACTAGGGAGGACAGAAAGCGTTGGCTGGGATCGTTCCCACCAGCTCGGTGTGGACAGCCCCAAATCCTGTGCCCAGCAGCCCAGCCGGTTCCCGGAGAAAGTGGCTGGGGTCTTCTCCTGGTGGGTTACAGCAAACCAACAAAATGTGATCTTCTACAGGAAATTGGATGTGGCTGGGCTTCCAGGGGACGCATGGAAGTTCTGCTTAGTTGGCAAGAGCAGTCCCTGGGAGAAGAGCCGGGCGTGCGTGAGACAGTGCAAGCGGGGGGTAGATGGGCAGGGGTAGAAGGGCCCAGAGGAGCTGCACAGCCGGGGCCTCTCTGAGAGACGAGGAATTTGAGACTTGGAGAGATCAATAACTTGCCCAAGGACAGACAGCTGCCTTCCCTCTGGGTGGTCTGAGCTTCCTGCCCCGGTGCCCGCTGCCTGCTGGCGCGGAGACTGCCAGGCACACCCCTCGAGGCCCGTGGCCGCCTCTGACCCCCGCACGCTGCTGCCGCCCCAGCGGCAACCTCTGGCGGGTGGGCACCTCGCGACCTTAGGGACTCCTCACGCCCGTCACCCCTCATAGCGTCAGCATGATCCGTTCTTGCCCAGCTCCGTTACTGTGCGACCTTGTCCACTCTGAGCCTCTGCTGACTTCCCTGCCACATGGGGGAAATGCTTAGTTGCGGGGAAGCTCCCCAGGAAGCAGCCTCTGAAAATTTGGGTGGAGGGAATTTTTAGGGAGGAGTGCCCTGTGGGGAAAGGAGAGCACAGGAGTGGGCAGGGGGAGAAGCTGGGCTGTGATGCAGTCACAGCAGTGGCTTTATTAGCCAAAGTCCCAGGGAGTCCTGGAGCTGGGATGGCCTTTTAAGTTGGCCTGAGCTGGAACAAGAGGGTGGATCATGCGGCACAGCACTGGCCCCTGGTTCTGTGCCCTTTGAACTCCAGGGACCTGGTTAAGAGAATGCAGGCCCAGTGCTTGGTAACCCACAGCTCAGAATGGAAGCAAGTAGCCAGCACCGTGGCTCTTAAGAGGGACAGGCCCCATGTTCCTTCTCTTCTCCCATCCTGCCTCTTCAAATGATGGGATTTCAGGACCTCCTTTCCCAAAGCCAGTTGAAAGACAGAGACCGTCCCCAGAGACCCCTGAAATCCAGATCTAAAATACACCACATGGAAGACCTTGGGCAGACTCTTGCAGTGGGTGTGATGTATTTGGGCCATGACTCAAGTTTGGTGCTGGTAATGCTGTGCTCCAGGAATACTGGCGATTGTGTGTCTGGCTCTGAGAAGTGACATGGGTGCAAATGCGAGCGATCAGTGAAGCTCTAGGTTCCTGGAGACTGCATTCATTTATCCCCACCCTCTCTGATCTCTAGTTCCAGTGGCGATTCTCCCGAGAAGACATGCACAGCAGGCAGATGAGGAAATCCAAAGGTAAACTCAGCGCCAGAGACAAGCGACAAGCAGAAGAAAACGAGAAGAATTTAGAAGACCAGTTTTCCAAAGCTGGAGACGTGGGAAACTGTGTGCCAGGCCCGCATCAGGAGGACGAGGCCTCTGAGGAGTTGAAGGTCCCCATCCAGGATGTCATCGAAGGAAAGCAGTGTCCCGAGCAGCTGTGTGTAGAGGGTGGGGCTGTGCAGAATGGTCCAGCTGGACCCTGCAGGGCCCCCGCGGGGGGCTGTGCTGAGCACCCCCATCCCAGGGAGGAGGCCGGGGAGGGAGGTGCCGAGGAGGGGGCTGCTGAGCCCGCCACCGTGGAAGACAATTGAGTCCAGTGTTGGTGTTGAAAGCCTGATGAGCTGGCCGACCCGAGGCTCCATGCTGGTGTCCAGGCGGGGGGCTGGTTCGCCCCAGTGTCACGTGTTACCCTTTGGCTTGGCTTGACCTCTTCTCGTGAGCTCACCCGGGTCCTCCCGAGGGCCGGGTCCCTGACAGTGTTGGTCTCTGCACATCCATTAGAAATGTGTCGTACTGCCCCAGTGTTAGAATGCAAGAGGTCAAGTTATTTCTCCGTCCGTTGCCCAGTCCCATGGGAGGGACTAGAACATCCAGTGCCTGTGTCCACCCCCACGGTCTCCAGGGTGCATTCGAGTCAAGTCCATCCTTGGGCGTCCCTGGCTCCAAACCAAGGCTGTTTGTTGTTCATCCCCACCCCATGCCCACCCACTGAGGCCCTGTCCATCCCCTGCTGCTCTCTGCAGCTACTTGGTGACATTACAGCCCCTGGAGGCCATCAGGTGCCCTTCTCCATCTCAACCCCACAGACCCTGCTGCTTTGGCAAAGAAAATGAGGAAATGACAGCGGGGAGGGGAGGTGCCCCACCTCCTGGCTTTTTCAAAGTATTCCCATAGATACTGGTAATCTGGAAGTGAAGAGGTAATGCTGTGTGTGCACCTGCTCTTGCAGAATGTCCAAGAAAGTATTCTGTATTAGTATTAATGCCAAAAATTTTTTAAGGGTTTTGTACTCAGCACATCGTATGAACACCCGTTCCTTCTGTCATTTCAGGGCAACCCGACCAGTCAGGAGCCCTTGTTACGTGCTATTTTCATCAGTGTATCATTGACCAAGTTGTTTCCATGTATGCTATCACGTGTTTATATTGTCCAGAAAGTATTGTTAAGGCTTTAAGTAGATGCAACTGGCAAACTATGGAGAGAGAATGCCGACTGTCTTGACCCAAGCAACAGCCTGTCTCTTCTCTTTCTTGTTTAGTTACTTAAAGCAATAAATCATCTATGAGTTTAGTGTATTGTGAGTATTGAGTATTGTGTCACAGTGAAAAAAATCCTAGCCTGATGTCCAGAGGATTCAGTCCCCACTCACTCTGTTTCTGACTCCTGTTGGAGAGGAAAATGAAGTTCCTGTGGAAAATAGAGCCAGTGAAGCCCACTGTACTTTCCTGTCATTTGCAGAAAGAAAATGGAAAGTGGGATTTAGGTGTCACCAGGTAAGGCAGGGCACTGCCACCTCCTAGTGCCTGGGGTGGTCGAGACAAACATCTTTTAGAAGCAAACAAAAAGCCCTCCATCGGTTTCTTTGCATGTTTCCACTTTTTTTTAAATATTTATTTTTGAGAAGGAGAGAGAGTGCACACACATGTGAGTGGGGGAGGAGTGGAGAGGGAGAGAGAAGATTCCAGGCAGACTGAGCTCAGAGCCAGAGCCAAGAGACCATGACCTGAGCAGAAATCATGAGTCAGCTGCTTAACTGACTGAGCACCCAGGCGCCCCATTGCCAGACTTTTAATTATTTCATGAAGCCAGTCTCGTCCTCATTTGCAAGTTTGCTAAAATAAACACATTTGTGCGATATTTTTATAGGGCAGTACTGAAAAACCCTTGTAAGCCATGTTGTCCAGGTGTTCGCCTCTTGATTTTTGAGTACGCTTGCCCCCCACCCAGACCCAGAGCTTCCCTAAAAAGGTTAAAGACTCCATTCAAAGAGAAGATACTTAAAAATGACATTCCCCACAATTATGCTCAAGAATATCTATACAGCATTGATTTATTTTATAAAAGATCATATTTATTTATTCATGAGAGATACAGAGAGAGAGGCAGAGGCACAGGTAGAGGGAGAAGCAGGCTCCCTATTGGGAGCGTGACGCAGGACTCAATCCCAGGATCCCGGGATCACGCCCTGAGCCAAAGGCATACGCTCAACCACTGAGCTACCCACACTGATTTAAAACATTGTCTCGGGATCCCTGGGTGGCGCAGCGGTTTGGCGCCTGCCTTTGGCCCAGGGCGCGATCCTGGAGACCCGGGATCGAATCCCACATCAGGCTCCTGGTGCATGGAGCCTGCTTCTCCCTCTGCCTGTGTCTCTGCCTCTCTCTCTCTCTCTCTCTGTATGTGACTATCATAAATAAATAAAAATTAAAAAAATAAAAAATAAAACATTGTCTCTTAGCCTCTTAGAGGAATGGATTTTTAAAAATACGCTCATTAGCAGAGCTTGGGACAAAAACAAGGCCCATCTCTCACAAGTCTGGAAAGCATTTGGTCCAGGCTGCACCCTTCAGGTGGATGGCTGCCATCACTCGGCAGTGGGCATATTTTTCAATAATTAAATGACATTTATGTTGGCTGCATGTGTTATGGGGAAAAAAAATTAAAGGTGACTGTAGCTAATTTGAATTCCTCAGGGAGTTTGGCCCCCAGCACCAGGCTAACAAGTAATTCCTGAGGGTCTTGCTTTTCCCCACTTCCCCGCACCCCCGCTGATACCTGGTAAAACGTCGGTCTGCCCGAGGCGGAACTCAGATTGGCTCGCCCTAGAATCCTTGGGGGAGCTGAAAATATTCCCACTACCTGGGTCCCACCCCAAGACTAGAGTGGTTGCTCTAGGGAGTGGCCTGGGCACCAGGTTCGTAAGCCCCCTGGGGATTTTAGGGTGCAGCCAAGGGTGAGAGCCACCAGCCACAGGATTGCTGAGTTGAGTCACAGCTTGTTTCTTGTGAAATGAGATGCTTTTTACTAACGGCAAATAACTAAGGCCCCGACAATCCCAACATCCTCCATGTGCATTTCGGGTGGCGGGATCCCTGAAGGAGAGTGTGCTCTCCTGTGACTGCCGATCAGGGAAAAGGCCTGTTGGCACCGAGAGCCCTGTGGACCAGGAAATGCTGGAGAGGCTCATGTTTGGGCTCCACCAGGCTTGTGGATGTGGCAGTCAGTCTTTGGGGCTGTACCTGTCACAGCAGGTCTGGAAAGAAAGGGGGAATTCTGGGGGTGATAGATGACTTAAGTGGGGACCTAAGTGGGACATCTGGGTGGCTCAGTGGTTGAGTGCCTTCAGCTCAGGGCGTGATTCCAGTCTGGGGATTTTTTTTTTTTTTTGAAGATTTTATTTATTTATGAGAGACACGGAGAGAAAGGGGCAGAGACACAGGCAGAGGGAGAAGCAGGCTTCATGCAGGGAGCCCGACGTGGGACTCCATCCCGGGTCCCCAGGATCAGGCCCTGGGCCAAAGGCGGCGCTAAACCCCTGAGCCACCTGGGCTGCCCGCAGTCTGGGGAATCTTAAAAAAAAAAAAAAAAAGTGGAGACCTGACTTCAGTGGCCCTGCCCCCACCACCATGCAGCCCAATGGGAGCGTTCCAGGGAGTCAGGGGTACTGCCAGAAAGGGGAGGCCAAGGCCAGCCTCATGGGAGGGACTGCCTCATGCCATGGAGGGTTCTGGTAGTTTTTCGGCCCCATTGTTCCCTTTGTCTATGGAAAGAAGTTTTTATTTTTATTTTTTAAGATTTATTCATGAGACACACAGAGAGAGGCAGTCACAGGCAGAGGGAGAAGCAGGCTCCTGCAGGGAGCCTGATGCAGGATTCGATCCCAGGACTCCAGGATCATCCCCTGAGCCAAAGACAAAGGCTCAACTACTGAGCCACCCAGGTAACCCGAGAGGTTTTTAGAGGGGGAAAAAACCCTCCCCCAGGAACAAAAGTTCTTTCGAAGCTGTGGCTGAATTCTTTGGCCAGGAAGGTATTTTCCAGACCTCCTCTCCACCTCCAGAGAGGCTCGGGGAAAGGGTGTGGGTGCGGAGGAAACCTTCCCCTGCTGAATGAGATGTAGGGGTAGTGCTCTCAAGTGCACATGGGCACGAGGCCGAAGAAGTGACACAGGGAGGGCCTGGGGACCCCGCGCGAATGCAGCAGTGAGCCTGTTTGATACCCGGGTCCGTGCGGGACGAAAGCCCAGCCGGGTTGTGGAGCCAGCTGGTTACATGCTACCCTCCACGTGCCGGTGTCCCCATGTGTGGGATGGCGCTGACACCCGCCTCATTAGCTTTCTGTATGCAAAGTGCTTGGTGTGGTGTGGGGCTAATCCTCACGTAGGCTGGCAGGCGACAAACGGCAGAGACAGGCTGTCAGGGTTCATTCCGCCGGTGCCCACAGGCTCCTCTCTCCCAGTCCCGCTAGCCCCTGGGGGCCTGTGACTGGGCTCCGGCTACTGGACGTGAGCAGATGTGATGCGGGCCACCCCTGGGCCTGATCGTTACGAAGCACCCCCCGCCCTCTCCTCCCCACCACCCCTGGCAGGGGTCACCGTGGCCCGTGGCGAGGGGTACATCAAATGAGCTCTGCTGAAGCACCGAGAATGTGAAGTTTATCTGCTATGGAAGCACAGAGGAGCCATCCCAACAGAAATACTTTAATAGTGTTTATAAAATCTTAATGTATTTGTTAGCGGAGATTTTTTTTTTAAGATTTTATTTATTTTGAAAGAGTGGGGAAGGGCAGAGGCAGAAGGAAAGGGAGAAGCTCCAGCAGAGTCCACGCTCAGAGCCCCAAACAGGGCTTGATCTCATGACCCCAAGATCCCAACCTGAGTCAAAAGCAAGAGTCCCGATACTTTTTTTTAAAAAAAGATTTTATTTATTTGAGAGAGAGAGAGAGAGAGAGAGAAAGGGAGTGAGAGCACAAGCAGGGAGGAGAGGGAGAAGCAAGTTCTCTGTGAGCAGGGAGCCCAATGTGGGGCTCGATCCCAGGGCCCTGAGATCATGACCCGAAGGCAGATGCTGAACTGACTGAGCCACTGAGGGGCCCCCAAGAGTCCCAACGCTTAACTGACTGCGCCCTGCCAGGCACCCCTCTGTTAGTGGTTTATAAGTAACGATAAGTCAACATGAGTCCAGTCCTTGCGTGAATGTCTTCAAATCTCCCAGCTGGTCACACCCGGCCAGAGTTCTGCTTGATGGGACCAGCTTCAAGAAAGCATCGGGACGAGACGTGCTAATTCAGTTCTTAAGAAGCACATTTTATCAGTCCTCTAAACATATTAATCATGGCCCGTTTTAAACCGCAGGACATCTTGCAGGAATAGCTCTCAGATGTAGCAGTGCTCATTAGGAGGTTCGGCTTCACCCCAAGCTCCTCACTCCGGCAACATATTGCAGTTGTGCAGGGGGGGCCTGCTGGCCCTGGGGGGACCCGGGGGGCCCAGCACCGTCTGGGCTCCGGTTCCCACCCGAGCAGGCCAAGGGCAGCGGGCGGCGATAAAGATGGACAAAGGGTTGACAAGAGGGGGAGGAGGAGGCCCGGGTGCAGCCTGCAGCCTGGGGGTGGCTTGCATGGACTCCCCAGGTGTCCAGGGGGTCCTGCCTCCATCGGGCTGCCGAGGTGCCAGAGGCCCCCGCATGAGCAGCACCTGGCCTGCTTGGCCACCCAGACGGGCGAGGCCGCCTCCTGGGACACTCGGGGTTTCCTGTCCCTGGTCCCCGGAGTACGGCACCGGGAAGGACGTGGACGGTGGACGCGAGGGTGAGGCCCGGCGAGCCTCTGGCTGGGAGCCCTGGTGCCTGCTGCCAGAGGAGGAAGCCATGCGCCCGGCCAGGGACCGGGTTACCTCCCACGCCGCCGCCACACGCCCAGTCCCCGCTCCCCCGCCCCAGCGGCTGTGACCGGGGGCTGCGTGGAGACCGACGGGTGGGGGGGGGGGCATGGGCTGAGCCGCCCACAGCTGGAACCCCGACCCTGCCACCGGCCGGGTGTGTGGCCCTGGGCGCGTGACTTATTTATTGGGATCCCCAATAAATAAAATCTTTAAAAAAAAAGTTATTCCTCGGAATAAGCAATCCAGTGATACTACCATTGTTTAAAAACTTTTCTAGCACCTCTCTCGTGGATTAATATTAAGGATTTGAATGCCTGGGACACCTGGGTGGTCAGTGGTTGAGCGTCTGTCTTTGGCTCAGGGCCTGATCCCGGGATCCTGGGATCGAGTCCCGCATCGGGCTCCCTGCATGGAGCCTGCTTCTCCCTCTGCCTACGTCTCTGCCTCTCTCTGTCTCTCATGAATAAATAAAATCTTAAAAAAAAAAAAAAATCTGAAGAACTATTCTACAAAGTTACTAAAACCTAAGTCGTGATACTTTCCTTAAGACTTGAAGAATATGTCTTTAATTTTCAGAGAGGGAGTTGTTGGCAAGCAGAAGCAGCTGGTTGGGAGGTACCATGGGTAAGGCATGTGGCTGTACAACTGCAACTCTGTGTTTTGGGTCAGAAGGACAGGGCCCAAGTTTTGCCCCAAAAGATTTTTTATGGTGATGGTGACAGTTATTCAGCCACAGCTATTCACTGTGCAGACTCTGTCTTAGAAATGGAGTTTAAAAAAAAAAAAAAGAAAAGAAAGAAAAAAGAAATGGAGTAAAAGTCGGGGGGCACCTGGATGGTGCAGTTGGTTACGCATCCAACTCTTGGTTTCGGCTCAGGTCATGGTGTCAGTTGTGAGATCAAACCCCCAGTGTCAGGCTCCGAGCTCAGCGAGGAGTCTGCTTTTCTCTCGCCCTCTGCCCCTCCTCCACTTGTGCTCACACACTTGCACTCTCTCTCCCTCTAAAATAATATTAAAAACTTAAAAAAAAAGGAAAGCAATGGAGTAAAGGGATTCATTCAATCCAGAAATGATTTAAAAACATGGATCCCACGTTGGTTGACTGGTAGAAGAAAGCAAGCTTTCCACCCTGCAACAAATGCAGTCTTTAGTAATAAACACCTCTATATTGAAATGTCCTGCTCACTAGTCACTAAGTTCACTACGGCTTTAGATTATTCTGCTGCCTGTAAACAATATAAAGCCTTAATGAGGGTAAGAAATAACATTTCACTTATCGGGTATTAAAATGCTTCCTATAATGAAGCTCTGTTTGTGAGCTTTCCTGGGCACCTCCCCTCTTGTTGATTCTTCAACAAAAAAGAACGAGAAAATCATCTTGGAAGGAAGGACAACTGGCAGTCTTGCTAGTTTCTGGATTCACGAAATGCCTAAGTTACGAGCTGTTGAAAACTAACTTCTCACGGATCCAGGGAGCTATCAATTCAGCTGCTGTCTCAGTCTAGCCCACCTTAAGCCCCAACAGGCAAATGTTGTCAGTTTTCTTTCTTATTAATGGTGAATCCACCATTTCTCCCGAGCCCCAACTCCAGAATTTAATCAGCACTATGGTGCAAAAGTCCTCTACATCAAACCAAACTTTTCCCGTGCTTCAGTCCAAGGCAGTTTCTTCTTCTTCTGTCGATACTGGAGATGCAAACAACAGCCACTCCAACAGTGAATCAAAGATCTGGAGACAGTTAAGACCCTCCTTAGTCATCTCTCATCAGAATGGCCAACCTCAAACCCATCCCACCCCCTGATCTCTAAGGCCCGTTTCTTCCATCAGGAAACTGCAGAATGATCATGCCAAAAGGGATAGTAAGTTTTATAGTCCTACTCACTTGACAGATCAGGAGAGCAGGGCACGGAGAGATGGTGAGTCATGAAGGAGGCAAGTTGTAGACAGTGATGATTTAGGTCTCTCCATGCCCTGTTCTCTCCATCCTACTACACAGCCAACTAAACTTGTATCATTCTTTGTTTCTTCTCTCTAGGCTCCTACAGTCCCTAAGAACAGGGAGCCTTAGTTGGAATTAAAAAAAAACTCACTACTGGAATGCTTTCACAACAGGGTGTTCTGGTTAAATGAATCTCTCTCTCTCTAAAAAAAAAAGATAGAAACAACGAAAAAAAAGCAGCCAGTCTACCCTGTTAATGGTGTGTGTGTGTGTGGGGAGGGGGGCAGGGAGGGAGGATTTTGGAACAAGCTCAAGGATGAGTCCAGGGGGCAGAAAGCCCCCTAAAAGGAGAGGAAATAGACCAAGTCCCAGTCCCGTAGGTCTGGCTTCATCACTCCCAGCCATGGAGATGAAAGAAAGGAGGTAAAGAAAATACAGAATATACTAAGAAGCCTAGAATAATTAAAACAGTGTTATAACAAAGCAGGAACAAATAAGTAAACCTATGGAACAAAGTCTAGGGGAAAAAAAATTCATCTGAAGGTGGGAATTTCATATGTGATAAAATCTTAAAGAAATGCTTCCTTTATTTATTTGAGAGCAAGTGTGAGAGACAGAGCATAAGCAGGGGGGCAGAGGAAGGGGGAGATGCAGACTCCCCACTGAACAGGGAGGCCGATGAGGGACTCTATCCCAGGACCCATGGATCATAACCTGAGCTGGAGGCAGACACTTGACTGACTGGGCCACCCAGGCGCTCTAAAGGAAGCATTCCAAATCATTAGGGAAAGTGTGGGGAATTGGATAAACGGTGGTGGGCAACTGGAGAGCCATACAAAAAGGTCAGACGGTTATCCCCCATCAAGCACAGAAAGTAATTCCCAATGGACTAAAGACCTGCAAAAGTACTGGAAGAATATATATGCATAAAAGCCCAGGGAAGGGGATTCCTGGGTGGCGCAGCGGTTTGGCGCCTGCCTTTGGCCCAGGGCGCGATCCTGGAGACCCGGGATCGAATCCCACGTCGGGCTCCCGGTGCATGGAGCCTGCTTCTCCCTCTGCCTGTGTCTCTGACTCTCTCTCTCTCTCTCTGTGACTATCATAAATAAATAAAAATTGAAGAAAAAAAAAAAAAGCCCAGGGAAAAGACTGATATGTTTGACTATATATGAATTTAAAACTCTGGTGTTAAGTTATAACAAACAGAATTCAGGGATAATTAATAGGCTAGGAAAAAACATTTGCAATACATATACAGACAAAAGATTAGTATTTGTTCTATTTTATAAAGACTTGCAAATCAGTAAGACATCAAAATGGCCAAAATACTTTAGCTACTTCCTAGCATTTTTTTTTCAAAAACCATCTTTGATTCCACTGACTAGGAAAATATACTTTAAGGACTTTGACAATCTAGTGTTGTCAGAGAAATGGGTACTTTCATACTCTATTAGAATATAATTCAATTAGGTGTTTTACAGGGTAATTGGGTAATACCAGCCAACTTTTGATCCAAAAATGACACTTCTAATAATTCCACAGGAATACATGCTAAGGATGCCTGGGTGGCTCAGTGGTTGAGCATCTGCCTTCGACTCAGGGTGTGATCCTGGGTCCGGGGCTCGAGTCCTACATCGGGCTTCCTGCATGGAGCCTGCTTCTCCTTCTGCCTACGTCTCTGCCTCTCTTTCTGTGTCTCTCATTAATAAATAAAATCTTTAAAAAAATTAAAAAAAAAAACAAAAGGAATACATGCTAAACATCACACAAACAAATTTGTTCACTTCAATACTGTTTGTAATAGGCCTGGACTGGGAACAATCTAGATGTTTGTCATAGACACACTGTTACATACATTATGGCATACACCCACAGTGTGGAGTGTGTGAGAAGACTGAAATTCACTATCACACATATCTGTATATTGTATATGAGGTAAATACACTGTAAAATGTCTAATACCTAGCAAGCTTTTTATATAGAAGTTAATTCTAGGCCAGGGAGTGGGATGGGAGAGAAGAAAACTTTGGCATTTTAGTATTCATACTTTCATATTATTTGATTTTTTACAATCATAATTATCAGGTAATTAAAAAAGAAGAGAGAAATAGACAAAATCTTGGTATGCTGAAGCACAACAAACTGGGACCCAGGGATGAGACGGAAGAGACGACGTCAGGCTTATGGGCTCCTGTAGGGTTTTTAAGAACCCAGAACAGACTGGACCAAGATGGTTGCTCAACAATGAGGAAGTCTGAATTCCTGAACACAAACACCTCTAAATGCATGCCTTGATTTGATGGTGGGTTAGGAGGTATCTTCATATGTCATCACCCCGCTTGCTGTAGAGGCACATATTAGGGAAGAATAATATTAAAGACAAGGCATCTCAGTATTTCTCTAAGATGAGAATAGAATACTTCTTGGAGTTTCATTTAAAATAAAATGAAACAACAGCGCTCGGGTCAAATTATCAGCATACGATCATCTGCAGTACCCAGGAATGAAGGAAATTGCTGTTTTCCATCAAGAAAGAAAAAAAAAATATCAGGCCGAGGCACACAGCACTGGACAATCCCCACACACGCAAACACACTGCTGCTCACACAAGCGCACGTGAACATATGTGCAGCAGCGGCTATGCATCCTGTAGAACTCTCCTGAGCACCGTCTCCAGCGTGTGGGCACAACCCTTCCCACTGCCTCTCCCACGCCTCCACCCATAGGATGTCATTGTCCAGGGACTTGCCCAGCCAGCCACCTTCTACAGCTTCTCTTTGCACCAGCAATGATTGCAAAAAAAACCCACTTTTTCCCTCCAAAGCATCCACTTTTAATGGCAAAAAAGAGTTTTCCAAACTACTTAACTCCCTCAAGATAACATATTTTCCTATCTTCAATTACTAGCACAGTGACTGCACATACTAGATGCTCAATAAATCATACTTAACCAATTTATCATCCTCCAGAAAAAGTCACCACCTCCCCAGCTGGTATCCCACTGAATGATTCTTTCATAGTTTTTCAGGCTGTTACTTCTCTCACCTTAAAAATACTGTGGTTGTTAACAGTACTGCACCAACTTAACTATACGGTTGACTTCCTAATTTTGATAAATACATGTTGATATTCAGAAACACCGAGTAAAAGATATATGAGAACCCTTTGCAACTCTTCTATAAACCTAAAATTATTTAAAAACAAAAAGTTTTAAAACAAATTTTTTTAAATGGGTAAAAAAAAAAAAAGTGGGGTGGAGGTAGTTCTCTTGACTCTACTTGCCTCTCCTATGTTTTTCCTTCCTTCTATAGTAAAACTCTTTGAAACTATTATCTATACCCACCCATTATAATTTCTTTTCTCCCAGTTGTTCCTAAACCCACTCCAATAGGTTTTCTTTCTTCACATGCTTTCCTTTATAACACCCATCTTATGGAGATCACCAGTGACCTTCCAGCTGCTAAATCAATGGCCACTCGTGGGAACTCCTCTCTCCTGTCCTACCAGCAACATGACACAGCTAGCCAGTCTGTCCTCCCTGAGATGCTTTCTTCATGTAGCTTCCTGATACCACACTTACCTTCTTTTCCTCCTTCCTGCTCATTAGATCACTTTTTGTACCCCTGAGAGTCCCAACCCTTCATCAGCGCCCACAACCAACACAGCAGGGGCCATTCCGAACAAGCTGAGCATCAGAAAATTGGCCACAATAGATACAATCAAATGTACAAAAAGCCATGAGTTCATAACGAAACTTAAAAACATCTCACTGGTGACCATCTTTGGAGGTTGCTAAGGCACCAATTCATATTGATAAATAAAAGGAAAGAATCAAGCATTGATTCTTTCATCATTTTTATAACAAGATTTTTAAAGTAGAGGCTACTAACCAGAACCAGGGTTCCAGGGTTTTACCTCAGAGCTCCCCAGCCACCTGCAGACAGCCTGTTGGTGAGGAATGGTGGACTACTTGGGAAAGACCAAGTATTTGATCCATTTTCTGGTGAGCACTGGTGCTCATACCAACACTTCACATTTGAGGAAGGCTCAAACCTATCTCATGCATAGACTGTAGGGTCTCCTGTCACAAGAAGAAACGTCTTTTCACAGAATCATGAGACAGAAGGATCTTTAAGAATTTCTTTAACGTAGCTCATCAGCTCTGGGCAGGTCCTTTCACCCATGTAAGAAATATTAAGCAACTGCTGTGGGCTGAGCATAGTGCTGAACAAGACAGAGCCCTACCTGCAAGTAGGTTAAAGGTCAGTGGACTAAGCCTAAGCCATCTGGCCTCTTCAAATCCTTTCTCAATAGGACAAGGAATAGCAAATTAACAACACACTCAAGCAGTGTTCTGTTACACATTTTATATGTTTTTTTTTTAAATCACATTTAGTCCCCTTAACAGCCCTAGGAGGTATGGAGTATTATCTCTGTTTTATATGCAGCTGCAAGTGTGTGCACACATGTGTGTAATTACAAACTGAGGCATGCCACAGTTGAGTGACTCGCTCAAGGTCATCTATCTAGTAAGCAGTATGATTCAAGGGCTCTCTCCAGTCTATATTCTCAGCCACCACACTATAAATTCAAGGCACCCTGGCGGGAGTTAGCTCAATCCAAGTACCCAAGAGATCTTGACTAGCCTGGTAAACAAGGGCAACAGGCCATTCTTGGCCAGCAGACCAGAAAGACTGTCCAGCACTCAGCACCAGAAACGACAGGCTTGAAGGAACTACAGTCCAGGCCAAGGTCATGACCTGGCCCATCCAAGCAGGTTACAGATGGTGACAGTCAGTCACTGGCAGGGTGCTGGGCAGGACAGGTAGACCTTGCTGTAGCACAATAGTGGACAGACAGGCAGTGGTGGCACCTCCCTACGCTCCCATCTCCTGCTGTGCTGAAGGGGCTCACCCTGCATCTCCACTCCCAACACAGAAAGGCCCGGGCCGGCCATTCTTTCTGTACCTTTGTGTCTGCTTCCACACCAGCTGCCTTGGCCAGCCAGCAGAAGAGCCCCTTGCTGTTCCCACATCACTGAATCTCATGGTGCTATGCTCCTGTGCCTCTTGGGTACTCAGCCCTAAAGCCCAGCCCTTGGGCCTGAGCACTTTGGGGCCAATTGATGAGTCAGGGCTCCTTATAGTGGCCAGACCTCACCTCTGAAACACTGGTGACCAGTGCACCTTGGATAAACTTTGAAATTCCCATCAGGTCAACAGCCCCCCTTTCCTCCTGCTGAATTCAAATCTGGGATGGAAATAGTTGACGAATGATCTTTGCTTAAAACTTGACAACATCCAAAATGGGGCAGAGTCATTGAGATGATGACTGAGAACAGTGGTGCCAGTCATCATCAGGCCCCATAAATCCATTCTGTGTTTAAGCCCCAAAGTCCCTGGGAGGCCTATAGCCACAGATGACAAGAGGCAAGTTGACTTTTCCCATCAGCTCAGGAACAGAATCCCAACTGGGGCTCCTGTGTCTCTAGAACTGATCTTGCCTTCTCCTTCTTACAGTGTTCTCCAAGCTGGTAGCTTCAGGCCCAACACTGTGTGTCACAGAAAGAATGGCCTGGCCTCAGCCTAAGGACTTGTTTTGGATTTTTAAAAATCTAAACTAAGGTTAAGAACAGCAGTCTGCTTTCTAGGAGTTTCATTACAGCAGCCCTGAGATGAGGCTCTACCATTCTCTCTACCCATTCTGGGGACCACCTCCCAACCCCCAGGCTTATCAAGGAGCTAAATGCCAGTTGCTTTCTTTCAGTCATTCAACGAGTAGTATGTTGAGGAGCTACTGGTGCCAAGAACAACCTTGGCAAAGAAATGAAATAAAAGGCAGAAAAGCAGGATTTGGAAATGGCTCTGTACCCCCTAATCAATCCTCAGCACATTTTTTACAGGCAGCCAGCCTAGTCATTGAAGGCAGATTCGACATGCAGTCCAGCAGTCACCGACGCCTTTGTCCCAAACAAGAAGCCGCCTCCTACGTAGAGTGGTAAGGCAGGCGGCCAAGACACAGAGCGCAGGAAGGGTTTCGTTTGAGAAGAAACTAACAATCAGTCAGGATACATACTTAGGACATTCATTAACATTAAGCCAACATGCCAGATATTCAATTCCCTGAAGCAGTTTCCTCATAAGCTTCCATTTCCAAACCCAACTTTGACAGTCTGAAGAAGCAAAGCTTCAGGCATAGTAAAGTGAACGAAGACATTAAATAGAAAGAAATTTCAAAATAAAATGATTAGGAATGTGTTTAAATTATAAGTTTATTGAGCATAAGATATAAAGGTTGCTATCAAATAAAGATAGCTTACATTTTACACAGGAAACCACATTTTTAAATGATTAAGTTTAAGTATGTATCTCTTTTTTCCCTAAGAGGAAAGAAAATCTGTATTGATCAATTCAAGATACAGCATGAGATAATCAGTTATTAATAAAAGGATATATAGTAAAAATAATTTAATCAATGAAGTCTTTGTAAAAAAATTTATCATCTAAGTCTGTGAGCTGGTTTTTCTTTTATGCTCCAGCTGGTCACTTAGTTCAGGCTTAAAAAAAAAAAAAAAGCTGAATAGGAGGTAAATCCGTTATGCCACAAATCTTGTCTCTGTTCCTGTCCTGAGTGGATTTCACGGCTTTCTCTTTTCCACCTTTGCCTGCTCCCTACCACCACTTCTCAAAGCAAATGTGTTCTTTGGGAACATGGCTGTTCTCCAGTTGCTTGGAGAAAAAGTCTGTCATTGGAGGTGGGCCACATATATAGAACAAAGTCTCTTCTGAAATATGATCTCTTATCTCCTTCTCTGTTATTCTTCCTTCTACCAAAAAACAGAATAAACACCAAATAAGCCGGACATGCCTGTACTGAACTGGGGAAGGACTAACCACAACTCAGCAAGAGGGTTTATTTCCAGTAACCCAAGCTTAGGGAGTCTAGGGTGGGGTCATTCACAGGACGGCTCCTGGTGGCAGCACCGGGTGCCAGACCCAAGCAGAGAGTGCATCTCCGGGTTCCCTAAGCTGACAGCAAGCAAAGTGGGAAGCTGACCAGAACACACTCTTCGGACAGGGCCAGTTAGCTTACTGATCTTTGGTAGAGATTCAGAACTGGCTTCAGCAAAGTAAATAAACTGGTGAAGAATCTTTCCAAGCAGGGGAAACCACGAGCAAGTTAAATGACCATTAATGGCAAATGGCATGACTTCAGTTAAGGCTGGAATATAAATTCTCCGTGTGCATACTACAGTGTTGACGCAAAGGTCCCCTTTGCAATATGCGGAAAATAAATTTTAACATGGGCAGCAAGAAACCTGAATACAGTAAGTAAATCCAACCGAATCCCTCCTTATTTTTCCATGAGGAATCACCTCCCAGTTCTCCAGGTAGCGGCATTACCAGCCAGTGGCCTCGGACAGTAAAGCATCTACACTCAACCAACTAGCACGTCCAGCAGACAACTGCATGGAGTTAGTCAAAATATCTTTAGGGGACTCACCCGTGATGTAGGGCTTGAGTTCTGCACTGATTTGCGTTGTCTGTTTTGTAACATGCAAACTGCACGCAATCTTCTCAGGAAATTCATTTACTAAATCGAGGATATTTTTCTGGAATGTCAAACATAGTTGGTCACACTACAATTTTTAAAAATCAAAACAGATGTGCACAACCACTGCCGCTGAACCTCGACTCCCATTCTGCACACGTCTGCCACTCTTCCTCTCTACTTAGAGAGGTATTGTTTGCAGCCTAGCAGGCCAGAGCATTCAGAGTACAGAGGGCTATTTGGCTTTAATTGAAATCTGAATATGCTAACAAGCATATTACTAACTCTCCGGGAGTTTTTTCTTTTCCCTTTCTCTCAGGCATTGGCAATTAAGCAGCAGTTTCACTGACCACAGTTGTGTCTTTTAACTGTTGCTGTTCTTTTGTTCATCCCTGCAGCTGCAAGGCAATCCGGAGTGAAAGCCTTCTCCTGTCAAATGTACTTCCTTTCAACAGATGCAACCGGTGGGGGTTTTGTTCACCCAGCCGCAGCCAAACTCTGCCCCTCACCTACTCCAGAGACATGCGAGCACCCTCCACCCCAGGTCTCCTGGCTCAGCAGAGCCTCAGGGCTGTGGTGACCTTTCTGTTCCTCTGCCTCCACACCCAAGCCCGCCAGACCTGTCCTGTCGGGTCCCTTCACGGGAGCCTCCTGAACACGAGCTGTTTCATAGTCCTGCGTGAGAAGCGTATGTTAATTCCCACCTGAACACGATAAGCCCTGTCCAGCGTTTTGAGGCAGTGAACTCTCACACAGAAGACAGAAAGAACAGGAAGAGAGGTCTGTGGACGAGTCACACCATGACACGAGTTTGCTAGGAGACGGGCACTCGTCCCTTACCTTAAACAGGAGCTCGCTGGTATTTTTTGCACTGTAGAACAGCTTTATCGTCCCGACCTCATAGCCCTTTCCCTTGTTTGCCCGTTCTCGGTGGAGGTCAGCCGCATGCCGCAGGATGGAAAGCAGAGGGTTAATTCCTACTCCTCCTGCAATCAACACGAGGTTTCTAGAGGCATCTGCAGGCTGTGGGTCAAAGAAGAACTCTCCACCCACTCTCACAGCCACTTCAGAGTCAAGTGTACACTAAGGCAGGAAAGAAAAGATCTGTTAGTCCTTTGTGGCACAGGTCTTACACCTGATGCTCTTCTTGAAGAAAACGGACGGCATCTACCTCCTGCATCTTTATCAGCGTTGAGGACTATTTTTATGGCCGGTTCTCAAGTGTCCCAAGGCACTGTGAACCGGTTCCACTTGTCCATTATAGAGGCCATTTGCCACTCTGCCTTCCTGATCCCATACTGCACAGCCACTCCAAAACAGAGAAAAGGATGCTCACTTCGGTCATCTGGCCATTTGTTAACTTCTTAGGTGATGAACTGGGTTGTGGAAAGTGGCACTGGACTCGGGATAGCTCTGAAGCAGGAGCTTCCTTTTCTGTATGGTGCTCCTGTTTTCTGATCAAAGCTATGGAACTCAGACTGGCAGGATGGGGCAAGTGTCATTACACTGTGGCTGCCTTGGGCTCACCAGAGAAGACTCTGGGTACTGGGGGGCTTCATCCAGGTCACCAGCAGGGCACAGCCAGAGCTGCTGTGCAGGCTCGAGGCCTGCGCTATGGTGCTGTTCAGTCCTGTTCACTTCTCCCTGGAGCAGCAAGGACAGGCAGCAGAGGCTTCACTCACCAGGGGGTGACTACCACAAAACATGTGATGATACTTTTTTTGTTGTCACAATGGTTTGGAAAGCCCAACTGGCATTTAGAAGGCA
This sequence comes from Canis aureus, assembly GCF_053574225.1. Classification (NCBI taxonomy): domain Eukaryota; kingdom Metazoa; phylum Chordata; class Mammalia; order Carnivora; family Canidae; genus Canis; species Canis aureus. Next base: position 26,183,426 of record NC_135632.1, on the reverse strand, counting down.
GGACCAGAGATGCTAGATGTCTTGTGAAGTTAGCAGCACCCTGGAGCTGGCTCCTATTGAGCTGATGGGTAATTTTTGAAGAATTTCATGAACATTTCTACTGGCAGTTTGAAATCAGCCACTGAGTATCTGCAGCACAGAAGTTAGCAAATGCTGCAAGTCATGACTTTTTGTACTCAGAGAGCCAGTTTAGCAGCACATTATCTCCAATGCACAGGACTGCCCTGCAGAAACTTATGAATGGCCCATGGGACATACATGTAGGTGAAAATTAATTTGTAATGATCTGAGACGAGATCCTAACTCATTCATAAAAAACCCAAAACATTTCTTGCACAGTGGAGTCTGAATTTTCCACAATGTAACCACCTTATAGATTATATTCTACTGTATCCAGAACATTACCAAGTATGTCCACTGTTCTGAACAACCACATCCCAACTGGTAACACGCATGTCTCCATACAACAGCTTGTACCACCTGCATCAGTAGACAGTGCACTCACAGTGATTCTGCGTTGAGGAACAGCCATCTGACCACTTTATTCCATCTTCTAGTTAAGATCTGCCCAACCACTGATATAGTGAAATACATAGTCTCTCATTAGGGATTCCTAATTACTATTTAATCTACGAGTTTTCTTTATTTCTCCTTGGCATTACACTTGGAGAATTATGCCACCCAAAAAATTTTTTCACGTGATTACATTAACTTTGAGTTTCATTTCGGGTAGTTCTAGAAAGAGGGCATTGGATCTGAGAGAGTTGAGACCTCTAGTTTGGAGAAAATGTACTGATGTAAGAGTCAGAGAAGAATGACTATTAATCACAGCCTATGAAATCCCTCAAGTTCCTTCATTTCTCTGAGCCTCTGCTGCTGCATCTGTTAAATGGGTACCAACACCTGTCCTGCTCACCTCACAGGGCTGTGGTGGCCATCACATGATACACCGTGTGGCGGAAGAACAGCTTGCTGGCATCAAGCTCTGTTAGAGGAGGTGTTTCAGTCACTGAAGCTGTCATGGAGAAAAGCTCTGGGGGACCTGCTTCTTTCTTCCCTGTCATTAAAAAACAGAATCTAGAACTAAAGAAATTTGTATTAAGAGCAAAAGTTTGCTCCATTACATGTTCCTGATGTAAATCAACTAAATGAACTCTCTCTTAAGAAGCAATAAGTAATCATGTGCTTTTTAAAGACCAAACCCTCAGCATTCACTCCTTGACACCCTATATGGCAGGTAGGCAGGTAAGTACTTTCTGACATGAATTGAATTTGGAACTTTACAACTTAAAGAAGTTAAATCTTAAAGAAGATTTAGTCTCAAAAAAAAAAAAAAGTCTCAGAGAAATGTGAGAAAAAAAAGAAAATTATTCTAATTCACAAAAGAGATCCTTTCCTGTAACAAACTATTAAGCAAAGGGAAATCCTTTCCCGGAGGGAAAAGAAAAACAGCTAAACTTATATATAGGCCATTTTTACACGAAGGATGGTAAGTGGGTTTTCATTCTTGACAAGAGAAATTAGCAGCAATGGAGCATTCTGTTAGGAGTAAGTACAATCTCGGATCACTACACTGGCTACCAAAGTGCTTCAAAATGCCCTTTCTTTTCAAGTCTCTAAAACAGAAGCTATGGTATGAAAAGTTCTGCCTAATGATGACAACAGATTTAATCTCTGTCCCCTCACTCCCCATCTTGCTTGCCTGTACATGTCTCCCTTTATCTCTAAGAATCTATGAGTAAAAGAAACTAAGAAATGAGAAAGAAATCATTTTCTCCAGTGATCATCTTCAGCAGGATTAGTAATGACAGCAAAGCCTTTAGAGAACTGTGTTTTGAAACCAGAGTATTTTCAAAGATCTAAAGTTGGCAAAAAAAAAAAATAATAAAAAAAAAATAAAAATAAAAAAAAATAAAGGGGCCTGCCATCTCCCGAGTGACAAAATAATCTTAAATAGATCTATCTTCTCATTTGCTAGCATCTGGAAAGAATGAAAAGCCATCTTTGTCTTTTATTGATCAATAAAAGCTGCCAAGGTAGCACGAATACAACACTCAAAGTACTGCACGCTGTAATATGGAAGTGAGTAAAAGGACATTACCTTCAATTACACAGCCATGTTTTGGGTATAGATTTTCTACTTGGGAAATAAACAACTTTTCCACAGCAACTGGAGCCCAGCACACAATAGCTGTCTAGAACCCTTTACCCTGCCAGGAGCCTGAGCCAAAGCAGATAAAATAAAGGAAGACATTTATGGCACTTTATCCCATGTCCCAATAGAGCGGCCTGCTGCCACCCAGACACTCACGTGCCTCCATTGTCCACTCTAATAGCTTAATAAGACAAATCCTCAGGAGGAAAATAGCCACCTGAGAACGGTTCCAAGAAAAATCTGACTTCATAAAGGCTGTTTGCAACTCCCACCGGGCAGAGTGGAGTAGGCACTACAATTAAAATGTGCATTCAAGCAATGCCACTTGGAGATTTTCTTCAGCCTCTAAGAATAAGTTCCTTCATTGAAATGCCAATGAGGCATGAAACCAAGCAGGGAGCTGTGGACCAGGACCAGGGCAGGTCACGTGGGAGGCAGATAACTGGAGGGGGCTCGTGGCACTAAGCTCATTTTAACACCAAGCAAGGGGCACATGGCAACCTTGCTGGTCCCACCCCTACAGCATTTTTTGAGAGACAGCAATGGGTGGGAAATCCAGAAATAATCTAAAAAGGAATGAGGCAGCTGAGGACATGTGGAAGGAAGGACTCTGAAGGTCAGAGGGTAAAAAAATGTGACAGGATACTTAGAATGGAAATGCTAGGGCAAGTGGCTGCCTTACTCTGAACAGAAACAACTCGGCATGTAAATCACAATTAGAATGGATATTTTTGTATGCCGCTGTAGATTTAAAAACTTTTTTGGGGGGTAGAGGGGAGTACAATTCTGTGGATTTTAACACATACACAGATCTAACTACCATCAAAACCAAGATACAGAACAGTCTCATCATCCTCAAAACCTCCCTGTGCTTTCCCCTCTATGATCACATCTTTCCCTACCCTAACCCCTGTTAACCACTCATTGTATTTCTGTCCTCCAGAGTGTGACAGAAATGGGATTATAGAGTATGTAACCTTTGAGATTGGCTTCTTTTACTCAATATGTGGCCTCTGAGACTCACCCAAGTGGAGTCCATCAATGGTTCACCCATTTTTACTGCTGAATAACATTACAATTTGTTTACCCATTCACCTTTTGAGGGACATTTGGGTTGTTTCTAGTTTTTGTTAATTATGAATAGAACCACTATAAATGTTCATGTACAGGTTTTTATATGAACAGAGCTTTTGTTTCTCTAGAATAAAGACTCAGGAGCACTATTACTATGACTTATGATAAATGTATATTTAATTTCAAAAAAGAATGTATATTTAATTTCATATAAAACTACCAAAATGTTTTCCAGACTGGCTGCTGTATCTTGCATTTCTGCTAGCAATATAAGCTATAAAAGAGTTCCAGTCACTCCACATCCTTACCAGCATTTGGTACTGTCAGAATTTTTAACTTTAATCATTCTAATAGGTGGGGTAGAGATATCCCACTGTATCTGGTTTTTTTTATTATTATTTAAAAAAATTTTTATTTATTTATGATAGTCACAGAGAGAGAGAGAGAGAGGCAGAGACACAGGCAGAGGGAGAAGCAGGCTCCATGCACCGGGAGCCCGACGTGGGATTCGATCCCGGGTCTCCAGGATCGCACCCTGGGCCCAAGGCAGGCGCTAAACCGCTGAGCCACCCAGGGATCCCTGTATCTGGTTTTAATCTGCACTTCCCGAATGATGTTCAATATCCTGTCATTGATTATTAGCTGTTCTTATATCCTTAGTAGCAAAGTATCTATTCAGTCTTTTGTCCATTTTTTTAAAGATTTATTTATTTATTTATTCATGATAGACATAGAGAGAGAGAGAGGCAGAGACACAGGCAGAGGGAGAAGCAGGCTCCATGCCAGGAGCAGTCTTTTGTCCATTTTTAAATTACACTTGTTTTCTTTTTGCTGATTTTTGAGAGTTCTTTAAGTATTTTGGATATTAAGTAACCTTTGTTGGATAACTAAGTGCAAACAACTTTCTGAGTCTGTAGCTTGTTTTTTAAAAATTCTGTTAATAGTATCTTTTGTAAAAAAATATTTTGAATTTTGATTAAGTCCTATTATCAATCTCTTCTTTTTACAGATTTGACTTTTGGTGTCATGTCCTAATGCACCTACCCTCAAGTCTAGAATGTTTCCTATGTTTTCTTCTAAAACTGTTATAATTTTGTGTTTTCCAATGATATCTACAATTTATTTTGCGGGAATTTTTCATCAAAAAGTATGACACTTAGGACAAAATTCTTTTTTTTGACATACGGATAAATAATTGTTCCAGCACTACATGTTGAAAGGGCTATCCAGGGATCCCTGGGTGGCGCAGCGGTTTGGCGCCTGCCTTTGGCCCAGGGCACGATCCTGGAGACCCGGGATCGAATCCCATGTCGGGCTCCCGGTGCATGGAGCCTGCTTCTCCCTCTGCCTGTGTCTCTGCCTCTCTCTCTCTCTCTCTCTCTCTCTCTGTGACTATCATAAATAAATAAAAATTTTAAAAAAAAATGAAAGGGCTATCCTTTCGCCACTGAATTTCTTTAGCACAGTTGTCAAAAATCAAATTACCGTATGTGTGTTGGATACTCCTAAACTCTCTATTCTCTTCCATCAATTTGTGTGTCCATCCCTTCACCAATACCACACTGTTTTGATTATTATAGCTTTATTTTATTCTGACATTTGAGTAATGTGATTCTTTCTACTTTATTCTGTTTCAAAAACTCTAGTCCCTTTGATTTTAAAATCAGTTTGTCTATAGCTACAATATCGTACTAGTAACTCCTTTCTGGAGATAAGAAAATGCCTGGGTCGGGATGGAGGTTGTTGGTAAATATAGAAGGCACACTCTAGAAAGAAAAGGGATGGCAAAAGGAGACAAGGGTCAAAAACTAAGAAGGCAAACAAGTGACTTGTGCTGAGCTCATTCTTTGTTATCAGAGTTCTCAGAGGTGATGAATAGTCAGCTTATGTAGGACTGTGTTGAGTCTCATGGTGAAACATGAGTTATTAGCAGCAAAGGTGGATTCCCTCTCAGGATACCGTGTTAAGAACTCTCCAGAGAGGCAATGGCACCATGGACTTAGCAGCGCTCAGCTGTGGGCACAAGTGGGATGTGATCAGAAATCACTTCCTGGGATCCCTGGGTGGCGCAGAGGTTTAGCGCCTGCCTTTGGCTCAGGGCACGATCCTGGAGACCCGGGATCGAATCCCACATCGGGCTCCTGGTGCATGGAGCCTGCTTCTCCCTCTGCCTATGTCTCCGCCTCTCTCTCTCTCTCTCTGTGTGACTATCATAAATAAACTTAAAAAAAAAAAAAAAAAAAAAAAAAAAAAAAAGAAATCACTTCCTTTCCAAGTGACAGAATAATAGTTTAATTCCTTTTATTTAGGATAGTTAGGACAAAATAATCTGATTTATAGATTTACCATTTACAAGACATACATACAGAGAGCCAATTTAAAAAAGCCTTACATATAAAGTAAAATGCTCAAATACTAAAGCAGTATTCAACTGAACACTGGCAACCCAGAAGATATTTTCAGATCTCAAAGTATCTGTGAGTCTTCCTTAATGCATCAAAAGGATTCTGCTTCTTCGAGCATTATAGAGTCGGAATTCTGGATGTAGGGGAGCTCTTTGTGAGCATGTACCCTTTTCACTCAAGCCTAGCTAGGTTTCTTAGGTGCATGAATTGAGCTGAACACAAATTTTGTGGGAGGAAGCAATGGCCAGATCTCCAAGTTTAAACAGGTTTGCTCACCTGATTGTGAATCCAGAGAGCAGGAGGGTGGTTTGTATATTTCACTGCCAATTCTATCATTCTCTCTTGTTCTAGCAGTCTGGGGCTGGAGCATATTGAGAACCCACCAACCACAGACACTCCTGGGATAAAGAAATCAATCCTAAAAAGAAAGGCAAATAAGCGCTTTTTGTTGAAGCGATTTTAAAAGTGGGCAATGAAATAAGTAAAACTGACAAACTTAAAAAAAAATAAAAGATAAAATGAGTAAAATCAAGAATGGAAGGAGGACATCATCACCTACCTTACAAAAATAAAAGATTATTATAGGAATTCCATGAACAACTATATGACAAAAACTTAGATAACTTAGATGAAAAGGATACATTCCTAGAAAGACAGAAATTACCAAATTGAACTCAAGAAGAAACAGAAAATCTGAACAGACCTGTAACAAGTAAATAGTTTTAGTAATTTCAAAAATTCCTAGAAAGAAAAGGATAGGTCCAGATGGCATCACTGGTGAAATTCTACCAAACATTTTTAAAGAACACTAAACTTTTATAAACTCTTCCCCCAAAACAGAAAGAACATTTACCAACTCATTCTATGAGGTCAGTATTACCCTACCAAAACCAGACAAAGATATAACAAGAAAAGACTACAGTTCAGTATCCCTTGTGAATACAGATTTAAAAATCCCAGAAATTCTAGGTTGGTTTAACACCTGAAAATCAATCAGTGAAATACACCACTTAGAACAATGGACAAAACCCAAGTATCATCTCAATACGTGCAGAAAAGGCAGTTGGCAATATTTAAGACCCTTACATAATAAAAATAGTCAGCAAACTATGAAACTGGGAGCCTCCTCAATCTAACAAAGGCTTTCAACAAATGTTTAATGGTAAAAAGCTACAAGTTTTTCCCCTAAACACAGAAATAAGACAAGGATGTTTGCTCCTAACACTTCTTTTCAACATTGTACTAGAGGTTCTAGCCAAGGCAATTAAGGAAGAAAATGAAATAAAAGGTACGAAGATTTGAGGAAGAAATTGCAGATGACATGATGTATATAGAAAATCCTAAGGAATCTGCTATGAAGATAGGAGAACCAATAAGCAAGTTCAAATAATATTACAGAATACAAGATTAATAAAAATCAATTGTATTTGTATACACTAGCAGTTAACAATTTAAATGTGAAATTAAGAAAAATAAAATTTATAATAGCATAAAAAAGAATTGGGAATAAATTAACAAAAGTATAAGACTTGCACACTGAAAACCACAAAACATTATGGAGAAACATTAAAAAAGATCTAAATAAATAAAAAGACATCTTATGTTCATAGACCGAAAGACTTAATAGTGTTAAGATGGCAATACTTGGCAGCCCGGGTGGCTCAGCGGTTTAGCGCCGCCTTCAGCCCAGGGCATGATCCTGGAGTCCCGGGACTGAGTCCCACGTCAGGCTCCCTGCATGGAGCCTGCTTCTCCCTCTGCTTGTGTCTCTGCCCCTCTCTCTCTGTGTGTCTCTATGAATAAATAAAATCTTAAAAAGAAAAAAAAAAGGGCAATACTCTCCACATAGATCTACAGATTCAATGCAATACCTATCTAAACTTCCAGATGGTTTCTTTGCAGAAACTGGCAAAATGATCATAAAATTAATATGGAAATAAAAGGAACCTAGAATCATCAAAACAATCTGGAAAAAGAACAAATTTGGAGGACTCACACCTTTTGATTTCAAAACTTACTATAAAGCTACAGTTAATGAAGACACTGTAGTACTAGCATAAGGACAGGCACATAGACCAATGATAAACCATTACAAGTCCAGGGGCACCTGAGGGGCTCAGTGGTTGAGCATCTGCCTTTGTTTGGCTCAGGTTATGATTCTAGGGCCTGGGATCAAGCCCTGCATCAGGCTCCCTGTGCCTATGTCTCTGTCTCTCTCTGTCTCACATAAATAAATAAATAAATAAAATCTTAAAAAAAAAAAGAAGAAGAATTCCAAGTCCAAAAGTAAACTCTTAAACATGTGGTCAATTGATTTTTGACAAGGGTATCAACATAATTCAATGACAAAAGAACAGTCTTTTCAACGAACAGTCTTTTCAACGAACAACTGGATATCCACACATTAAAAGAATGAAGTCGGACCCCTACCTCACACCATATACATAAATTAACTCAAAATGGGTCACAGACTTAAAGGTAAGAAAAATTATAAACTTTTGGAAGACTTACAGAGGAGTAACTTCATGGTAACAGTTACTTAGATATGACACCAAACACCAAGGTTAAAAAAAAAATGGAGAAACTAGCCTAGAAAAAATTACTTTATGCTACAAATGATCCATAAAAGAGCTAAAATAGGGACACCTGGGTGGCTCAGCAGTTGAGCATCTGCCTTTGGCTCAGAGTGTGATCCCAGGGTCCTGGGGTTGAGTCCTACATCGGGCTCTCTGTAGGGAGCCTGCTTCTCTCTCTGCCTGTGTCTCTGCCTCTCTTGTTGTGCCTATAGCTAATATTTATTAATACAGTTTCTGTATGCTATCAGAGAAGAACTACAAGAGTATCTCTACAGCTATGTTTTAAAAAATAAGTTAATCAATGAGCTACTTTTTGCAGCTTCATATCCTAAACCATAGCGCCCTCTGCTGCTTGATGTTGATAAAGGCCATTCTCTCAGATAAGTGAAGGGATCTTTCCTTCTCCAGTAACTTTGGAAAGCAACCTTAAAAAAAAAAAAAAAAGACTCCTTCATTAAATGCTACAGAATTCAAATGACATCAAAACTTCATCTGAATGGATTTAAGAAAATATGCACAATACACATTTAATAAAACATCTGTCCAAGTAAAAGTTTTTATTTTTTATTTTATTTTATTTTTTTAAAAAAGATTTTGTTAAAAAAAAAAGATTTTATTTATTTATTCATGAGAGACAGACAGAGAGAGAGGCAAAGACACAGGCAGAGGGAAAAGCAGGCTCCATGGCAGGGAGCCCGATGTGGGACTCGATCCTGGGACTCCAGGATCACGCCCTGGGCTGAAGGCAGGTGCTAAACCGCTGAGCCACCCAGGGATCCCAAGAAAAAAAATTTTAAACACACACACATACACACACACACACACACACACACTTAAAAAATGCCCTTTCCAAGACTAGCATTCTTGAAGCCAAGAGCTGAGGTACTAACTGCACTCTCATAAAAGTGAATATAGGAAAAACTGGGAGAAAGAGCCTAACTGTGTAGTGAAGCCACATATCCTTATCTAATTGTGACACAGTAGGCAGCCCCGTCCAGCCCCAGGGCCCAGCAGAGACCAGGTACACAAACTGTGGCCAAAAGTTGATGCTTCACCATGAGATCCTAAAACCCTTTAGTCTTCAGCTTGAGCATGTGGAGCCCCTCCCTCATCCCCTGTGCAAATACTACAGATAGCACCTGCTTACCTAGTACAGGCACCATGGTTAGTGCTGGAGCTAAAGATCAAGAATGTCGTGATTCCTGGGACGCCTGGGTGGCTCAGGGGTTGAGTGTCTGCCTTCAGCTCAGGGCATGATCCCAGGTCTGGGGATCGAGTCCCACATCAGGCTCCCCTTGGGGAGCCTGCTTCTCCCTCTACCTATGTCTCTGCCTCTCTCTCTGTGTGTCTCTCATGAATAAATAAATATCTTAAAAAAAAAAAAAGGAAAAAAAAAAAAAAAGAATGTTGTGATTCCTGCCCTCAATAAACTCACTCAAATGGGAAGAAAATGAACAAATAAATATAATTACAGGGGCTATGACAAAATCTGCTTGGAGGAGAGAAAATGTTCATCATTTGAGACCTGTCTGGAAGAACTGGAACTTAGTGTAGATTTCTTCTTACGTCCAACATATGTGATTTCATCGGGAAAAAACTAATAAAACCACTATTTTAAAAAAAATCTTCCTGGGGGTGAAGGGGGGAGAAAGCAGAGGATGCAGCAGTCAATTATACCAGGTATGGAGGAATTAACGAAGACTTCACAGCGGAGTCTTAAAAACACACAGCAGTCACCAAACAAGCATGGAGGAGGACACAGTCTGAACTGAACAATGATGACACCAAGGAACGTGGCGCTTTTTATGTGTGGTCATGTAAGAGTCGAGGCTGCCGAACACGGCCACAGAGGGTATATACTGCCCACAATGCAGCGGCCCTGCTAGAGGGTAGGAGTAGAATCTTATTTCATTGATCTTACTCCTCTCATCTGTTTCTTCTTGGAGCCCTTTCTCTTAGTAGAGCCCAGTCACTTTCAAACATGAAAATTTATGTCATCTTACATGAAGTCAGAGACACACCTTGCTCTCTACAAAAATGCTTTGGCCTTGCTTCCCCTTGGTCCTGTGCAGGTCTAGAGCCTCCCTCTTAGTTTGGCAGGTGTCAGATGAGGGCAGTGGTCAGGAATTCAGAGATGTGGGATCATGGCCCAATCTCTGACCCTAGAGATAAGCCCAAGAGCAATCTTCTCCTTTACCTCTAGCAGCACTCCACTCTAATAATCCTAACTATACAAATTGCATGGCAGCTGCATCCATACTCTCTCTCCCTGATCTTTGTCCTCTTCCCCAAAATGCTACTAATGGAGCTTACCATCAAGCTGATAACCTAACAGAATGCAGAGCAAAAGCCATCCTAGCAATGGAACCGAAGATGCAGACATCACTAATCTAAGCAAATAGCCATTCGGTAAGCAAGAAGTCAAATTTCCAAAAGAACTTACAGCCACACAATAAGTCAGTGGCAAGGGAGCAATCTTTTAAAAGGGGAGGTTCAAATGCCAGGAATGAATGCTGATGGACACCTGGCAGGGAAAGGTCAATACTAAATAGCCAGAGATGACCACCCTGATGTCTGCCCTCTGCAGCAGGAGTCTGTCAGGTGCATTGTAAAACCAGTCCTGACATCAGTGAGATTACCAAATCCATTCATCGAAATGGGATATATAATACCAACCCTGAAAATCTAATCTTGAGGATCACAGGGGAACCCTATTTCTATATATATCACTAGGGAATGATGGTATTTTTATCTGGTAACTACAGTTTGCAAGTGCTAATACACTTGCAGGCACACCAAGGTAGCAGCATTATAAACCAGTGCACGGTCTTTCTCTAATCAGGAGTCTTGGCGCAATTCAGAGCTGAAGACACAGGGACAATGCTGTGCACAGGACCCAAACACTTCCACAGAAGGGAAATACGGAAAGACAGATCATTACAATTAAAGTTTCCACTTTTCAATGTAATAACTGCTAAACTATTTTTGAAGGGTAAAAATGTTGCCCGCCCCCCTAAAACAGCCCAAATGCATTTAATATGTATCACTGAACATGTGCAAAGATTGCAGTAAATTGCTTCACAAACGCAAATTATTGCAATCAGCATCTTGTTTTCTAGTTCTAAATTCAAAGGCAAACTATTAACACAAGACTGCTAACTCTTGCTATTATCACACATCCTCCTTCTAACAAAACCACATTTCCAGATGGACTGCCAAAATTAGTCAAGTGACTCCTAAGAAATACTACCAAGATTGACATGCCAGAAATTCACTTAGAAATGAATGCTTTATTTAAATAAAGGAAACATACACCCAAACACACCTTTCCTAAGGAAATACAAGCTGTTTTATTTACAATGCAACTTGAATTGCAACTCAGTGAAGCCACTCGCAGGAATAGTGGGACAGCTGGGCTGTTAGCCTGTCCGTATGCTGACTAGTCTTCGGTGTCAAATAGGCACAATCAGTGTGGTGCAAGCTGGGCCTGATCGGCGGGGGGGTCCTGATAATAAATTCAGGAAAATATTTAAACTCAACTCAGACAAGTGATGCAGTAATTCAGTTGAGAGGGTGGTCAGTTCTGTGACATAACTGGGTATTCTTCTTTCCAGACTGCTGTGTTTACTCTGTATTTGACATAAAGACTAATTTTTTACAATGTATCAATCCCCAGCACAAATAATCAAGCCGATTAGATTATTCCAGAGCATTCTATTATAGCAACCATTTCTGAAGAGCATAATTATCAGTTATCAGGTCCGTGGCTCAGAACTAAGCTTTGTTTCAATCTACAAAACTCAAGGCAGCAATTTTCATATATGACTGAGAAGGTCAAGGGCTCAAAACCAAGGTGAGCTCTGAGGTGAGGAAAAGAATCAGATTCCCTATGCCTAAGGAAGGCTCCCCCTGAATGGGGATGGGCTAGAATTCCTATTCCTCAGGAAAAACAGCTAGACACGTAATCCCTTCCAGAAGAAAAAATAAGCCCTTCTACGGGCACCTGGGTGGTTCAGTTGGTTGGGCATCCAACTCCTGGTTTTGGCTCAGGTCGTGATCTCGGGGTCATGGGATGGAGCCCTCTATCGGGCTCCACGCTCTGCGCAGTCTCCTTGAAGTTCTCTTAAAATTTAAAATAATAATAACAATGATAGGGCAGCCCAGGTGGCTAAGGTTTAGCGCTGCCTTCAGCCAGGGCGTGATCCTGGAGACCTGGGATCGAGTCCCACATCAGGCTCTCTGCATGGAGCCTGCTTCTCCCTCTGCCTGTGTCTCTGTCTCTCTCTCTCTGTGTGTCTCTCATGAATAAATAAGTAAAATCTTAAAAAAAAATAAAAAAGAATAATAACAATGATAAGCCCTTCTATTTGATGGCACCTTCATGAACACAACACTAAGGAAACAGAGAAGCCACTTACCACTGGCCAGCTTTAAAAGAAAAGTCTTTATCAGCAATAAGAAGGTGCAGCCTCTTCACTGATGGTGACTCATCAGCAGCCCCACACACCTTAGCAGCCGACACGACCTAGAGCAAAAGATGAACTGTGACTGAGGTTAGTGTGTATACACATCAGAAACAAACTAGTTTCCTGGTAACTAAGGCTTTTTTTTTTTTTTTAATCTACAAAGATGTGATTTTTTGAAAACTGCAAAACAAGGTACACTCTGCTTTAAAATGCTGCCTACCACCAAGTGAACAAATTTAATTCTTTTATTTTTGAGAGACTGGCTATCATACTAATTGAATTTTATTCTGCACACAAAAATCATCTCTTAAAGAGGCTGTTTAATAAGTGTTCATTTGGTGAGCACGTGGTATGCTCCATGCACCAGGCTGGGTAATCTGGAAAGAGCCTGGGGGAAACAGGAGCCCTGTGAACCACCTGCCTGCCATCTAAATTCTCGGTCAGTATGACATACTTAAAGTAAAGCTCGCTGTTAGGTACAAGCCTCTGTTTGTTCTGAGCCTGGCAACAAGTCCAAGACTAGCTAATTTCAGAAATTACAAGTAAGCATTTACAAACTTTTTTTTTTTTTAAGCAATTTCAGAGTCTGTTGAATCTAATTATAGACAATAAACTGGGTTTGTATTCCTTGTTGTTTTTTTTTTAATTTATTATTTCTAATTCACTGATTATATTTGACAAAATACAAACAGTCCACAACCTTTGAACAGTATCAAAAACAGCTCTTCGTTACAGATAGCTTGAGAAGCACTACTCTAAACAACATATCTGGTTTCTAGAAAATCCTAAGGTGTGAGCTAGGCACTCCTCAGTGTCATTCACCCCTCAGCATCCCTCAAATTCAAAATGCCTCTACTTCCTTCATTTTTTGTTTCTTCTACTTTTGGGCTTTTCTTCCTCCTGAAATCTGGGATATTTTCACAACAGGGGAAAAAAGACAGTATGACTCTTTCCTCAACCTCCTATTGCCATTCAATTCCACTTCTGGAAGCAAATCAAAGCAATAGCAGGTGACCAAAATACAATCATTCTCCATGGATGGTGTTAGTTAGGTTCACGGCTCCACTGAAGAGTGTGTTGGAAAGCTGTCAAGATCAATGCACCTCACACCCTAAAGCTGGCTCCTTCAGCCCCTTTCTCCAACAGGACTAGGTCTAATCGAACTATCAGTGGGAGACAATTCTTAAAAACCCACTGCACAATTCTCCAGATGGATGGTGGTCTCCCTCACCAACTTCAAAACATCTCTGAAAATGCCTTACCTTTCTGTTGCTCCCATAAAATCCCTTACTTCTCTTCCTCTGGATTTTTACCAGGCCTCTTTTTCCTCTCCCTAAGAGCCAGTGGGCTGGTCTGCACTGACCCTCTTCCTGCACCTCTAATTCTAGTCTTGCCCTCCCTCTCCGAACCAGTGCTTCACCCAGCTCCAGTGGACTCCTCCTTCAGGGTTCTCCTGCTTATCAGACATGGTACCTAATGCCATGTGCCGGTCCTAAACAATTGAGCAACAAAACAGAAAGCAGCAGCACAGTGTGGCTGCCAACAGCACAGGCTCTGTAACCACAATGCCTGGCATGTAATTCTGGCCCCAGCACTGACTTAGCAGCTGTGGGCCTCTGGGCACATTACCTTAGTTCCCCCTCTGCTATAAAATAAGATCAACAACACCTGTACCCCAGAGCTGCTGGGGACATATACGTGCAAAGCACTTAGAATGCTGTTGGCTCATAGTAAGTACTCATTAAGTGTCAGTTATAATGTATCTTAACTGCATTCATTCTAATTACAGCTTATTAATATTTATTACATTACACATTATACCTTATTCATATATCATTACATATGCAGAACCACAGCAGTGCTGCCATGAAGGCCCTCACAGACTGAGCACTGCACACCCTCAGGGGGCCGATTCTCACAGACGACAAGGACCTATAAGGTACAGTGGTCTTCGCACCACACCCTATTTGCTAGAACAAACTTAAAAGCCATACTGTCTTGAAGCTATTTCAGAAATCTTATCTTACCTTTAATCTCCACCTCCACTGATAACTTCCTTATCTGACAGAACCTTCTTTGTCCTTGACACTCTCGGTAAACACAGGTGACTTGGCTTCTGCTCTCTGTCAACAACTTGGAGGAGGCAACAACTGAACTCCAATGTCCAGGCTCAGTTCTTCCCCTCCCGGAGCTCTCTGAGTTTGATACTTTTTACTTCCCTTCCATCTTGAAACATTCTCCTTGCTTGGGATAACTGATGTCGCGGAACTCTTGGGGTCCCCTCCTGCCTCTCCAACCTGGTTCCCACATCTTTACCTTTTCTCCTCGTACTTCCTCAGTGGGCACTTTCTGTAAACTGCCTCCGTCCCACTCCCTCTTCCGACTCTAGGCCAAGGCTCCCCAGAGGTCAAGGCTCCCCAGCATTCCCAAAAGCATTCCCAAAGCGACTAAGCCCCAGCCCAAACCCTCCTTACTTTTCTTGGCAATCAGGCTCACATCTACACTCCCCTGTGAGTAACAACAGCCAATGTCTGAGGAGCATTTATCACAGATATATTCCAGGTGAAGGCTTAAGTGTCTCGCGTACACCAATTCATGCAGTTAATATGAATAATCACATTATAGCCCAACAGATGGTGGCATTATCCTCTACTCTGCACATGAGGAAACTGAAAGGTTTAGTAACTCAAGATCACTCAGGAATGGCTGAGTTAGAATTCAAATCTAAGTGTGCTTGGCCCTTAATCACTGGATAGCCCCATCCCAATGGTAAGCTCATTTACGTGTCCAACCAAATCTACCATATTCAGCCCCTCCACAAACATTCCTTGAGCATGGGCTGCCTGGCACTGGAGACGTAGAAATGGAGAAGGCTGCTCCTGCCCACAGGGGGCCCCACAGAACCAGCAGCTTTACATCACCAGGAGTTCAATTCAGAACTCATCTTGGACTCAAGAGTCAAATCCATTTTCAACTGGTACACGTGTGTACACACACACACACACACACACACACACACTTTGCCTCTTTTCCAGGCATCCTATCCTGTCCCTAATACGAACAAGTTCCACAAATTCAGCTTATGTTTCTTCCTCCTTGTGCTCACCCATTAACATCGTGAGCCAAGAATTTCTTCTCACTTGAACACTGCCTTAGCCTCCTTATCTCTCTCAAAGCAGCCAACAGGTAAATACTGCTAGTATTCTGACCTCACTGATTTACTTTCCAGCTCAAAAACCTCCAGGGGCTAAAAAAAAAAAAAAAAAAAAAAAAAACAGCTAAAAGACCTTTGTAGCTTGACCTCTCTTGTATCACTATGCTAGTGGTTTACCAGCCAAACTGGACAATCTGCTGGTTCTCAAAGGCACCGGACATTGACCTGCCTCCCAAAACTGCCTAGATCATTCAGCTTCCACTGTGCTCTCAGCCCTGTCAGTGGACCTCCTGCCCACCTTTCCAGGCCCTGCTCAAAGACTGAATCCTGCCTGAGGTTTTCCTGCTTCTCCCCATCCTCTCAACTCTACCAATAAAATGTTCCCATCTTCTGAGCATACTTAGTGCATGTGAATGTAACTATAAATATTCATGAACGTCTCCCTTCCACCACACAAGATCACAAACCTCCTAAGGTCAAAGATAGAATCTACATCTCTCTAGATCAAGTACAGAGCTCAACACATAGTTTAAGATTCAGTAAATATCTGCAGAATGAATGAAAACGCTAACTTCAAGTCACTTACAATTAGTTTCCTGAACAAAAATTAGTAGAAGTTCAGGAGCCTTTTGTTGTTTAAAAAGAAAAGGAGGCTTAGGGGGAAGCACTACAGAAAATCTAGATTCATGTTTAAAACCATGGGAGAGGTAAGGGAAGGCAGGGATTTCTTCAGTAGAACACTCTATTTTAAATATCTTATTACAAAAACAATAAGATTCATCAGAGGACTCTCTGTTACATTATTACTCTCATTTTAGATTTACCAAGAAAAGTTTATTTTATAAACACTCATTATTTTCTTTCAACATAATAATCTGTAAAAACATAGCCAAAAGCTAGACTATTTTATTTATAATGGTTTACCTGGCATTTGTCATATTCATTGATAAAACTAGATATGTATAAGCTTTAAAAACATCCTCAAGAGTCACCTGGTGGCAGGGAAGCCAACATTCATAATCACTGAGGGGGAGCCTGGGGAGACGGGCACAGAATTTCAGCTGGAAGGTGAGCATGCTTCACAATCAAATGCTACACTATATAAAATGAAATCAGCAATCACTTGCTAATGTTCAAATATAAAATTCAATAAAGTTAAACTTTCTATTAAAAAGTCATTTCATTTAGATAGTCTCTATGAACAAAAATGTTCCCAGATGCTTTACACATATTGCTATTAATACAAATAGTAATATACCTGTTGCTATTAGTCCTAATAATCTGGGCAAAACCGCTATGACTGGTCACACAAAGT
The DNA here is from genome assembly GCF_053574225.1 of Canis aureus. Taxonomy (NCBI): domain Eukaryota; kingdom Metazoa; phylum Chordata; class Mammalia; order Carnivora; family Canidae; genus Canis; species Canis aureus. The sequence goes on along the minus strand of NC_135632.1, from coordinate 26,166,281 downwards.
ATGTTGCATGACTCATGATTTTTAAAGACATGCCTCCTATTAACACTTTATTTTATTCAATTAATGCCAAGCCACACAATAAAGATTTCTAGTCATGTGGATTAAAGACATTAGCAAAATCTTTTTGAAGGCCATATCTTTATTTTGTTCTGGAGCTAGTTTCATATAATTAAGATCTTTAATCATGGCCCTTGTTATATGCCATTCTATCTTTTATGAGTAAGCAAAACATGATGGACAAACTATATGTTTTAACATTTGTACTTGTTCTCATGTTTAATGGATCAAAAGATTTCACAACTGAAACCTCAACTAGCCACGTCCTAAGTTAAAACACATGGCAGGAAATGAAGTTTTCCATAAAATAACATTTAGACTCTTCTACTGTTCAATAAAATAACAATACATTTGCCAACTTTTACTAGCACACATTTTTAATGGTTTGACGGAGTCAGCATCTAAAAGGAAATTCCATCATACTGATTTTAAAAACTGGTTTTGTGTAGGATATTTTGTTGTTACTGTTGCTGCAAAAGTCTCTGTGCAGGAAATAGGTCTTTCTTTGGGAAACCTGGTTGGCTTCCTCTGTTCACTCCCATTCATTCATTTGCTGTTTAAAAATTTAAACAAAGCCAGGATTAGAGATAACCTTAAACAAAAATACCTTTAGGGTACAGAGAATTTCAGAGTCAAAGGAAAATTCAGTCATTATCCAAAATAGTACATCATTTTACACATAAGGAGATCAAAGCCCAGAGACATTAATTTAAATTGTGGCAGAAAACCAATCTGCTGAGTAGGAATCTGACTACAAGAAACTGGTTTTATTGAATTACCAACAAGACCGCAAAATTTTGTCAACTGGACAAACTACATAAGTAGCTTCTGCCTGTCAACACCAAGTCCTGGCATGACCAATGGACTCTCCTTGCTCCTACTGAAGGCTAACCTGTCCACTTGGGCTGTTTCCTCTCTGCTTTCTCCAGCAGGACCCTCTCTCACACACCGCCCCTTTAATCCCTTCTCCATGAGACACCTGCACTTGATCTTCCAACTCCACATTATGCCAGCTGCAAACACCTATGTATAACTCCCCATGTGCCAGGCACTTCACATACACTAATTCATTCATTCTTTGCAGTAACCCTGGAAAGCAGGCATTATCACCGCCCACCCCCCACCCCCCCCCCGCCTTTTCTGGGAAACTTATTTCCAAGAGAAAGTGAACACAAGCAGGAGGGGCAGAGGGACAGGGAGAAATCTCGAGCAGACTCCTCGCTCAGATTGAAGCCCAACGCAGGGCTTGATCTCAGGACCCCAAGATCATGATTCAAGCCAAAACCAAAAGTTAGATGCTTAATAACTGCTTCACCCAGGTGCCCCTCATTCCCATTTTATATATTAAAAAACTAAGGCCCCGAGGCTAGTAAGTGGAAAGAGATTCGAATCCAGGCACCTGGCCACTGTGCTTTGCTGCTTCTCAAAAGACAAACAAAACAAGCCTCTCCCTTAATCTGGCCATTTCTCTCTCCCATTCACATAAAACATTCTCGAAAGTTCTATATGGCCCTGGCTCCACTTTATCTCCCATTTTCTCTCCAACACAGTCTAGTCAGGCTTTGACTCTCAGCAATTGAGCCACCCACCACCCATTTTGCTCCATCCAGTGATGTCTCTCCGCACAGAGGTCAACACAGTTGGCCACTCCTCCCTTGAAACACTTTCTCCTGGCTTCACCAACACCCTGTTGATTTCCCTCTGGCCTTGCTAGTTCCTCCTCTTCTGCTTCACCTCTAAATGTTGACACACCAAAGGGCTGATTCATCGGCCCTCTTCCCCTACTCTCCACATGGCTAAAACCTTTTATTTCCAGCAGTGAATTCCAAACTATCCTACTACTGATCTGAATTTCCATTTCAAACTAAACATCCAACCCAAAACTCTTTTATCTCTCCAAGTTTCTTCCTTTTTATTATTACGGGAAATTTAAACATATACAAAAGTAAGAGAAATAGTATAATGAATCTCCACTGTATCCATAACCCAGATTCAAAGGCTGATATGAGCTGATGAAACTCATAGCTAATCTTGTTTCATCTATCACTCTCCCCACATTCTGCCCTCCCACCCTAGATTACAAAATCAAGCACTTTATTTCTTCTCTTCCATCTTGTCCATCTCCATTTTAGCAAATATATGCCACTGTTATTATCTGGTCAGATTATTCAAATCCCAAATCTCTTGGTGTCTTCTCCTCTTTACTGTATGCACTACAGCCCTTCCACCACAAATCCGTGAATCCCATCAGCCCTTTCTGTGTCTTAGTTCCACCCACTGTCCCCCATCCCCACCACTACCATCTTATTCTAAGCCACCATCACATCTCCTGGGACTGTGTCCATAGCCTCTAGCTGGTGTCAAAGCACAACAAAAGTCTGGTGTCCTACCAAGCAGATAGATGACCCATTTAAAACATAAATCAAAAAAAAAAAAAAAATCAGAAAAAAAATAAAACATAAATCATATGTCATTTTCCTGCTTAAAACCTTTCATCCCCCTTAGAATAAAATCACAAATCCTTATACAGCCCATAATAGCTTATACAACCTGGGCCCTGCCTACCTCTCATCCTACCACCTTCCTCTGAACACACCAAGCTCATTCCTGCCTCAAAGTCTTGGCTCCTGTCTGTTCCTCTGCCAGAAAGGCTGTGCACATGGCTGACTCTTTTCCTCGTCTTAGCTCCAATCGTTACACACCAATTTAAAACAGCACCCCCACTCCCAGCCATTCATGCCTCTAAAGACACCATTACCCTGTCTTCAAGGATATATCACGTCTGACACTCTCTGGTTTATCTGCACCAGAATGAAGCTCCACATAAGTGGGAGCCTTACCTGCCTCGTGCACTGTTCTCCTTCCCGCACTTAGAACACGGCTGCATACACAGTAGGTTCCGAAAACAGGTCTGCTGGATCGAAAATAAAATCTATTTCACCTGATTGGATCCCCTGGGGGAAAAACAGAGAGGAGCCTTCCTTGTCTTTAAGATGACTTAATTTATTGAACAAAAATGTGTCAGTGAAAAGCAGAGACACTATACATTTTAGACATTAATAAGTTCTGGGCATAGCTAGAAGGTAGTATAAGCAAGTCCTCATTTTTCAAACCCCTACCTGTACAGAACCATCTAGTACACTCACATTGTCACCTCATCTCTTGAGATGGATGTCATCACCATTCCTACTTTAAAGACACTCATTCAAGGCAGTACAGGTGGGATTTAAGGCAGTACACTCAATCAGCCACAGAGGTGGGATTAACATTTGCTTATTCTACTCAGTACACATGTATTGACTGCCCACATGACATCGGCACTGCTGGATATTGTGGCTACAACACTACCAAGCCGAGCCTTCCACCAAGGAGCTTAGTTCTTTGCGGGCTTCCATCCACAGCAGTGTGAGTTGTGCATTCTGAGGAGCCAAGGGCTGGTTGCTGGGGCCATCAGACTACACCTCCCTGGGAGTCTCACCAGAAGACTGGGCCCAGGCCCTCTACAAGCCACACAGCTCCCAGTAGTGGATGCCTGAGGTTTTCCCCACCATGCTCTGCTGTCAGAGCTGACAGTGCGGAGGCTGGAATGCCAACTACTGCACATCCAAGGCTAGATAATCTCTAAAAGGCTCTCTATCAGATTCTGATAAGCACAGCAAATTAGGCATCCAATTGTTAGAAACAATCCATATCAAAGAGATGCCTGCCCCTCTTCCCTCAGAGATGAAGAAGGCCACTGCAGCATACAATCTTCCAAGAATGTGTAGGTGATGACTAGCAGAGAACTTTAAGGGTTAAACCCAGGAAATGGTCCAGATCTCCAGCTAAGCAGCCCATCCCACTCAAACCCAAGCCTCCACAAAACCACAAATCAAGCACACTATCAGTATTCAATAGTCAGCACAAGAACCATAGGCTCTCCAGACGTCTCTATCCCAGGAGCATCCCAGCCATTTGACTTTATTATTTTTTTTAAATGACTTTTTTTTTTTTAAGATTTTATTTATTTATTCATGACAGACACACACAGAGAGGGAGGCAGACACAGGCAGAGGGAGAAGCAGGCTCCATGCAGGGAGCCTGACGTGGGACTCGATTCTGGGTCTCCAGGATCACGCCCTGGGCCGAAGGCAGCACTAAACCGCTGGGCCACCGGGGCTGCCCGCCATTTGACTTTATTAACTAACTACTGTGCCACCCACAACTCTCTCCTTCCTTATATTCAGTAACACTTAAGTCAAGTTTTGATTTATAACAGAGATGAGGATCTGTGAAATTTATCTTCCATTGTGTTGCTCAATTAAACTTGGTCTAAATCAACTGTCACATTGTTCTGTTGTATAGAAAGAAAAACCAGTTTGATATCAAAGATCTGAGTTCAAGGGCTAAGGCCCCCCCACTTACTAACCAAATCTTTTTAATGTAGGCCCACACTGTAATTTTCATCCAAAACAGGGTACTGGTGAAAGTGAAACGGGATGCTAGCCTGGGAAAATCAGGAAGCAGGGTCACCACATCTAAATTTCTGAAGTCTCAATTTCCTCATCCGTGAAACGGGGTGAGGATCCCTTTATCTTACTCCGAGGGTGGTTGTGAGAATCAACTTGATATAATCGAGTGCGTTGTCAACAAAAAGGCAATGATACACATAAGGCATTTTTGGGTAATGCTTAGGCTTCTAAAAGAAGCAAACTAGTACAACTGAAAAATACTTAGTGATTTTTTTCCACAATGAATTAGGTGCATCAAATCGGTCTCTTCTGATCAGAATCTGAGGTCAAGGACTTCATATATCATGCTCAATGCTACAACCCTAAAACCTAGCCTAGTGTCTGGCATATTTCCAAATAAATGCATAAGAATTAATTATTTTAAAAATTCTTTCCTTACCAAACTCTCCCATCGAATTGAAGGAGGGAGTCCATCTTGCTCAATGGGTCAGCCTTCTAGAGGCCAAGCATGTATGGACTCCCCCAGTGAAATCTTAAGTCTTACTTCAACAATCCTTTACAGCATTACATAATCTGATTTATCTCCTTGACATTTCCAAGGTTACCCGAACTGCTTATTCTTTGATCCTTAAGAAAAAAAATGTGAATTTGAACAAAGAAGTCAAATGTCATCCAATTCAGACCTCAGCTTCCTGCATCAGCATGACCTCAGGCTGGTTACATTTACAGCTCTAGATAAGAAAGAGCATTAACATCATAATGTGGTTATTCAATAAATTCTTCGAGAACTGAAGACCTAACAAGGAAAAAACATTTCTGGGTGGGTGAGTGCTCTATTCTTTACCCACTCCAGGAGGGGCGGCGGGGTCCTTTGGCCTAGGAGTCAGAGACTAGGCTGGAGCTTCCCTCTGGTCCAGGGAGAAGCCAGTAGCTTATCTCCTAAGTTTTGCTTCCTCTTTCATAAAATACAAATGCCATCCTGTTCCAAAGCTATCTTACAGACTTGAACTGAAGAGCAAGTGACATGCTAGGAGTCCTTTCTGTAAAGTATACTTGCAAAACAAATAAAAGGCAAGAGTGGCATGAGACAGTGATCCAGTTCTACTACAGCCCAAGCTAAGCTGATGTTCATTTTGGCAAGTCCAAGGCCTGACTCCTGCTCTATGGCTAGGAGCCATCCTCTGGAGGAATTGGTGGGTGAGACCCTGCTGACCTTACATCCACTGAAGCTATAGCCCAGATACCATCTAGCTTTTTATCCAATTCCTCCCAGCTTCTAGCTCCCATTCTGTTTGGGAGAGAAGAGGAAATCAGAAGCAGAGAAAAAAGGAACTGCAATTGGAAAATTCTTCTACCAAAGTCATACCATGGTTGCATTTTCTGACTTCTGGGCATTAAAATTCCTTTTTTTTTTTTTTTAAGATTTTATTTATTCACGAGAGAGAGAGAGAGAGAGAGAGAGAGAGAGGCAGAGACACAGGCAGAGGGAGAAGCAGGTTCCATGCAGGGAGCCCAACATGGGACTCGATCCCAGGTCTCCAGGATCATGCCCTGGGCTGAAGGCGGCGCTAAACCGCTGAGCCACGCGGGCTCCCTGGGCATTAAAATTCTTAACTTTGCAATCACACTATTAGAGCTTACATTAACTTCCTGTGCAGTTTTCTTAAAACTTGACTCAGGGGCGCCTGGGTGGCTCAGCTGATTAAGCGTCTGCCTTCAGTTTAGGTCATGATCCCAGGGTCCTGGCATCCGGCTACCTGATCAAGAAGGAGGTCCACTTCTCTCTCTGACCCTTCCCCCATGTGTACTCTCTCCTTCTCAAATAAATAAAATCTTAAAAAAACAAAAAACAAAACTTCACTCAAAATAACCCCCAACAATCTCAATAATTTTGTCCTGTAAAATTCTGAAATGCTAACCTAATTCAGGGACAGCAACCTATGTTCCACAGGCCAAATGTGGGTATTTTGGTAAATAATGTTTTTTATTGGAACATAGCGGCTCAGATTTGTTTACGAGTTGTGTATGACTATTTCACACTACAAAGGCAGAGTTTTGTAGCTGTTAACCAAGACAACATGGCCCATGAAGCCTAAAATACTTACTATCTTGCCCTTTACAGAAAGTATACCAAACCCTGTTCTAATTCTACCTACCTCAAAATACAACAGAAAGAGTATAGTCCAAGCTTGTTAAATAAACTGCTTTTGCTTCAAAACTGGAAGGATTTCACTTTTTAAAAAGAAATACTAGGGCAGCCCAGGTGGCTCAGTGGTTTAGAGCCTGCCTTCAGCCCGGGGTGTGGTCCTGGGGACCTGGGATCGAGTCCCGCATCGGGCTCCCTGCATGGAGCCTGCTTCTCCCTCTGCCTCTCTCTCTCTGTCTCTAAAGAATAAATAAAATCTTAAAAAAAAAAAAAAAAAAAAAAAAAAGTCAGAGGCTCAGGATACCTGGATGGCTCAGGGCATAACCCTAGAGTTCCTGGGATTGAGTCCCACAACGGGCTCCTTGTATGGAACCTGCTTCTCCCTCTGCCTAAGTCTCTGCCTCTCTCCTGTGTCTCTCATGAATAAATAAAATAAAATCTTAAAAAAAAAATAAAAATAAAAATAAAAAATAAAAAGAAATACTATCACACACTTATAGAATGAACACTTTTATTTTTGTATGCTGAGCAAATCAAAAAGAAGAAAAAAAGGGTTTTCAGATTTATCAGTAGGAAAAGTGTATTTTCCCAAATATCCATAAATCTGCTATGCTAATTTTACACAGGCATCTCAAAAAAAAATTGGCCTAAAACTGAATACACAAACATACTACCCGTGGTCTCAAAGCAATTTTCTTTAGAATTAGCTTGAGGGGCTATGATCCTGGGTGGCTCAGTTGGTTAAGTGTCTGCTTCCAGCTTAGGGTGCTGGGATGAAGCCCCGCATCAGGCTCCCTGTTCAGCTGTTCAGTCTGCTTCTCCCTCTCCCTCTGCCCCTCCCCACTGCTTGTGCACACACTCTCTCTTTCAAATAAATAAAGAAAAATCTTAAAAAAAAAAAAAAAAAAGTTTGGAAAGTGGGGCCTAAACAATAGTCTTTTACATTAAAGTCTACCTTACTATTAATACTAAAAATTAAATTCCTGCAATGATGCACTTTCTGACCATGGTTATAGAAGTGTATAATAGTTTTCTTACTGTTAGTTTGAATGCACAACACTAAGCTAAATATATCAAAAAATGTGAAGAAAGCACAAAAAGTAAAATCCAATATCCATTTTATGCTTTTTTAAAAAAATGGGATTACTCAGTGAGGTAAAGGGTGAGGATCCTTTATTTCCCAGCCCTTGACACCCTTTCAGGTGGTAGATTAGCTTTCTAGATCTGAATATGGTAGGGAAAAAATCTGCACATAGGAAAGGTAACAAGAGCTCATCCAACTTCCTCTCTCGGATGTTATTGCTTTCTCCTTTGATTAAATAAGAAGTTGTTCTAAAGTAGGGATAAGAACAAGGACTTTGAAACATGATGCCAAAAGAAACAAGCAAACAAAAAAATAGAAAGCAAAGGGTAAACTACTCATAAAACATAGGCTATAAAAGTTCTATCCCTAAAATATAGCCCTAAACATTACACATGTGAAGATAGGTCCTTCAATTGCTGCTATACTCCCTTCATCAAAAATTAATCCATTTATTCTAAGTTTTAAAGCAAAATTTTGATTTCACGGTCATCTTTTCAAATCAGTTGTCATATGTCCTATCAGAAAAGTTGTGAGCAAAAAAATGACAAACTTTCTCAACTGTCCTTCAAAGGGATTGGCCTCATCTAAAGTCTTCTCCGTGAACCAGTCATAACCGTGTGCACTGTTCGGCCTAGAAAAACTTGCCACGGCCCAAAGATACAAACCTCCCGACGAATGACACTTGCAGTTCTCTCCAAGTGATCAGTTTTCCTTTTGGATTTCATTATGCTTTAATAGAAAGTAAAATTGGATTATTAAGTATTATCCCCACAAAAAAAATTCATTTCCCCTGTAATATCATGAGTATCCAAAATACACTACAACATTACGGACCCTAGAAAGTGGTCATGAAAACTGGCATTCCCAAATAAAGTTTAACCGTCTACAGATGGCATGAATGTTTAAACAAGATGCTCTGATACACCTCCCTTGACCATCAGCAGATCATGTCTTTGAATCACCTCAAAAGACACCAAGGGCCAGAAACTCACCTTGTAAGAGTAAGGTGACGCAAAGTACTGGACGTCAGTCTCAGGGAAGTAGCTGGAGTACAGATGGTTCCAACAGAGCTTCGTAACAACCCAGGAATCATGACAGCAGCACAGGCCATGGTGCCTCCTGGGCAAACAGAAAACTTGGAAGTTAAAATATTTTAAGAAAAAGTAGGGAAATAGTAGGCTACTTTAGGGGCCAATGAAGACTCTGGAATTTTGCTGGTACTATTATGAGTTGACCTAACAAAACAGCAAAGCAATATTAAAGCCTAACTCCACCCTAATGAAATTTCTGCCACTAGTTGGAGCTGATTCAACTGATCTCCACAGTACATACTTAGGTAATTAGTGGTGCCATCAAATAGTCATGCTTTCTCTTAGTTTCCAAAATCACTAACCAAGCTCATGGCACTAATCTTACACTATTATAGAAAAGGAGAGTAGATTTTAAAACTGCCTAATAATAGCATTCCAGCCAAAAAGCACCACATGTCTTTAATATTTCTTGCTAGATAAAGTGCAAGGAGCAAATTTTCTAAGGGTCATGGCAATAAGAATAAACAGACCGCATGTAGTAACACAGGTATCATGAATAGCACACTGCATGAAGAGAGTGAAAGCCAGACTCAAAAAAGCGTATATCTTATGAGTCCAGTCATAGAAAGTACAAAAACAGACTAAATTAATCTATCAAGTTAGAAATCAAGTTAGCAGTTACCCTTAGGGAGGTAATAGTGACAATGCTGTTTCTTAATCTGAATACTGATTGTGTGGGTATTTTCACTTGGTAATAATTCATCAAACCACAGAAGATTTTTAGGATACTAAAGATACCCTGATACCATGGTGATGTGATAGTGATAGATACATGTAATTATGCATTTGTCTTAATCCACAGAACATGCAATACCAAGAGTGAGCCTAAAGTACAGATTCTGGATCATTATGATGTCAGTGCAGGTTCATTAAGTGTAACGAATGTAGCACTCTGCTGGGGGATACTGACAACAGGGAAAGCTATACAAGTGTGCAGGCAGGGAATACATGGAAAATCTCTACTTACCCCTCAATTTTGGTATAAACTTAGAAATGCTCTAAAAATTAAGTCTTAAAAGTATTAATCAAGCTACCCTCCAAGGATTTATGTATTTGTTTATGTTATATTTCAATAAAATGTTGAAAATAAAACCAGAAAGATTACCCAATATTTAAATTCTAAAACCTAGAGGCTTATCAAAAAAAGCACTGATTGTGAGTCAGATGACATATTTTTTTGGTTCCTACCATTCTGTTATCCTCTGCCAATTTCTGAATGTTTCTTTGTCTCAGATGGTTATGTTTAACAGACTATATTGCCATATATAGCTGTCCTTTCTTATCTTAGAGAGTAAATGAAAATGTACATACACACCCTTTTTTCTGAGCTCTCTGGAAAGTACTATACAAACTAATTGCAATAAATTTAGTTAGAAAAATTCAAGCTGTGTGTGCTTCCATTCCTACTTCCTCTTTGTTAATTTAGTCCTTTATCTGACAAATATTTATTAAGAGTCTATTATTATGTGGTAGACATTGGGGACACAGACATAAAACAAAGATCTTCTTGGGGAGCTTACATTTTAGAAGACAGACAGAAAACAAAAGTAAATAATCAAGTGATGATAAAAGTCAGTTATAACCAAGTCATATCAAAAAGTGCTAACTAGCCTTTAGATAAAAGATCTACTTGCTACTTCCTTTAGATAAAAGATCTACTTCCTAGTATATTGTAGCATCACTGTCAGTAAACACGCTACTCGCCATCTTTCTTTCTAGTAAATGAAAAAAGCATAAGGCCTCTCACCTCATGTAAGACTACTAAATTTAATTTCTCTCCTTTGATCGTGCTATACCAAAAATGGTGCGTTCACTGTTGAAAGAAGGAAGGTGAAACTTACTTTAGAAGTCCATGAAATTTCTAGGAGTCATTAAGTATGTGGCTGACTGATTGACATATAATACTTTGGTCCTGGAATAAGAGTGACACCAGTTGGAACAAGGGCAGTGTTTCCATATACTGAAATTCTCACAAAGTTCCTGCAATGGCAGAGATGACATGTAAGAATCATGTTCTGGGAAACTGTGGAAAGGCATTCTCAGCTGCAAAAGGAAAGGCTGATTATAATCAGGAAGCATCACCTCACAGCAAGTCTACTCTCCACTCCCTCCTTCCCATCAATTCTTCCTCCTCGTGTTTCCACTTAGCTCTTCTGTTTCTCTTCCTGCTTCCCTTTTTTTCAGCTGCCTCGGCCTATCTTTAACTCTTGCTCCTTAGGATGTCCACCTCATGAAAGACCAGACTAATGGCTGGAATGATACAGTCACATGTCACTTCCCTGATAAAATGGAACTGATATATAGTTAATATGGCAACACTGTTCTCTGCTCAATGTTTTAGACAACCATTGCTAAAAAAAAAATTGTCCTCAAATAAAATACACCTCTTGGTGATTATGCTGTTTAAAGGGTCTACTGCTCAACAAAATCTGAAAATAAAGAAGTGTTGGGTGGCTCAGTTGGTTAAGCGTCTGCCTTTGGTTCAGGTCATGATCCTGGGGTCCTGGGATCCAGCCCTGTGTTGGGCTTCCTGCTCAGCAGGGAGTCTGCTTCTCCCTCTGCCCCTCCTCACTGCACTCTCTCTCTCAAATAAATGAATAAAAGCTCTTAAAAAAGAAAGAAATGTTACTTTTTAAAAACTGTTCTCTTTAAAATTCTAAAATCTGGTTTTTGAATGCCAGTAACTGTGACCAAGAGTGCCATCTACTGGTGGTAGATAAGGGTATTTTTATCAAATAAAGGGTATTTTTATCAAATCGTGTTCAAAGGGCCTTCCAAAGCAATAAGGTATTAAAAATAAAAACAAAAAAACTACTCATTTTTTGAAATACATCCAATGGTTTCATATATTCAATGTAAATATTTAATTAGCTATAGATAATAAACATATGCTAAGAATTTTCTAAAATGATACAAGAAAGAATATTCCATCAGTGTTTCTATCCTCACAGGCATAACTTCAAAAAAATTAACTCTATTTCTGTGATAAATAAATAAAAAATCGTATCCACTTAAGCAGTAAAAAAAAAAGATTACTTCAGGTGACAGATAAATTTAAGATTTAAAATGGTTTAGTATTTAAAATACTGATTTCTATTCAATAGGTACACTCAATTTAAGAATTGTTGGGATGCCAGGCACTATTTTAGGCGGTGGAGACACAATAAAGAACCAAACACAAAGCCCTTGTCATCATGAAACTTTTACTACCGTGTGTCCAGTCAACGACAGTAAGCAGATAATTAGTGAGGCAAATATAGAATACAGGGAGTATGATAAAAGAAATGAGTGGGGGAATATCGGAAAAGGTCTCTCTCAATAGATATCTGAGCTGAGACCTGAGATAAGGAAGAGGTGGCCAAGCGGACAGTAAGCGTAGAGCCATCAGGCAGAGGCCCAATCACAGAAGCAAACTACTATGTTACAGGAGCCACAGCCAGTAGGACTAGAGAGTAGGGAGCTAGGAGACAGTGACAAGAGATTAGCACAGCAGGTAGACACGTGCAAGATCACATCAGACCTCTGAAAGAGTATGGCCTTTACTCTAAGGGCAACAGGAAGCAACTGAAGGGTGTCAATAAGCCAGGAAAGGTTTACATTAAGTGATCTAATTTACACTGAACCGAATGACCTAATTTACATTTACATCAAAGGACCACTCAAGCTGCTACGTAAAGAATGGATCACAGAAGGGCAAGAGTTCTTTTTTTTTTTTTTTTTTTTAATTTTTATTTATTTATGATAGTCACACACAGAGAGAGCGAGAGAGGCAGAGACATAGGCAGAGGGAGAAGCAGGCTCCATACACCGGGAGCCTGACGTGGGACTCGATCCCGGGTCTCCAGGATCGCGCCCTGGGCCAAAGGCAGGCGCTAAACCGCTGCGCCACCCAGGGATCCCCGCAAGAGTTCTTATTTAGAAGGCTCCAATCTAACATGAGAGCAGGATAAAGCTATGAGATGGCAAAAGTAGATGAACATATTGGATGAGATGTGAGAGTAGTTAAAAAAAAAAGAGAGAGAGAGAGAGAACCAAGAATGCCTCCAAGAGCATTCAAACACTGAAAGAGAGTAAATTTGCGGAACTATCATGGCACCTGTTAATTTAGAACCCTAAGTGTCACTGAAGAAGCAAAGGAGTCCCCAGCATTTGGCATTTGGTAAGGGAACCCTAGTGGTACACAAGTTATGGAGTGCTTGACCTGAAATTGTGCTTGACGTGAAATCAGATGAACTGGGCTCAGGTCTGATTCCTTCCTACTTTTTTATCTTGGGCCAGTCATCTGTTAAAATTTTAAAGTTTGAATGCCAATACCACTTCACTGGATTGCTGAGAGGAACAAATATTTAGTATATGTGCTGCCGAAGCGAGCACTAAGAGGAACAAATAAATGTCTGTGCAAGTGCCTAGCAAGCAAGAGTGTTACTAAAAATCAAGGCAATCCCATTAACCCCTGCCCTCTACTCCCTGCCAGGTAGAGGGGCAGTGGTTTGATACTGTCAATAACTCTCCTCAGCCTGATACACAACAGCATTCACAAAACAGTTTCTATTCAGAATTATAAGTTCTAAATTCGATCACATGCTGAGAATTTTGGCCACTATTATTTTCCAGATCAGCAGTTTTAACATTTCATTAAATTTTTTTCTCATTAAACTTTTGTTTTAATGGGTCTCAAAATTTTGTGACAGATTTTTGATCAAGTTGTTTCCATTAAAAAGTATTAATTTTAAAAACTAATAACTTAAAACTGCCACACACACACACAGACACACAAATGGTCCACAAAACATTCTCCTTTCCTTCTGGAGGTTTTACGATGCATTATCATTTATCAGTCTTCTTACTATTAAACTTAAAGGGCCAATTGACACAAACAGTTCTGAGGCCACTCTTCCACCACTAAGTAAGACTGGGGTGGCAGATATTGGGAATAATATTAATTTAGCCTTCTGAGCTTTCTGGGCAGACTCGGTGACCTTGTCAGCTCCAGCTGCCTTCTCGTCCACTGCTTTGATGACACCCACAGGAACCATCTGTCTCATGGCATGAACAGCAAAATGGCTCAGAGGAGTCATAAGACAATCTCTCAACACATACAGGCTGGCCAGGAATCATATCAACGATGATAGCATCACCAGACTCCAAGAACTTGGGACCACCTTCCAGCTTTTTTCCAGAACTAGCTTCTCCTTCAGCTCAGCAAACTTGAAAGCAATGTGAGCTGTTTGACAATCCAGCCCAAGTGCATATCCAGCACTGACTTGGCCTGGATGTTTCAGGATAATCACCTGAGCTGTGAAACCAGCTGCTTCCACCAGTGGGTCATTTTTGCTATCACCAGCCACACTGCCATGCTGAACATATCTGACAGGTATGTTCTTTTTTGTTTGTTTTTTAAGATTTTATTTATTTATTCATGAGAGACACAGAGAGACAGAGGCAGAGACACAGGCAGAGGGAAGCAGGCTCCATGCAGGGAGCTGGATGCAGGACTCAATCCTGGGACTCCCAGGATCACGCCCTGGGCAAGCTCTAAACCGCTGGGCCACCAGGGATCCCCTGACAGGTATGTTCTTGACACAGAAGCCCACACTGTGCCCAGGAAGAGCCTCGCTCAAAGCCTCATGGTGCTTTCAATAGACTTTACTTCTTTTAATTATAAGTTTGTGATTGCAAATGATGCTATAGCAACCAGTAAATCTGCTTAGGTCATATTCTCAAGGTCCAATAATGCCTCATTGCAAAACATTTCCATCCTGTTTAAGGAATAAAAGAAAAGTTCAGTAGTCAACGTAATGTTTTAACTAAAAATGTTGCTTGGACTAAAAAAGAAAAAAACTGCATGGCAGTGTTTGGTTATGGTTTCAGCACAGCAGAAACTCAAACTGAGCAGAACCATACAGGGAATCACCTCTGGCTGATAAGACAAGATGTATGGCCAACAGACGGCAGGATGAAAGCCGTATGGAAAGCCAAGGAGACTCCCAAATCTAGGTTTCAAGGGAACCAGCACTGCTCTAACAGAAAATCTCAGCAGTCTGTAGAGCTTCAGGGCTGTATGTTTAATCCAGCTCTGCTTCAATGCCATTATATCACAGATGACATCAAAGTTAATTAAGAGCCTAAGTCCTGGCATCTGACAGATTTGAGCTCTCACCACAATTTACTATCACTTACCAGCTTTGCCTCCCTTTGCAGGTTCTTTAGCCTCTGATTTTCCAATGCTGACAACGGAATTAATGATCTCACTGGGCTGCTTTAATGACATCATGCATATAAAACATTTGATATAGTGCCTGACACATAGTGTGCATTATTATTCATAAGTGGTTCACTAGTTTTTCTTTTTCCATTTTAGGTAAATGCATACTCAAAAAAAGTTGAAAATTAGAAAGAAATTATAAAAAAAAAAAATCCGACAACTCCTGTAAACTGTCCAGGTTATTAACCTCAAATTTTAAAATTCCCTAGCAAATTGTTTTTGCTAGGTCCACACTGCTTTCTAAAAGGTCTACTAATTTATACTTCCAAGAACCAAATATGAACACACTCATTTCCATACATTCAAAAATGGCTCTTTAATTTGTAGGTACTTATGCTGAGAAGCACTGTTAAGAACTAGAGATGGTTCCCAGTCTCAAAATGCTCACTGGGACTACAGAATAGATCCTGGAAGGCTCTCCCTTGTTCTCCCATCTCCAAGAGACTACCTGAGAAGTATCTGTGCCTACAAAGATACAGGGAGCAGCCAAGGAGCTGGGTGGGCTTTGCTGGCATTTTTTACTCTGCCCAGTCACACCAAAACCATCCCAGTTAAGCCTCAACAAGTTTAATAAGGGTTGCCTAACTGCTGGGTACATAGGGCTCAATTATGCAAAATGTGAGGCTTTTGGGATAACCTTCCACAAACTTTTTTAATGCAACTTCTTGATTTTTCTCCCAAGACTCCTCTGCCTTTAGGTTTTCAAGCCTTAGAAGAGCTAAATGAGGTGGAGGTCCACCTCAGTATGCATAAAATCAGTAACTTCATGCAAACCTTTGAGTATGTGTACATAAATAAGCATAGGAGTGTGTATACATGGTAATATGGGAAACATACCATGTAGATATAAAGGAAATATGGTATATAGAATTGCTAACCAGGTAAGTCTCCTAATTTCCAGGCAAAAGTAGAATGTTAGATCTGCACATGATCTTGTATACCATCTCTAATCCAACCCTTTTGTTAGTCGGAAGAGAAAATAAGGCCCAAAGAATGTATCCAGCTCCCAGAACTAGTTCCCAGCAATCAGATTCTGACCCTAGACCTATTTCTCAAAAGTGCTTCTTTCACTGCACTGCATTTCTTCTCTACCTAAACTTGAATACACGTGTTAGCGATGGAGCAATACTTCCATGGAATCTGGTTGTACTGAAACAGGCATTCGCATTGCTTTCAAGACAAACTACCTTTTTACTTGCCCTTCATTCCAATGTATGGAGGACTCGAGGCCATAACTCTGTCCGCTGATGCCATTCCTTTTAAAAAGGAGAAACCGTGGTTCAAATAAACTAAGCGATCTGTTTCGAGGCTTTGGGGACAGAGAGGCTCTTCGTTTCCTAGATGGGGGATTTTAGTCAAGATAACCAACTCTCCGTATCTCAGTGTGAAGATTAATAATACGGAATAACATCTAACTTCCCAGGGGTGATGGAAGAATTATACTTGGCGCAATACCTAGTATTTACAGCAAACTCCCAATAATAAAAGGCGATGTTATTACTGCTGTGCTAGTCATGGTCATTAATGACGGCACATGCTTGGCAAACGTAGGAGCAGAGCTCAGGACGCCTTCACGGTCTGGGTCCTCTCGACAACACAATTTAGGGCATCCGAAGGGAACCCAGGGTGAGCAAGAGCCGCGGATCTACCTGAAGAGCCGAGGGCAGCCAGAAACCACCAGCGAGGCGTCGCCCGGAGCCAAGGTCACTCGGCGAATCAAAGTCCAAGCGAACTTTTCGTCCGTCACGGAGGAGGCAGGAAGGGGGAGGTTCGAGAAGCAGGGCTGCTCCGGCCGCCTCCTCAGACCAACCAGAGGAGCGCCCCTTTCTCCCCAAGGACGTCGAGGGCCGGGTCGATGCCACCGATTCCGCGGACTCCGCTCAAGGCCTCTCTGACCTCGGGGGACTGGACGGAGAACGCCAACACCGCCGCCGCCGGGACACCGCTAGCCCACCCGGCCCAACTCCGCCACCCTCGCTGGAGAGCTTCCGGCGCCGTGACGTCACAGCAGCGCGAGCTAGTCCTCACACCTTATTGGCCAGTCCCTCCGACGACCGGAAGGGCGAACTCCCCACCAAGCCGGGAGCTGCGGCACTCAGTGTCTCCGCCCCCTAGCTCCGCCATCTCCATGGTGACCGCTACCCGGTCACCGAGTTGGCCTCCGACGCCGGAGTTGCGTCATTGTCTCTGCGCCGGAAGCGATCGTTCCTGAGCCGGTGCGTGGGGACCACAGCGGGCTGGCACCGGCGCCCGCGGAGTGAGTCCGTCCCCGGGGGCGACCGACCTCTGCTGGCCCCAGGGACAATGGCCGTGTTTCACGACGAGGTGGAGATCGAGGACTTCCAATATGACGAAGACTCGGAGACCTATTTCTACCCCTGCCCGTGTGGGGATAACTTCTGCATTACCAAGGTAACGTGGGGGCCCCGCCCGGCGATTGGCGGGAGCAGGCGCGTGTTTGCTCCGCCCGGTTCCCTCCGCCGCTCCGTCGCCTTGAGGCTCGTAGCTGTCCCCGCACTGCTTGTCCAGCCTCCAAGTCCCCGTAAAGTTGATGCTCTGATATGTCAGTGGGCACATCGTCTTGGCCTTCAGTCGGGCTGAGGGGTGGAGGGTGGGTGGTGGGAAGGGTGGGATGGCGGGGAGCGTCGGGCTGGTCATCCTCCGCCACTTCGGGTCCCACTTCCTGAGAGGCTTTTGGAGGAAGGGTCACGTGTTTGTCTTCTCAGGGGTTTTGAGTTGATGAAGTTTGGCTGACCTTTCTCGGGTCTGGTCTGGTCTTGTCTTGTGTTTTTTGAGAGAGAGAGAAGGTACGCAAGTGGTGGGGATGGGGGTGTGGGGGATCTGAAGGAGGCGCAGAGGGAGAAGGAGAGAGAATCTTAAGCAGGCTGCAGGCCCGGTGCTGAGCCCCCGGGTGGGGCTGATTTCAGGACTCGGAGATCATGACCGGAACTGAGTGCTTGAGCCTCTGAGGCACCCCTCTTCCTGGGTATTTTTTTAAATTTTTATTTATTTATTCATGAGAGACAGAGAGGCAGAGGCACTGGCAGAGGGAGAAGCAGGCTCCATGCAGGGAGCCCGACGCGGGACTCGATCCCAGGACTCCAGGATCATGCCCTGGGCTGAAGGCAGCGCTAAACCGCTGGGCCACTCGGGCTGCCCTGCCTGGGTATTTTTAAAGTGTCACTTGGCAGGGAAAAATGGAATTGGTATTTCACTAGGTAGCCCTTTTTGGCCCTCATATACCTTGTAGGGAGGTGAGCCACAACGGAGCTTGACCCAAGGGGTGGAAAGAGTTTGGGAGGAGGAGATCGCAAAGGGAAGACAATACTATAACGTTTCTTATTTTGTTGTAGGAAGATTTGGAGAATGGGGAAGACGTGGCAACGTGTCCTAGCTGCTCTCTCATCATAAAAGTGATTTATGACAAGGTAAGTAGTTGAATTGTAAAAGGTATGGGGGAGGATGGCGAGGCAAGGATGTTTAAAAGTGTGTTAGGTAACTGCTGTTTTTCTTTAAACATTTTATCCCCCCCGACTCCTACAACAAAATTTTATTTATTTATTTTTTAAAGATTTTATTTATTTATTTATTCATGAGAGACACAGAGTTGAGAGAGAGAGAGAGAGAGGCAGAGAGGCAGAGACACAGGCAGAGGGAGAAGCAGGCTCCATCCCGGGACTCCAGGATCAGGCCCTGGGCCGAAGGCAGCACTAAACCACTGAGCCACCCGAGCTGCCCCATAAAACAAAATTTTAAAACTACTAATGAACAGCCATATCATAAATTACAACTCTAAAAACTCTAACTCATTTTAGCTTTGGAAAAGGCAAAAAAGAAAACTGCTCTATAGCTAATGAAAATTATTGATTACTTATTAAATAGAAAAATAATTATGAAGGTTATCTAATTGACAGTCTGTATTCCTCCTTTATTTAATAAGTAATTAAAATTGTTCAGAGCTCCTAGACTAATTTTGGAGGGAACAATTGTATAGTATTTTTTTTACCTGACTTCTACATATGGAACTCTGCATTGTCTTGTTTGAAGTATGTCATAGCTACAATTTTACGATTTCATTGTGGTCTTTCATTTTCTTATTTTCACTGAAGGATATTGACAATAGAAAACCAATGTTCTTATTGCCCACCTTGAACCCAACTTTTGGTCAGTACTTTGAATGGAGTCTTAAGCAAGAAGCTTAATTTTTTTTTTCACTTTTGCGCTCTCTCTCTCTCTTTGAGATATAGTTGACATATAACAGAGCTTAACATTCTTAAGAACGAATTCTAAAATGAGTATAGGGAAGATGAGCACCAGGCATTTGGTCTCATGGGAGAAGTGTGCTCTAATTTAGAAGTTTACAGATTTATTCCTGTATCACGATGTTTTCTGGAACAAAAAGAGAACAGAGTTAAGGGAGATTAGGAGTGCTGGTATGAGAAGAGGTTGCAATTTTTAAATAGGGTAATCAGGGCAGGCCTATGGAGCAAAGATTGAAAGAGGTGAGGATTCCTCCTGGGGGATAAAAAGCAATCCAGCAAAGGGAACTTTCAGTGCACAGGCCCTAAGGCAGGAACATGCCTGTTTTTATCAAGGAACAGCAAGTGTGGCCAAAGCAGAGTAGACAAGGGTGAGAGAGTAGCCCAGGATGAAAGTAGTGGAGTGAGGTAGGTCCTAAAGGTGTTTGTGGGCCACTTTGGCTTTTGCTGTGAATGACTTAGGGAACCATTGCAGGATTCTCCAGCAAAAGAGTACTATAGTCCAACTTAAGTTGTAATAGAGTGATTCTGGGTGCTGTGCACAGAGTAGACTAAGAGGAAGCAAGGATAGGAGTTAGGATATAGCAAGGGTAATGATTAGGAGGCTGTTAGAGGAACCACAGGAAGAGATGGATGACTTGCACCAGGCTGTGGTGCTGGAGGTGGTAAGAAGTCTTTGGATCTGAATGCACTTTAAAGGATGAGGCTTATTTTTACTGATTGAATATAGGATATGAGAGGAATCAAAAATGATTTCAACATTTGTGGCCTTCATAACTGGAGGGATGCATCAATTGACAGGTATGTGTCTGCAGGTATAGAGGGCAGGAGTTGGACATACTAAGTTTAGGAGGTCTGTTTTTTATACAAGTGGAGAGCAAGGGAGAAAGCAATTGGATATGCAAGTCTAGAGTTTGAAGAGAGAGATCAGCTGGTGCTATGAATTTGGGAGTTATCAGCATTTCGATAGCTTTAGAGCCATGAGATCGAGATCACCAGAGCTGTGAATATAGATGGAGATGGACAAAAGAAAGGGCTGAGCTCAGGCCACTCCCTATATTAAGAGGTCAGGGAAGGAAATGAGGAATCAGCAAAGCTGGCCAAAAAGGAAGGAGGAGGAAACCACCAGTGCCATATCCCGGAAGCCAGATGAGAAGAGGTGGGGGAAGTGAACAACCTTGTCAGATGCCACGGATGAATAATTGAAAGTTAACCATTGGCTTTAACAGGGAGGCCATTTGTATGGTTGTAAGAGCAGTTTTGATGAAGTAATACAGAGCCTGATTGGTGGAAAACTTATTGACAAGAAAAAGAGAAGAATAGGAAGCAGCAAGCATAGACACTTCTTTCAAGGAATTTGCTGCAAAGGGGAGCAGAGACATGGGGCAGTAACCAGTGGTGATAGAGGATCAGGAGAGGGTTTAAGGGACGCCTGGGTGGCTCAGTAGTTGAGTGTCTGCCTTTGGCTCAGGGCATGATCCTGGAGTTCAAGGATCAAGTCCTACATTGGGCTCTGTGCATGGAGCCTGCTTCTCCCTCTGCCTGTGTCCCTGCCTCTCTTTCTCTGTGTCTCTCATGATTAAATAAATAAAATCTTAAAAAAAAAAAAGGGGGGGGGGGGTTAAGGTGGTAGACATTCAGCTACATGAGTGAATGTAGACACAGGAAGTTAGATTTAACCAAGATTATAGTTTTGTTAACTAGGAGGGAGAGAAGAGAGATTGTGATCAGTGACCATGGACTTTAAACGAGGTCCAGAAAACACAGAGGGGAGCAGTGATGATAAATCTCATGACATAAAAGTCAAAGTTTGGTGGGTTTTAGAGAGAGAACAGTGGCAGAAGGGAGAACCAGTTCCTCCTCCAGTGTCTGTGGTATCAACACTCTGAGAACGCAGGACCACCATTTGGGAGGTTATAAGGGAAACGACGTCCTAGGGGATAACCTATTCTCAAACTCAGCAAAGAGGTTGAGAATATGAAGCAGTGTGCTGATGACAGACCATAAATTCCAAAGAGCAAGTTTGATGGCTTGGGGGGGTGGGGAGAGGCAAGGAGTTCCCAGGTGCTGGGCGGGAGTGAGAGAGTGATGACACAATATGGCCTGACCCTGCCGGGGATCAGACTGCAGGAGATGAGCAGTTACCTGGAAGGCGGAGATTTCTTGTGGTAGCTGACAGAAGCCAGGATAAATAACCAGAGATTGAACTTCAATTACAATGTAGCTGACACCAGATTATCTGTGTTGGGAAACATAAAGAACTATTCCTTTTAGTTGGAAGAAGTACCTTGAAGAGGACACGTATTTGAATGACCAAATATTGAAGTGGAGAAGTTTTAGTGTAGTAATTAATACAGAAACTTAAAAGATGTGATACATAATTGTAAATGTGATTTCTGACAAGTGGATGCTCTGTAATGAAGGTGGGCATGCTTTGTAATATAAGATGCTTTAAATTGTGAATTCAGAACTAAAAACTGAAGCACTTTTAGGATTATATTTCTGGTGTTGCCATTGACTCCTTGAACAAGAGTGAAGTGATGGCGATGAAAAACAAACAACTGCAGGGCGCCTGACTGGCTTAGTTGGAAGAGCATGTGATTCTTGATCTCAGGATTGTGAGTTTGAGCCCTATGTTAGGTGTAGACATTACTAAATAAACTTTGAAACAAAAAAATTGTTTAAAACTCTAACAGATTGGGATCCCTGGGTGGCGCAGCGGTTTGGCGCCTGCTTTTGGCCCAGGGCGCGATCCTGGAGACCCGGGATCGAATCCCACATCGGACTCCCGGTGCATATGGAGCCTGCTTCTCCCTCTGCCTGTGTCTCTGCCTCTCTCTCTCTCTGTGACTATCATAAATAAATAAAAATTAAAAAAAAAAAAACTAACAGATTGATTTTGCAACAAAACTAAAGTAATATTGATGCATTTATGACACACTCAGTGATTAATATAATTTCTTGTTCTGTCTTAGGATCAGTTTATGTGTGGAGAAACAGTCCCTGCCCCTTCGACCCACAAAGAATTAGTTAAATGCTGAAGAAGACTTTAGGAATCCAAATCCCGAACATTTGGGAATGAACCAAGCTGGAAAAATCAAATGCGAAGTTTCTGGCTTCTTCAGGGAACAACCATTCCGTAGTTGGCTCTTCCATTAGAGTGTGGATCCCTTACCATTGACTGCTGAGTTCATCAATTAAAGAAGCAAGTCATGACATGACATGCCTGGATTTTGTGCTTAGAACTTTGAATTGGAAGTTTTCTTAATTTTCCACGTGAATTTAAAGGAAGATCATTTCAGATCAGTGCACGTTTTCTCTCCGTATCATTATTTTTATGTCCTACACCTGATCTCTTTCTTGTAACAGCATCATCTACCTCAAAGTCATTAGGATTCCTTAATTTTAAAAAAGGATTATATTTTTGGCTTAGTTATTAAGATTATTAAAAGCCCTTTCAACTTTGCTGTTCTAACCTTAAGCAAATGAGTTGCTTTATCCACACTGTACTTTTCAGGTCCCGTACCAAGCCAGTCTGCCTAGCCTTCGATTCATTAGAATGCTGCTTGGCATGTCATTTCCACTATACTTCCTACATTGAGTTCTGGTTATGGTATTACAGAGAAAATCTACTGAGCTCACAATTTTTCCAGAGCTAAAAGTTAGTAAGAAAGAAAAGTCAAAAAGTGAAATGGTCAAAGAATCAGGAGTTTCCTTATCAGTATTCTGCATATTCCTCGAAAATTGGGACAAGATAAAAAGAAAAGCAGCCAAAGGAAGTGAAATTGGAAGCAGAACCAGAGGAGAAAAACTTGCCAACTTAGTAAATTGAATGCTTGGATGGTTTTGCCAGGTCAAAGCAGATAATGTTTGTGTATCTGGATCTTATCTGTCCGTTTGTCTTTGGATAAGGCTGATGAAATTGCATTCGAGAGAGGGGTCTGTGTCAAGGCTTCATGGCTGGCAGCAGTGCTTTCAGCCTTACCTCAAAATCAAGTCACTGCCTGTAAAAGGTAAAGCTACAACAACTCTTGCACCTCCTGAGGATGAACTTGAAGAAGAGCTGCCTAAGTCTAAATTCTTTGTCCCTGGGGACACATCTAACAAGTGTAAGATAAAAGATATAAGCTGTAACTGAGCGAGATATGCACTCAGAGAAATGTTGCCCTGGAGAAAAAGAAATTTATAAAGATAGGTTATCAATCTTCCTTTGCTGCAGTACAGTAGCAAGAAATTAGAATCACATAAAAATTCAGAAATTTCTTTCATATCACAATTTTGTTACGTGTTTATAAAATTTTTAAAAACTCACTGATGTCTGGTAGGCTTTCGGAACGGTTCCCGCAGTTAGAAAAAATAGCTTGCCAGAATGTGACTATTGTATTACTGGGTTGATAAATGTGTTGTGCACACACTGGGGGTTTTAAGTTAAAACAACTGGTCTTTTTTTTTTTTTTTTTTTTTCCTTAAACCTGCCAGCAGCATGGCTATGGTTTAGCCTGCGACCTGATAAGTGACCAAAAATTGTATGACAAAGTGCGGGGTAGATTATATGATGTTATATGGCATATTCTTCATGGAATGAGCAGTCTAATTTCTGTTTGAGGACGCTGATCCCCCACAAGAATCTACTGGTAGATTGGAGCCAGTGGCAGCTCAGATGAAGAGAGCATGGTATGTGCCAACTAATGGGAATGAACTGAAAAGAGAAATGAACTGTTCCATGCTTATTTTGATGGTTTTGTAGATAGAGACATTAACTCCTTCAGCTGATGGTGAATTTAAAACAGGAACAGGCACCTTTGAGGTAGATATACTGTGAACATGTAAGGAATAAAAGTTACCCAAGTCTAAACATACCAGGAGAAATGAAATCAAAGTGCACTGGCAATCAGGGATAATCTGTAGTGATGGGAGTGATGTTTTTAAAGCAATTTAGTTACTAAATTTGTTAACCACAAAAGAACAGGGTTTAATCCTATGTTAAGCAGAAAGTAAAACCAGGATCTTTCAGATATGAGTAGAGTTCTGTGTGTATTATGTGCCTTGTGTACCTTACCAGACATTTCAGACCTCTGAGAACTGATCTGTAATCCAGGCTCTCTGTCTCTTACTAACCTTGTATGAACTGTCAATATTATAATTTCAGGCTTTGTAGCTTGCAGGAGCTGAAATGGTGATTAAAACCTTTACATAGACTCAAAACTAAATCATGAACTATTAGAGAAAGAGACTCCATGTTTCTTCAGTATCTTGATGTTCCCACACTTCTGAGTTTGAAAATAAAATTGCCTATTTAAATGATTCTACACATATTTTAGTGTACACATTCAGAAGCTGTTTTCTTGGAAAGCACCCAATACTTTTGATTGCTGTACATACTAATTTATTACCAGAATAAATTATTGACATGCTAAATAAAGTCATAATTCAAATCCATTTGTTTTCATGTAGTTTTCCCCTAAATACCAACATTTTGTATAAAAAGGTTTTGATGTGATTTTATATGAGGTAGAACCTTAACCTGCTTTGGGAAATTGCAAGTAGGTTTCTGATATGAACAGTGGAGTTTTGAAATGCAAAAGAAATTGCCAGTGTTTCTACAGTTTGACCACATGGGCTTTGGTTCTGGATTTTTATTTTTTCTGGGAAGAAAGCTTTGAGTCAAGTGGCACTAAGGCAAAAATAGTTCACATTCTTAGATGAGTAAGTTTTTGCTGAGAAAGAAGATTGCTATTTTATTTAAGGCTGACAATTCTTGCAGTGGTTTGAAAACCCAGCTATGGTCAGGATACAGTCTGAGCCTGCCTTCCTCCACTAATGATCTTGGGCAAATTACTGAATCTTTTGTATCTACGTCCTAGTCTGTGAAATACAGACCATAATAGTACCTCTCCTGTGGTTACTT
This sequence comes from Canis aureus, assembly GCF_053574225.1. Classification (NCBI taxonomy): domain Eukaryota; kingdom Metazoa; phylum Chordata; class Mammalia; order Carnivora; family Canidae; genus Canis; species Canis aureus. Next base: position 26,141,020 of record NC_135632.1, on the reverse strand, counting down.
TGTGGATTCATTCATTCAGGAAATGTGTAGAGTACCTGTCAACATTAGACACAGGGCAGGGTGTCCACATGTAAGTGGAAGAAAGGAGATTAGATAACAGGCTGTGGTTAGGGCCCAGAAGGAAACACACTAAGTGATGGGACAGTAACTGCTGCAGGTGCCTGATAAAGGGCAGGCAAAAGGCATCTCAGGTCGGGTGTTTTTTCTGAGACCTGAGGGTAGGAATGAAGCAGCCTTGTGAAAATGATTAAGTGAGCTAGTGAGTAAAACATTTAGCACAATGGCTGTTACATGTGCAAAATAAAAATTAACTTCCGGCAGCCCGGGTGGCTCAGCGGTTTGGTGCCGCCTTCAGCCCAGGGCCTGGTCCTGGAGACCTGAGATCGAGTTCCAGGTCGGGCTCCCTGCATGGAGCCTGCTTCTCCCTCTGCCTGTGTCTCTGCCTCTGTGTGTTTGTGTGTCTCTCATGAATAAATAAGTAAAAAATCTTTAAAAAATAAATAATAAAAGTTAACTTCAAGGGCAGCCCGGTGGCTCAGCGGTTTAGCGCCACCTTCAGCCCAGGGCATGATCCTGGAGACCTGGGATCGAGTTCCACGTCGGGCTGCCTGCATGCATGGATCCCGCTTCTCCCTCTGCCTGTGTGTCTCTCGTGAATAAATAAAATATATATTTTTTAAAGTTAACTTTAAATCCCAAAAGGAATTCAATGTTTTGAGTATCAGCGGCATTCTTAGAATAAATATGAGGAGTGCAAATTATAGGGCACCCTCCCCCTGCACTTAATGAATCTGGGGGCGGGCTTTCACAAGCACTGCAAGTGATTCTGATGCAGCTAACATTTGAGAACCACTGGTCTAGAACAGGTGTTCAAACTTGGCAGCACATTGGAATCATCTGAGGAACTTTAAAACTGATGCCTTAGAAAAACTGACTTAATTGGTCTGGATGCAGCTCGGGTGCCAGGATTTTTAGAGTCTCTGTGGTAATTCCAGGGTGCAGCCAAAGCTGAGAACCACTGGTCTAGAAAAACAGAAAATTCATAATCACAAAGAACAGAGGATCCAACTTTTTTCAGTGGTCACACCTGCTTTGCCTGTGGAAAAGGCCTGCGGGCTTGGTTGACTCCACACCTTATATTCAGGCATGCAGTCAGCCTTAGCAGGTGACCAGCTGGGGCTGGGCTAATGAACACAGCAGGAGAGCCCCACTCTGGGCAGTCTCTGCGCTGCACCCTGTTTAAACAGACAATCACATTTTTCCCAGCACATGCTAGCTGCTAATTACAGATCTTACAAAAATGACAGCTTCTGCTGACGTACATAATTAGGATTACTCAAACTCCATTTGAGGATGCCTGCCATTTCCTCCTTCCTACAAAGCAAATTGCTCATGATTACATATTTGACTGGGAAGCCATTTTACAAATTATTCCTTCTTAAGGATCTAAAACAAAGGACACGTGAATAAGAAATCACAGTTAAAGATACTATTCCCTAGCTCACAAAATGTGGGAAATGCATCTAAGGAAGTCTAACAAGGGACGTTTGATAGGGGTAGGTGTTCAATACAAAGTGGTTCCCAAATAGAGATAAATGTCTACTAAGCAGTGAGACATCCTGGTAAGATCTACAGGTGCTACTTCAGTGGGTCAACACTTGGGACAAGGCAAGTAGTTCCCATCTGAGACTAGATCACAGAAGCAGGATCCAGTCACTAAGCAAAGATTTTGGGGGTAGACTTCATTCTTAGAAGGGACCTGAGTTCTCGGATAGGGTTGAGTGTTGAACCCTTGGATAAAGATTAATGCCAAGATCGAGGGAGAAGAGGGGGAAAGAAACCCTCAATGGCACTAACTGTGGTCCTGACTCTTTCTGTGAGGGCCTCACATACCATCCAGGTTCCATCCAGGTTTACCCCAGAGGGCCCTGGGTCCCAGTCTGCAATTCCAAATGGCAGAACTGGAGATATTATTGTAGCTAGTAGGTATCTCTGAACTATCAAGTGGTGGTAATAGCAAGAGTGAACCAGCCTGGATCAGGGATGTGAATCACTTAATGAGATTAAGTGAAACAGTACTTTAAGGTAGTTAGCAGAGTGTTTGTACATAGTAAGGGTTCAATAGTTTAATCTTACATATTTCTCGCTCAATTGGAAGTGACTCAAGATTGTGGTCTGGGGAACTTGCCTGAATTTACATGTTAAGTAAGACAACAATGGACTCAGCCATGATGTGTCAGGGTTCAATCCAAAGAAACAGAAGAACCATGAGTGATAGAGAATGAGGGATTTGTTAAAGGATTGGACTTCCACCTAGCCATGAAAGCTGGTGGAGGCATTGGCAAGGCCATTACCTCTACCCGATGTTGAGCCTAAAGTAGCTATAGGTCAGCTAATCTGGTAGTTGGAAAAGAAGGCTTGATATGAACAAGAGAATAGTACAACCTGGAACCCACATTTGCCTTTCACCACCTCCAACCCTGATGCTGTGGGTGACTTCCAGGGGAAGCTGGTGCCCTTCCCTGTGGAGTTGCACAACCAGGCAGCCTAGAACAAGGCAAGCTAGTAGGTCAGCAATAATGTGTGTGAGCACCCACTCTGGTTCCCTGTTCCAACCTTCAGAGCATAAAAATATGTGTGCTGCTTTACAAATCTTTCTCTGGTGGTCAGTGATAGCTTAGAACCATACAGGGAAGGGAACTCTGGGAAGATAGTCCTATAGTCCCAGTTTAGCTAAATTGGCACCACATACAATGTTGGGGAAACCAAGGAGAGAGTGGGGCAACTTTGTTTTTAAGCAGGTAAAATGATAATAGCATGATGTCATTTTGATTACATTGTGATGTTGATATCATTATCCCCATGTTGACTGAAACCAGGTCTTTGTCAACGTGTCAGTCAGGCATGGTTGTATTACAAACCACCCAAAACTTAAAACAGTAGTCGGATATTCTGTCTTATGTGTCGAGGGGTCAGCTGGGGTTGGCCGATCCTGGCTGGGTTTGGCTGGATGGCTGTAAACAGCAGGCTGGTTCTGGCTCTGGTCTCACACAGCCCTTCTTTCTCAGACCAGGGGACTAGCCAGGACAGAGGTGCAAGAGCCACGTCTGCCAACTTCCCATTGGCCAAAACAAGTCACGTGGCCAAGCTCAAAGTCAAGGTGGCAGGGAAATCCAATTCTCCCAGGGAGGCAGTGGGAAGGGAGGGAGCGACTATTTTTGGAAAGTAATCTAATCGGCCACAGTCATGAAGTGTCAGACTTGGCGTATTGATCTGATACTTTTGACTCCAAATTGCATGTTCTTTCCTCTGTGGCAGGGTTGGAATAATTGAAAAACTTTCCAAGTGATAAAATGGAAGCGGTTTGAAACATTAAAACAGGTCAGCAGTCTCATGTTGCTAGCCAGACACCAGCCAGACATCATCAGCAAGCCCAAGGGACTCATTTTTTGCTACATAGGCATTTTGAGATAAGCAAGGCTTTGGCTATGTTTTCCATATTCAAATTCAGAGCAATATAACACTAGTAATAACAGATTAATATTTCCAAAGTCTGCCATAAATATCCACTTGAAGATATTTATTAGCTCTAATTATAGAGAGAAACAGGACTTAGGCTCATATGATGTCATTAAAAGTGAGATGTAATACCCATGGGAACCTACACTATCCACCTTCCTGACGTGTCTGTTTCCTGGTTGCTGGGATTTGGGGATGATCATTTTGAATGTTTCTATGGCAACTAATTCCCTGGTGCATATTAGCGGTACCCAACAGTTTGCTATCCAGACTGTTTCAGATCAGGTGAGCAGCACTCCCTTAAAGTCCCAGGTGACTTGCGTTGCCATGTCTGAAATCTTGAACTTTGGACAAAGTCTGCCAGATATGGCCTCTATGTTTCTAGCCCAGTGTGGCCTGCTCATGATCTGTCCATCTGGCATGGCTAAGCACTCATCATACTATGCTGAGTTGAAAAAAAAAAAAAAAAGAAAAGAAAATCAGTCAAGTTAGACATGAAGCAGGATTTTCTGCTTATAAAATTATTAAGATTGTTAGTAGTTACCCTCAAAATGGATAAGTAGTGTCATCCAATCAGTAAAGATGCCCCAAGCATTTTTTTGTTTATGAGAGTTGAGTCTAATCTCTGTAAGGGGGAGATTTAAAAGATAGAATTATATTATGGAGAGTCTTTTAAGAACAGCATGGAAATGTTTTTCACCCAAATGCATGTGTTGGTAGTTAAAGGATTGGAAACTTGGTTCTCTTTATTCATCGTCACTGTTTTAAAAAAGATTTTATTTGTGTGTGAGAGATAATGAGTGGGGTGGGGGAGGGGCTGAGGGAGAGGGAGAGGCAGGCTCCCTGACATTGGGCTCTATCCCAAGACCCAGGGATCACGATCTGAGCTGAAGGCAGACACTTAACTGACTAAACCCCAGGCTCTCCCGTCATCACTTTTAAGGGAATCACTGTATGGATGTAAGTAGGCAGAAGGAATGCCTGAATGCGGCCAGATGGCTCCTGTTTTCTTGCTTACACAGGTGTTCCTGCCCCATCTGTGGGCTCAGTGGGTCAGGGCCCTGGGCAAAGAGGCCAAGGACATAACTGGTCACCTCTCCAGGCCTTGGTCTCTTGGCTATAAAACTGGGAGGAGGGCATGAAAAAATAAATCTGAAGGTCTCTCTCAGCTCTGTTCTGATGTGACTTTTGAGCAAGTGAACGATTATTTCTGTTTACTGATGAAGTTGTCCTGATTTACCTGAAGGAGCAACCTAGGGATGAGTACTGTGCTCTGGGCTGAGGAAGGGGTGGAGAAAGAGAAGGATTAGAGTGCTGACAGGGGCCAGGGCCTGTGGGGAGAGTCAGAACCCCACTGGATAGGAGTGTTGACAGCCCAAACCCATGCCAATAGCCAAAATGTCTCTGAGCCCACAGGTTCTCCTTCCCAAGGGGCAGCCTACTTAATGAGAATGACATCTGTGGAAGCTTCACTCCAAGGTCTGAGGCAAACACAGCCCACTGGTTACTGGCCTAGGTGACATGTAGAGACCCACCTAGCAGGGCTTTTGCATTCTGGAGCTACCCTATCCAACATGGTAGCCACAGGCTACACGTGGCTTTTTAAATTTACATTTCAACTAAGATGAAATAAAATTAAGAAGTCAATTCTTAATTTCGAGTACCCATGTATACACATGTCGCTGTGGCTTGTGGCTACCATACTGGATGATTCAAGTAAAGGACATTTCCATCACCACATGAAGTTCCATTGAACGGCTCTGTTCTGGAATGTGGCATAGTGCTCAAATGCTGAGGAAATATAAAATGCCTCTCCCTTTAATATAAGAATGATTTTCCCTTCTTATATTACCTTTCCTTCTTTGCTTGCATTAGAATGGGCTAGCCATATATTTAGAAGCTGAAAAAGATGAGATATTTGATATTAAAAACTTGGGTTCACATTTCAGCTCTCCCAAGTTTACAAGAGTCACTTCATCTGTTTCTCTGTCCGTAAAATGAGGATAATAAACCACCTCCCCAGATTGTGAAGATCAGATGGAATAATCAACATGAAGTTATTGATAAGCACTCGGCACTACAAATTCTCACCGAGTGATGCACAAAAAGCAGAAGGAGGGGACACCTGGGTGGCTCAGTGGTTGAGTGCCTGCCTTCCGCCCAGGGCATGATTCTGGAGTACCAGGATCAAGTCCCACATTGGGCTCCCTGCATGGAGCCTGCTTCTCTGCCTATGTCTCTGCCTCTCTCTCTTTCTCTGTGTCTCTCATGAATAAATAAATAAAATCTTTAAAAAAAAAAGCAGAAGGAGGAGAGACTGTCATTAGACTTCTGTCAAAAAAGGGTGGGTTTTGGAATAATATTGGTGGCTTTTCGGGTAAGCTAAAATAAGTACACTTCCCACTCCCCACTCCTTAGGGGGTCTTCTTGCAAACACAATAGGCCTGAGAAGAAGCACAACCTTTTTTTTTTCCACATTGACTATTTATAATATTTTATTTAAATTCAATTTGTCAACATATAGTATAACACCCAGTGGCATGACCTTTTGATTTTATAATCCAAGGTCAAGAGCCTTCTGCCCCCTGGAACTGTAAACATACACCGTGAAAATGACCTCAGGAGTCTCTGGAAGTATTCAGGAGATAATCACAGGGCCTACCATTTGTCTCTCAAGGAGATGAAAGATGAGAGATGTTCTCTTTCTTCCTTCTTCCACCTTACTGCATAAAGTCATATGAAATCATATCCAGACTCGTTACTTTGAAGTCACTCACATCTGCATCTACTGGTTCTTCCCTAATGATAAATTGTGCTTGCTCTCTTCTGTGTGGGTATGAAGGGGTCTTTTTGCTGGCAAGATTGTTTTATTTCCCCAAAGGACCAGACAATACTTGGATTTCTGATGTGGAATAGAGCTGCCAAATGGAAAGCACCCTTCTGGAGGAGATGGGTTCGGAGGAGGGAAGGGCTGGGTTTCTGGCTGATTTGCACACCCCGGATGCCACATTTGAGACCCAGGCCAGAGGAGAGCAGCAGCTCTGCTATGCCGAGGCCCAGCAGTGACAGAGCCCAAGAAGGGAGAGGGACTACAGGCCAATACTGAGACTGCCTGGTAGTAGAGTGGCTCTATGTCTCTAGCATAGCGACTCACTGATGACTCGGAGAATATTACCTCATAAAAGTCCTTGAAGTGAAATTCCTCTCTTTTTAAAAATATTTTTTATTTGTTCACTTATTTACTTATTTATTTATTGAGAGAAAGCGTGTACATGCACGTGCACAAGCTGGGGGAGGGGCAGAGGGAGAGAGAGAAGGACAATCTCTTTTTTTTTAATAATAAATTTATTTTTTATTGGTGTTCGATTTACCAACATACAGAATAACACCCAGTGCTCATCCCGTCAAGTGCCCCCCTCAGTGCCCGTCACCCATTCACCCCCACCCCCCGCCCACCTCCCCTTCCACCACCCCTAGTTCGTTTCCCAGAGTTAGGAGTCTTTATGTTCTGTCTCTCTTTCTGATATTTCCCACACATTTCCTCTCCGAGAAGGACAATCTCAAGCAGATGCTGTGCTGAGCATGGAACCCCATGAGGGGCTCAATCTCATGACCCTGAGATCATGACCTGAGCCAAAATCAAGAGTCAGATGCATAGCTGGCTGAGCCACCCAGGCGCCCCTGAAATCCATTTTAAGTGCTACAGGGCTTTCCCTTACATGAGATTTCAAATCTCTAAGCTTCCAACAACAAAAGTCCTCTCCACTTCCTGGAAGCTGGGAAGGAGCCTCAGGTCATATTATGAATTAGTGGTGGAAGCAGGTGGCAGATTTGGGGAGCCCGTGTGCCCTTTGTGAAAGGGTGGTGGGTGATCACACACACATTTAAGTGCAGCACTACACAGGAGCAGTGTGTGGGGTGTGGGTGCAGGGCAAGGGGCACCCAATGACTTTAAGATCTAAAACGGCTGAGGGACAAAGAAGGGGGGAAGCCACCTCCTCCCACCAAACCTGGGGCTCACATTCAGTCCAAAAAGCAAGTCAGTGGGCAACTTCTAAGAAGAATCTGGCCAAAACCAATATATACATATATTCCAGTCAGTATTATTTCAAATATTCCTGATTTCGTTACATCTGGGATATTGGACAACTGCTTTGCACATGTATGCCCTTTTTTTGTTTGTTTTTGTTTTTGTTTTACATGTATGCACTTTTTAAAAAAAGATTTTATTTATTTATGAGAGACACAGAGAGGCAGAGATACAGGCAGAAGGAGAAGCAGGCTCCCTGCGGGGCTCCCTGTGGGAACACTGATGCAGGACTGGATCCCAGGACCCTGGGATCATGACCTGAGCAGAAGGCAGACAGTCAACCACTGAGCCACCCAGGTATCCCGCACATATATACGCTTTTGGGGAATTTCCCCCTCACTACATCTCAAATAACCCCAGCTGCCCACAGATGAGCTAGAGTCCTCAGTACTACATGCAAATGCCCTGTGGTTCCCAAGAGCACCATGTGCTGTGGGAGGTGTTGCCAATAAGCTGGGCCTTGTGGACACAAGGTAGATCTTCAGTATTAAAACAGGCTGGAGGACAGTAGATCAGGGTCAAGGGAAGCCTGGGAAATTTGGAGGGGCCCAAAGGATGGTAAGGGGCTTCTATAGTTCTAGTGTAGAGAACACAAATTTGTATTTCATTTTTTTTTCAAATTTGTATTTCAATAGAAATAGAAAGGATGACTGTATGTCCTTCCAATACTATGTGGGGTATTATTCAACAAGACCGACCTAAGGATGATCCAAATCTCTATAGAAACATGCCTCTGGCTTACAATTTATTATTGATTAGGGCTCAACTCCATGAAATTAGATGCTAATTGAGGAAGAGTGGTCAGTTCTAAGTGATTTGATCCTGGTACAGAAGCAAATAATTTCTATTCACAAGCAAATATAACTCCCAAAGGTTTTACTGTCTTGTACGACACTATCTAATTTCCCATCTATTTAAACATTCTTTCTTCCTCTAAGTGATTATGCCAATCTCTCCTATTCTTCTTTGAATGAACTTTAACACTCTACTGATTCCCTCATTAATGAGTTAAGTAAAACTTTGGCACATGCTTACTATAATTTTAAAAAAAAATCTATTACAATTCACCATATCGACAGTGTGGTTGCCAGCTTGTGATAGAGTCTGCATGATATTGCCCTGAGGTCTCCCCCCGCCCCCAGGGCATTGTAATCTGCACTCTCATTATTCACCCAGTGCCTACCTTGTGCCTGGCACCATGCTGAAGTTGAGGGGGTGGGGTGGGGAAGAAGCAGACACTGATCTCAAAGAACTCACACTTGTATCCAGAGAAAAGTTTTTTGTCTCTTAAATCGACAATTATAATGAAATGTGAGTTAAAGATTAGACACAACAACCCCCAACTGATGCCTGTATTTATGTCGTCCTTCATGTAATTGGCATTTAAATGGATATTTAAGATGGTAGCTGGACATAAAAAAGAACGAAAGGTTGCCATGTGCAATGACATGGATGGAGCTAGAGTATAATGCTAAGTGAAATAAGTCAGAGAAAGACAAATACCATATGATTTCACTCATATGTGAAATTTAAGAAACAAACAAGAAAAAAGAAAGAAACCCCCAAACAGACTTTTAAACTATAGAGAAGAAACTTTAATGGTTACCAGATGGGAGGGAGGAACGGGAGGATGGGTGAAACAGGTGCCAGGGATTAAGAGAGAAGAAGAAGAAGAGGAAGAAGAGGGAGGAGGAGGAGGAGGAGGAGGAGGAGGAGGAGGAGAAGAAGAAGAAGAAGAAAAGAAAGAGAAAAATGAATAATCAAAATGGTAAATGGAATCTTCACTGGCTGAACTGCTTTGAGCTACTCAAAAGTATGATGATGCTTAAAAGGAAATAGGAGTTTCCTGTCCCGGAGTGGCTTCACCGCATCAGGGCATGCCCAGCAGTCCATGGGTTTTGAACTTTCCTGAAATCTCCGGGCACTGTTTGTTCTTCTTTTGTATTAGGGCGGCATTAGCTATTGTAGACTTTTTTTGGTCATGGGGCAGGGGTGAGGGTGGGCCACAGATGAGCCCGTTGTTCCCAGGCGTTACAAGCCTTTTAGGGGCCTGTAGATCGCGCCTCTAACAGCTTGATGCGCCCTGACCTGGTGCCTATTCTGATTCTGCCACGAGGTGGCGCAAGTTCACCTGTCAGGGCTGCCGCAGAGCCGCCCTGCAGAAGGAACGCCTGCGCCCTGGGATCCGGTGCTTCTGGATTGCGATCCTTTGTCAGGTTTGCGACCTTGGGCAAGCCAGCTGCTCCCTCTGTAAACGTGGGAGGATGAAAATTACCGCCAGTGATGCTGCTCAGGACGGCCCCCTCAGGACGGCGTTCGTGGGCCAACGTGCCCCGGATGGAGGGGTGTGCGAGACAGGTGGTTAGGGCTGGGCTGTGGGCGAGTTGCATGGAACACTAACTAAGCCAGTGGGGTTTTTGTCCTAGGCAATGGGGAGCTGCAGCAGCCTTCTGCGCAGAGGAACTATGGGACAGTATCCCCAGTCATGACCCCTGGGAAGAGCAGAGACTGTCCAAAGCTGGGGACTAGATCATTTCATCTTCATTTCCTCCCCAAGCCTCCTTCCTTCACTTACCTCTTCCTTTTCTCACCTTCACCCTCTTCATTCATTCATTTGTCCATTCAACAAATATATATTAATCATATACCATACTGAAGCTATGTTTTAGGTACTTGAATTAATCAGTGAACAACAGTGACAAAGCTTCTTCCTGAAGCTTACGGAAATCCATTCATATTACTGTATGTGTATATGAATTTGTCTTCTTTAAAATGGGCCTCCTGAGCTGTTTAGGGCCACCTTCCTCTCCATGTAAAGAAGCCAGCGTCATGCTCCTCTGGGTTGTCCAGCCTTTCCTTCAATTATTCGAGAAACTTCGATGTACTCCCACTAATCTCCCTGCCTCTGTAGCACTAAGCTCACTTAAGTGCATGTCTGTCACATGCCACCAAAAGATGCCTGTTAAAAAGGCTGACCCCTCAAAGAAAACTGAAAATAACCTCTTGATTATGTTAGGATGCAGGACCAGCCCTAGAGAGGCCTAGGGTCCCATGGCAGGATTCTCAGAGGCATCTGGATGTCTGGGTCCTGTTCTATTTCTGCAGCCCTAAGGTGGAGAAGGAATATACTTGGCATCCATTGTGTTAGCCTGGAAAGCTGATGTAATAAAGGAAGACTGTTCACGTGTGGTTTCATTTGGATTCTTTTGAAAGCAGAGCCTGAGACAAGAATTGGATGCAAGTGGTTGATGTGGGAAATGAGCCTGGGAAGTGGGACTGTAGAAGTGAGGAAGTGAGACGGGGAGGAAGGGAAAGCCAATGTAAAGACACATCCTCAAAGTTGCAGCTTGATTCTGCTGACCCTTCCAAAAAGTATACCGAATGCCTCCTGGAATGATCCAGCTAAAAAAATGGAGACAGGAGCTTCCATGCACTGGTTCCTATCCTTGCAGTGACTAAGAGTTGTTTGGGAGTGTTAATTTTCTCAGTAAGCCAAGATGCTTGCTCCCCGGCTCTGTGAACAACTCTATTTTGGGAGAAGACCCTTAGCGTGGGGCTTAGGGAATCAGAGCTGCACAGAGCTGTCCGAGAGCAGTGGCTGGAAGCAGGAGAGGTCTGACCGCAGGTGATGCAGACCCAGAGGTGTCTCCAGCAGTGCCTTCCTGAATTTTGTATTTTAAATTGTATAACCTCAGGTTGGGTGAGGTGCTCCTGGCCAGATGAGCTCATCTCTGGCTTATATCCAGAATACTAGCCTCTGTGCATAATTCCAGGATTAAACATGGCGAGAAATCATTGAGCTTCCAGAAATTCTGATGCGATCCTTCTTGGACTTTGCACAGTTTAAGTGGTAATGGTGAGGCTGACTTGGGGACCAATAAGTCTGAACCTCCTTTGGAACATATAATTTTTCTCTATCATGTACCCCAGCTGCACTGACTTCCTTAAACCTTTGATTGGCCCAATGGCATTAAAATGCCTGGCTGTCCTCCAGCCTGGGCCACCACCGGCATTGGTCACCATGGTGGCCAAGCACAAACCTTGCTTTAGAAACTGTTCTATAGGCTCCAAGTCCCATTTAAAGTTCTTCTGTGATGGTTACAGCCAGCAGCAGAATCTGCAACAGTGCCTATCACTTTCCTCCATGAGAGCCTGACTCCATTAAATACTTTGTGGCTGAGGGGATTATCTGAGCTGTCACCATCATGCTTTGTCACCTGTGCACAAACGGCAGGAAATAAATCAGTGAGCCCTGCCAGTTTCCAAGGTCAGACCATGAATATCATGGTATCAGTCATGAATATCACTGAGGAGATGGAGAGAATCGACTCATAAGTCTCCAGCCACACTTAGAGCTTTTCAAGAGACTGAAGAGCCCTCCTGACCTGTGCCGGCTCTTCTGAGCCCTGCACTTCATGAACTGACTTTGCTTAGAGCCATGAGCACCTGTCACTCTCATGAGAGCATACAGCCTGTATCATATGAAACCCGAGAAAGAAAAAGACACCAGCCACTAGGCCTGGCACCCATACCTGCACTGCAGAGTTCCCTCCCCTGCTTAACCCACAATTTCACGGAACACCAGCAACGGACAAGTTTGCTTTGTGAGCACGATGGAGTGAAGTAGAACAAAGCCATGTTGTCATCACGTGTGAGCAAAGACAAAAGCAAGAGCACTGGGACAAACTACAAAAATGGCCAGATAGCCTTTCTCTCTCTGGAAAACATGAGTGGTTGTTGATCTACTATAGCTTTAACCCTGCCCTGGCCCTCCTATCATCTTCTATATAAAATTACTAAGATGCCCAATCATAAAAACTGCCCCCTTTTCTGACAGCTTCTTGTCTAGAGCAAGACCATATTTCCTGGAACTCTTCCCCAAATCACCTAACCCAAGCTCTGATCTCATAAGCCTCAACAGCCTCCTACATGGTTCCTCATGTTTGTGGTGTCCCTTGTTGCAACAAGTGCCAAATAACCCAACTTTGATGGGCCAAAGGTGTGTTGTGGTGGTGTTGACTGGTGGCACTGACAGGCCCAAAGGGAAGATGGCCTGCACTGATCTGCTGCACAGGAGGGGCCCCTGGGTGCCCATCACATCAGCTGCAGAAGTGCTCCTCTAACCATTTGGCAAGGTGATCTGGGCTCTGATCCTGCAGGGGACATTGGTTGGTTGGCTCATGTGGCAGATGTTTTTGGTACCTAGAGTCACATCCCTGGCCCTCTTTGGATTTCAGCATCAGCTCTGGGAACAGGTTTCCATACAGGTTAAACTCATCTTGCACCATGTGAAGGTCAAGTCCACATCTTCATACTTTTCTGCCTTGGGATCTTCTCTGAGGCCTTGGGAACCTGCTCTGCTCCTGTAAGTGCTACCTGAAGGGTGCACTGGAGAAGTCCCCAGGGCAGCCTCCAACTTAAGGGAAGGGACCTGGTAGAAAAATGTCCCAGAGTAAGAAGAATCAAGTTTCAGTGCTCACAACGCAAACATTGGCTCTTCCTCTGTCCTGGTCCCGTTCCCACTATTCATTCACTCTTGCTCTCTGGGCTTACCTCCCAAATAAAGCACCTGCATCCAAAACCTTGTTCAGGTATGCTCCTTAGGTTACCCCAAACTAACATCCCTGTCCAGAATCCACCCACCACCATTTCCTCCCTGTAGGATTTCTTAGCCATAATATTATTTTTTACTTTCAGCTCCAATCAGAATTTCCCAAGCTCCCAAGCAACATTTCACAGAGATTGGCTCAGGGGCAGATGCATTCCTCAGTCAGTTTAATCAGTCAGTAAACCTCAGAGCTTTTGCTGGGGGTTCTAGGACATAGACTCAGTCTTTGTCACTGGGCATATAGGGGTGGCGGCTTAAAGATGTCCATACATTTTTGTTGTTGTTGTTATTCATCCCTTTGACAGGTGAGATTTGTTTCCCTTCCTCTCAAATCTGAAGTAATAATGTGTGATTGCTTTGAGCAATGGAGAACAATGGAAGGGGTGCTATATCTGTTCCAGGTCTGGCCTTTAAGGGGACTAGCAGCTTCTGTATTGGTTTCTGGGTGTGCTGAGCCATGCTCAGCAGTATAAGATATACCTGACAGTCCTGCGGCAGAAACCACGCAAAAGGCCCTGGGACTATGTGGAGAGGGGAGGGCAGCTGAGCCCAGCGTGCCAGACACCCCTGCCGAATGGCCCAGCATGTGAGTAAAATTCTTTTGGACCCTCTAGGGTAGACCAGCTACAGTTGAATGCCACCAAGTGACACCACATGAACAAAGGAACTGCCTAGTTGAGCTATTCCCAAACACCTAACCCACAAAATTCTGAGCTATTATAAAATAGTTTTTTTAAGCCATTAAATTTAGTAATAATTTGTTACAGAACAATAGAGCACTAGAGCAGTGTAGTGGCGGGGGGAGGGGGGGAGCGGGGGAGGTCTGGGATTATTGTAGCCAGAAGAGGAGTCTAAAGCCATCAAGTGGCCATCTTGGAAGACCAGGTAATAGAATTAAATCAGGGAAAACCAGGGCAAGTGATGGATCCTTGTGATCCCTTTTGAGTTCTGGATCAAGCCAGACCTGAAGGTAAACTATTCCAGATTTGCCAATATGTGAGTTTATTATTTACCTCTTTTGCCTAAACCAGTTTGGGTCAGGTTGTCTTTTGCTTGTAAACCAAAATATCCTGAATGATCTAGCCCCCCAGTTTTCCTTTATGTTGTGAAGATAATAAAATTTAATTTTGTCTCAGTGTCTGCAATTGTTGAAGGGCAGTTGCCTGATAAGGGTACATTTCAAAGACATCAGAAACCCTGAACCTGGCTACCTGTCAGAATCATCTAGTGGGGCAGCCCGGGTGGCTCAGCTGTTTAGCACCGCCTTCAGCCCAGGGCCTGATCCTGGAGACCTGGGATCGAGTCCCACATTGGGCTCCCTGCATGGAGCCTGCTTCTCCCTCTGCCTGTGTCTCTGCCTCGCTCTCTCTCTCTCTGTCTCTAATGAATAAATAAATAAAATCTTAAAAAAAAAGAATCATCTAGTGATCTTTTTAAAATATGGACACCCTGGCCTCACCTTGTCTGTACCATTTACTGCTTCATGGGAAAAATGAAAATTCAAAGAAAAGGTTTGAGAGTATGAAACCCTAGGTTCTGAGGGGAAGTGAGGGTATATCCACATATCTCAGAGCTCACCTGAGGAGCCAAAGTGAAGCTTCCATACAAGCCCCCACCTCATAGTCTGAGAGATCAGATATGCCCAGATGGAGCCTGGCCAACTTGGGAGAAGAGTAGAGGGGGCGGATGCTGGTATGTGCCATCAGGGGGCTGTCAAGTGCAGGGTGCCTCTGTGCCTCTGAAAGAGGACTCTACCTCCCTGGTCTGCTCTGGAACCCACAGACTGCAGATAAAATGCCAAGCCTTCTGTGGGGGAAGTGTGTGCTTACTTCCTGCCCTCAGCGCTGCTATCATTCCTGTTACCACTTCCAGGCCCTTTGAAGCTTTTCTCCTGAGTCTCTTTGATTAGAACAATGAGTTGTGTTCAGTTCATTTCTGGTCAGCGCACTCTTGGCTGATTTGTGTCCCTGTGGGTGCTATTTGAAAAAAAAAAAAAAAAAGATTCTACTTTGCACGAAAATTCCTTTTGATCTCAATGAACTAGACTTGTGCAGTCTTCACACACACACACACACACACACACACACACACAAATCCTTTCTCCACTTCCTGAGAATCTTTGTCTCCTAGGCCACAGACTCTGAAAGACTGAAAAGTGATGAGGACAAAATCCTCTGAAGTTTGACCTCATATAAAAGCTCTTGGGTGACTGAATTTAAGTTCTATAATTTTTCCTCTCTTGCTTTTACTTCACCTGGCTCTGGGGACACACACACACACACACACACACACACACAGAAGATGTCATTACCACATTAGTTCAAGTTCAGTAAACATGCATTATATATCTAACAAAAGTCAGAAAGTGTGCAAAGAACTCTGGGCATAGAGATTGACAAAATTGGATTAGTCTAGTAGAGGGAACGTGTGTGGTCCTTGTAATACAGAGTGGTTGTATTTTGATAGAGCCACATATCCAGCAGCCCAGAAGAGGGGCATTTAGCCCAGCTTAGGAGTTTGGAGAGATGATGCATGAGCAAATCTTGCACGATGGACAAGAACAAGTTGGTGAGAGGAGAGAAGAGTGCTCTGGGCTGAGGGAACAGTGTGGCAAAAGTAGAGACAAGAAAGTGTTGTATTGGGAACTATGTGTTTTTTTGTTTTGTTTTGTTTTAAGATTTTATTTATTTATTCATGAGAGACACACAAAAAGAGGCAAAGACATAGGCAGAGGGATAAGCAGGGTTCCCATAGCGAACCTAATGCGGGACTCAATCCCAGGACCCCGGCATCATGACCTGAGCCAAAGGCAGACGCTCATCCACTGAGCTACCCAGATGCCCCTGGGGACTATGTGTTAGGAGATGGTGTTGTGAATCCGGAGGGTCAGGGCCAGACTAGGAAGGACCTTGTAGGAAGGTTGTTTTGGGAAAGCAGGGCATTGTTTTGAAGGGAATGGGGAGCCATGGAAGGATCTCTGGCAGGGGAATACTTAAACGACATCACTTGGGCTCTAGTGCCAGTTGAAGATGCTTGGATGAGTGAGTCTGAGGTTGCAGAGGAGTGAAGGCTAGAGAAATACTTGGAAATTATCTGAACATAGGTGAATTATATTTTAAGGATCACTGAATGCTGGGCATGTCCTCACAGCAATTTTGGGAAAATAATTGTTATTTACAAATTTAGTTCTATTTTGTGTCCCACTTGGCAAGTACATCAAAAGGCATATTTGTTTCCTTTCCTGGAATTGTTTTTGAACTATCTCTGCCTTCCCAGAAACTGAAGAGTACATATCCAACTCTGTCTGAGTCTGTGCTGACATAGTATTCAGTGAAGATGATATTTTGCAATATTTCTGATTCATGGGTGATTCATCAAGATCATCAGAGCTAACAGTTCAGAAAACACATGGGATAAGGACCTGGAAATGTTCTTGGTGCATAGTAGATATTCAAGGAAAATTTATAGTTTTTTAGTTTGGAAAGTGACCCTAAGAGTTTAGAATTCACTCTGGAAAGAGCATTATAATCTGGGTTTATGGTAGTAAACATATCCCTCAGACATTTAACTTTGTGCTTTGTAAACCTAAAGCCAAGCCATTGAACTTTCTGGGCTTTTCACTGCATGGCATTGCTTTCAGAAAACAGAAATATTTTAACTTTTCCAACTTGCACTCAATGGGTATCAGCCAGATTCTCTTCCCTTCTGTGGTTACTTACAGGACTAAGAGGAAAAAGATTCAAACCAAAGGGTTAGGGGATTTTTGTCTTAAGCCCCTGCCTTATGGAAAAGCCTTGAGAAAATCCAGAGGCCCCTTGACATGATCACATAATAGCTTTCCTACTCATGGGAAACAGATGGTTAACAGGCTGTGACTTGTTTTAAGCAAAATTCCCAAGCATCTTCCTGTATCATATACTCCCATATGATATACAATAAAGAAAAACCACAATAAATCCCATGGGAAGATATGCCCTCTCATTTTTTATAAGCCATGCTTACCTTTTATGTTTTTTTTTTTTCTAAGATTTTATTTATTCATTCATGAGAGACACACAGAGAGAGGCAGAGACATAGGCGGAGAAGCAGGCTCCTGCCGGGAGCCCGATGTGGGACTCCATCCCAGGACCCTGGAATCACGACCTGAGCCAAAGGCAGACGCTCAACCACTGAGTCACCCAGGTACCCCTTTATGTTTCTTTATAAAGCAAATAGAAACCTGCCCCTCAGAGACAGGAATAAAAGAAAAGAGTTTTTTGGGATTGTACTTTGGGGCCACAGTTTTTTTCCCAAAAGGTGCATAATAAAAGAGATCAAAACGCTTTTGCTTTGTGGGAGATCTGACCAGTTGTGGTGGTAGAGGGTAATATCCAGATGACCGGCACCTTTATGCCTTCCTCATACCCCAGCATGAGTCAACTGAGCTGGGTCTGGGGCAATTGAGGATTCCTACTTTGGTCACAGGGCAGGAGTTGATTGGATAATACCTTGGGGTTAGGTACGCAGAACTTTATAGGTCTTTAGCTCAGTGTCCTGCCATTTTCATATCATTGTGACTTAAGAAAAGCGGGGGAAGAAAGAAACAGGGCCTGTTCCTGCTTGAGAGAGGAATCATCCCCCCATACAGGCACTGTCACTGGCTATCCATCAAGCAGCTTCCCATCTTCTCTGATCGCAGACCCCAGTTAGGTTCTGGGAGGCAATGTGCCCAGCCTATTCCCTCTTTACTGAGATACCTTCCTGGTCACTTTCCGAGCCTCTCAAGCGGCCAAAGGTGACCACCTGTCACAGTTCTGACCAGTGAGACAGAAGAAGTCCACTGGGAAGAGGGCAGGCGGCAAGGAGGCAGGGAGGACCTCTGCGGAAGAATAGAAGTAAAGATGTTAGGGACGCCTTGGGATGGCTCAGTGGTTGAGCGTCTGCCTTCTGCTCAGGTCGTGATCCCGGGGTCCTGGCATTGAGTCCCGCAGAGGGCTCCCCACAGGGAGCCTGCTTCTCCCTCTGCCTATGTCTCTGCCTCTCTCTGTGTGTCTCATGAATAAATAAATAAAATCTTTAAAAAAAAATAAAGATGTTAGAGAGGAGCTTCCTTCTGCTGCTTCTCTTCCTCCCTATTTGGGATTCTGGGGCATGGATGCAGTGTTTGGTGTTGTGGTGGCCTTCCATAATAACAAAGAGCTAGATAGCAGAATCAAAAACATGGGGGATGCTAAATGGAAGGTTAGGAAGAGTCTGGGTCCTAGATGATGTCTGTGAGTCACTGCACCAAATATAGAACTAGCTACCTTTGGGTTGGGCATGTGAGATAATCAAAGATCTTGATTTCTTTAGCCTCCAGGAATTGGTTCTTCAGTTACTTGCACCTGAACTCATCCAGACTGATAGCGCTAATCTTGGCAGGTCCCA
The DNA here is from genome assembly GCF_053574225.1 of Canis aureus. Classification (NCBI taxonomy): domain Eukaryota; kingdom Metazoa; phylum Chordata; class Mammalia; order Carnivora; family Canidae; genus Canis; species Canis aureus. Next base: position 26,122,397 of record NC_135632.1, on the reverse strand, counting down.
AAGCACCTTGGCCCTTATTTTCACCTAGCTCCATTTGGAAGGTCACCACTTAACTTCGTTTTCTTTGCTCACAAATACTGAGAGGCAATAAAATGTGTAGGTCAAAAGTAAAGGACTTGAAACTAGATGAGCCTGTGGTCTAGCTGCATTGCTCTCTAGCTGTCTGGCTTCAGGAAAATTATCTATTTAAGTCTCACTCTTCTCAACTGTAGAATGGGATAATGTAAAATAGAATAAGAATGGGACCTACTTCACTGGCCTAGTTTGAATATAAGAAGAAATAATGTAAATAAAGAGCTTAGCACAGGCTTTACACTTGTGGTTATTACTGTTATTTCTGATGATAGTACATATATTTGTTCACAGATACCTTACTGTCTCTTGCCCATATGGTATCCAGAGTCTTTTATATCTGATTTTTCTCCCAACTCTTGAAATTTCACTCTTCTATATCACAACTCCTGGATTTTTCTTCTCCATAATATAATCCACAGAATCAGGAATCCAGCCCTATGGTAATGGTAAGGGCAAAAACAGGGAAGTATGGATCATGGCTCCTTGCTAAAACAAAATGCCTATTGCTTAGTCTGGAATAGAAGTCTACCATAAGCCATATTGAATAGCGACATAGGATAGGAATCATCTTAAGGCAACCTATATTATGTTTCCAACTGGATTCTACCTACAAGGTGGGGGCCAGCTGGGTAGGGACGCTATGCAAGGAAGTGGCAAATGGCTTGGATAAAGGTGCTGGAGACCTACCTGACCAGCTGGGAGGGCCATTACTCAAACAAATATATGAAGGGATGTCATTACTGGGGACAGAGCTGGAAACTTAGGGAGACAGTGGTGGCTCTATCACCATGCAAACCAACCTACCACCTAGAATTATGTGTGAAGCCCCCCATGGAGAGTAGTCAAGGATATTCTAGAAGAGTTGACTGAAGAAGAAAATTATTTTCCCAATGAATAGTAAGAACAGGGACTTCTCATCCTTCCATTACTTTAAGCATCTGACCAACATGGGAAGCAAAACAGGATCTCTCCAAAATAGAAGTCAATAGGCCTCAATTGTATCTCCCATCTGGGTAACCTGAGCTATGGAACTATCTGTCCCTTGTGCATGGTGAAGGCTCACAGACAATGACAGGTGGGGATAGCAGGGTGCAGAGTAGACCCATATATTGCAAGGTAGAGATGGGGTTGGACAGCTCTGGTTCTGTCCGTGACAATGGGGAGAAGGAGGCACTCCAAGTTTTTTGTTTTATCTGGAGCCAGCCTTGGATGTGCCAACATTGACACTTGAAGGGATGTGGTGGGTTAGCAGTCCCAAATATAGATTATAACAGGCAGGAGGCACCCCAGGGTCTGGCATTTAAGCATGTGTTATGGGCCTATGGTGGCTTAGGAGCACAAGGAGTGAGGTTTGTTGGTCTGGTACACCCTTGGTCTCAAGCCAAACTACTGGAAATCCCTCTGGGCCACTTGACTTTTGCTGTTTGTGCTTTGAATCTTGATGAACCTGGATGTCAGGGATGAGAGTCTATGTAAATAACACAGGGGTTATTGTTCTTGCCCACATAAGAGCTTGTATCTGATTGTCTTCAAATCCTGATTGCAAGAGAACTGTGGCAGGAAAGGGAGGGAGTGTGTGCATTGCCCTTTGTGTCTTAACCACAATCACGAAAAACTACAGTGGCAATTTTATCTGTTAGCACAAATTAATCCCACCAGCTTGGCTAAAATGCTTCTTAGCAGCCCTCCTTCCCACATTGCTGTTCTTACTGCAGCCTGTGGTCTCACTAAAAAGGTTTGTTCTGCCCAAGCCCTGGTGACAACGAAGGGCTCTGGAATCTGTGTGTTTCCAAAGGAAAGAAGGCTGTGGGCTGAATGTCAATGTTTTATATTTTGATTAAGAAATAAAGATTTCGGGGCAGCCCAGGTGGCTCAGTGGTTTAGCATCGCCTTCAGCCCAGGGTGTGATCCTGGAGACCAGGGATCAAGTCCCATGTCAGGCTCCCTGCATGGAGGCTGCTTCTCCTTCTGCCTGTGTCTCTGCCTCTCTCTCTCTCTATCTTTCTCTCTGTCTCATGAATAAATAAATAAAATATTTTTTAAAAAGAAATAAATACTTGTTTATTCCTATTTCTTTCTAAAAAAGATTGAAGTCTGCTTACAGTGAGAATATGATATATATTTTCCCCCTTTTCTTTGCTTTTTGTATTTGCTTTTGTACCAATTTCTTTGGTAATATTTTTCTGTTTTTAAAAAATCTATAATTTACCTCCTTCTACAGCCGGGTCAAAATCTCTACTCCAGGGGGTGGCAAACTACAGTTGTGGGCCAACTCAGTTTTTGAAAATAAAGTTTGATTGAGACACAGCCATACTCATTTGTTTATTATTGTCCATGGCTGCTTTTGTGCTACAGTACAGTTGTGAGTAGTTGTGACAGAGATCATGGGGCCTGTAAAGCGAAAATATGTACCATCTCACCCTGCGTAGGAAAAGTTCGCTGACCTTGCTCTAGTCCACAGTCTAAAATAATTTTAACATATCTTGCCTCAGTGAATTTATCCTTACTGACATGATGTGGTAGCAAGAACTTGTGTTAGTTCTCTATGCCGATGTTAGCCTGCTTCCACTGAATGCCCAGTCTCACTGGTATCTATCCAACCTGTGGAGACTTCTCTCTTTTGACTTCTCTCTATTCTGGACAGGAGTTCAGTCCTGTTTCTTGATTTCCATCCTCCAACACAGCACACAATCAGTATATAAGTCTTGGCCAAAAGTTTCAGGTGAGGGATGCCTGGATGGCTCAGTGGTTGAGTGTCTGCCTTTGGCTCAGGCATGATCCTGCGGTCCTGGAAATCAAATCCACATCAGGCTTCCTGCAGGGAGCCTGCTTCTCCCTCTGCCTATGTCTCTGCCTCTCTCTCTCTCTGTGTTTCTCATGATTAAATAAAATCTTAAAAAAAAAGAGTTTCAGGTGAAAATAAGATGACACCTTTATAGTGAGGACTAAAATAAGGTGACACACTTTATTAGTCACCTAACCCTGAAAATCCCTCTGGCAACCTCTCTGCCCCCAGTGGAAATACTCCCTGGATCATCTTGCTCTTCAGGACTTTACCATATTGTTTGGCCGATCTCCTCCTCAATACCTACCTTATATCTAAGTGCCCCTCAATCATGGAGAACAACCATGCTCTCTGCTCTTAGCTTACATAATGTATTTGCACACCCGCCAACACTGGTATGTACCAGTTATTGCACAATAACTAAAATATAAAAGGGAACATTGTGTGTGTGTGTGAGAGAGAGAGAGAGAGAGAGAGAGAGAGACTCAGGAGGAACCTAGGCTTTCCGACGCTTCAGGTTTCTACAAGGAGGGATATCAGTTCTTGGAATACTTGTGGCCTCTCGCTAACCCTCATTCATTCTTCCCCAAGAAGGAAGGATGTCTAATATTAATGATATGTTTGAGATAAGGACTGAGCAGTTTGCTCCTTCCTCAGTCTCTCCCTTCCTGAGACACAGCTGCCTAGAGGCCCATATTCTGGTCTTGCAGTTCAGTGCAATAAGTTCAGCTCAGGGAAGTAGGGCATCTGGTACATGGCGGGCAACTACTGATAAAGAGTGGAATTTGACGAGCAGAATAACTCCCATAGGTAGAAGCTTCTGGAGGCCTAGGCCATGTATGTTAAGGTGAGTTTCCCTTAGGAGACACTGAAATAAGGATTTGAGTATAAGTGGTTTACCTGGAAAGTGAGTTTGGGAAGCACCAGTGAGGGGGTGGGAAGGGAATATAGCCAATTAAAAATGTATTATCAAGCCAGCTACCACTGTGGGTGATGAGAGTATAATCCCACAGGCTCTGAGAAATGGTGTGGAATTTGCATGTCAGCATTATCCTACTGGAGAGGTGAGGGAACTGAGGTATCTATACTCTTAGCAGTCATTGATTGAGGACTGCTCCTTACAGGTGACTTTCTGGCCTGCCCCACATCATAAAGCAGCCTTCTTCAGCTTTAGGAAAAACCCTCAAGCAAAGAAATGCAGATAATAACAGTTGGGAGTTCTTCAGGAGCTCCCTGAATCTATTAACACCAGAGGGAAGTGAGTGGGGCCAGAATACTGTGTCACTACCAGAGACTCCAATGTCAAAGGGTGAATTTGGCATCTCCTTCTTTTCTTAAAAAAAGATTTTATTTATTTATTCATGAAAGACACAGAGGTGGGTGGGGAGCAGAGACACAGGCAGAGGGAGAAGCAGGCTCTATGCAAGGAGCCCGATGTGGAACTCGATCCCGAGACTCCAGGATCATGCCCTGGGCCGAAGGCAGGCACTAAACCACTGAGCCACCCAGGGATTCCCTTAGCATCTCCTTCTTAGTTAGTTGTGCTTTACCTTTATTGTGTGACTTAAGGATTGAAGGAGTCAAATTTTGGGCTTTGGCAGGATTTGTTTTCTGATCATCTATTCTTATGCCTGGCTATTATATGTGACTATTTTCAGAGGTTATGGGTCTTGGCCCATCTCCCAATAGTCTCCTATAGCTTCCTCTCTGTAGATCCTCTAGATAGGGCTACCTGCCTGGCAGACGCCGGCAGCTTCCTCAAGACAAGGGCTGTATTCCCATGATTAGTAGCAGCATCTCTAGTAGCTCAACCATCTCACATCCATGTGACATGATATTTCTACTCCTCCATACTCTGGATTCCTCCAAGACAGAAGCTAGGGCTGAGAAAAAATTTAAAAATCCAGCAATTAATTGATGTGCTGCTCAGTGCTCCAAAAATCCTTTGGTTAAACCAGTGGTGTTCACTCCATCAAGATTGGTCAGTTGGACTTGGTGATGGAAGGGAATAGAGGGTCAGAAGAAGGAATGGGAGAGTAAGAGAAAAGCTGTCACAGGACCATGGATGCGGGAAAAAGCAGCGTTGATCAGAGATGAGAAAATGAGGGAAGCTGTGGACAAGATAAGCAAAATAAGGCGATCACAACACAGGCCAAGCAGCAAAACAACAAAACTAACTCTCCTGGTCAAAAGAATAGAACTAGTCAACAGAAAGAGAAAAAGGAAAAGTGTGGAGGGAAGAGAGGAAAAGGTATTACATTGGACAAGGAGTGTTGTCCAACATCCTACAGGATCAAACCATCTTGCTATGTGGATTCAAAAAAGAGATCTGTGAGAAGCAAAGAGTAGTCCAAGAACTGGTCCGGTGGGCATTCTCCTAGTTCCAAGTAGCAACAGAAGACTGCTGGAATAGTTTAAACCTTAGCTATTCAACATGAGAGACACCTAACTCTGGGAAACGAATAAGGGGTGGTGGAAAGGGAGGTGGGCGGGGGGTTGAGGTGACTGGGTGATGGGCACTGAAGGGGGGGGCACTTGACGGGATGAGCACTGGGTGTCATGCTATATGTTGGCAAATTGAACTCCAATAAAAAATATACAAAAAAAATTTTAAAAATAAAATGTGAGTGCTCGCTTCGGCAGCACATATACTAAAAAAAAAATAAAATGTGAAAAAAAACTTGAAAAAAAAATAAACCTTAGCTATTCAGATAGTGGTCCATAGACCAGCATCAGCATCCCCTGGGAGCTCATTAGGAATGCAGAATCTCAGGCCCCACCCCAGACCTACCAAATCAGAGTCTGTATCTTAACAGAATCCCCATGACTTGTGATCACAGTGAAATTTGAGGAGCATTGGATTAAACGAAAGTATTATGGGATGTCTCACAGGCTCTGAGGACAGGGGTCTAGCAAGACCTCAAGAACAAACTAGAACCAGCAACCTGAATACTAACAAGGTGTCCCATCTATCTACTCCTGAACAATAAAGTCCAGTCAGGAGCTTGAATTCCTGAAAACCACAAAGTTCCATCACAAAAGTGGAGATCACACTCTTGGAAATAAAATCTTTCAAATGCCAGGTTTCTCTACTTTTAAAATGATCATTATGGACAAAATTAAAGCAGAGTCCATAGAGAACAGAAATTTGAACACTTGATTACACTATGAGGAGAAGGTTGAATTTCTTTTAGAACTAAATGGAGACATCTGTTTTGTTTAAATTAAGGATCTGTAAGTACCAGCTAGGGACAGAGTTGACAGCCATTTCTACAATAAAGTAATAAATCATGGGGATGGTTAAGGAAGCAAGGAACCCCATATTCTTGCTTTGTTAAACCAATTAAGCAATAAGCCATCTGGGTCCTTTTGTTAATTACTGTCAAACACAACTTACACAATTGAATTCAGCCTTTTATTTAATAATATTAATTTATTCCAGCAACTTCAAACACTCACAATGCCAATAATTAAGTTTACTTAAAAAAATAGAGGTCTTGTTTAATTTTTAGTTTGCAACTATTAATACCATTTACAGGGTTGCCATCTGAGAACTTTTAGCTCCGTCTCAGCCTCAGGATGTTAGGAGAATTTGTTTTAAATATAGAACGTCTGAAGGACGCAGACAGTGGCTAAAATCTCTTCTCTCAATGGGCTGATGAATCTATCGAGATCAGCACTACCCAATAGAACTATTTGCAGTGATAGAATGTTCTATATCTGTGCTCTCCAATACAGTAGCCACTAGGCACAAGCAGCTATTAAGCACTAGAAATGTGACCAGTACAACTGAGAAACTGAGTTTTAATTTTTATTAAAAATTAACATTTAATTTAACATTTAAATAGCCACATGTGGCTAATAGCTACTGTAGACAGCACAGGTCTGGAGTGTATTCTGAGGAAGGAAAAATGCAGTGGGCTATTGACTTAAGCTGATGGAAAAAGAATACATAATTATGATAGGCATTGCTTAGAAACCCTCACTTCCTACCTAGTTTTTCTTATTTGAAACACTCTAAATTCTGAGACAGCCCAGAGGAGATAATATCTTTGAAGGGAGGTTTCTAAGCTGACCGTGTAGAGATCAAACTCTACTTAGAGGAGAAACAGGGGGATAAATGGTGTCTTCTTAACAGTACAATCAACTTCACTCAACAGCTCCCTATGGCCAAACTAGGTAGGCCAGGTCACAGCAAGGAGAGCCCTTCAGCTCTTGCTAGCACTGGCTCTGCTCTAGCTGAGGCATGTTCCTCCCCCAGTTATGAACATTCAACCTGCAGGCACATTTGGGGATCCCAGGCTCAGAAATGGCCACATCAGCCCTAATGGGTATTGATACCCAACTCTTGTTCCTTTCATATGAGTTTTGGCTCAAGTGCAGGCATGTCCCTTCTGGGGAGGCTTGTTTCTTTATGGAGGTTGCTATTTCTGATTCAGTCAATGCAAATCCTATGACAGGGCATCAGGAGAATTTCTCAATTGTATATACTTTGTTACTGGGAATGCTCAGTCCAAGCTGACCCTTCCAATACCAATGATTAAAGAGAAATACATTGCATGAGATTCTGGTTGGGGTTAGCCAAGCTAGAGAAGGGCTAGGGCAGGGAGAATGGAGGTAGAAAGTATGGAGGAAATTCTCATTTACATGAAAACATCCTATTCCAGGTCTGCTGACTTTCCAGCTAAGCTGAGCTGGAGAATTGGGTCAAAGCTCTTCCATCTTCTTTTCAACTCTACTCTTCCTCAGTGGCCTCCCTTTCTTCTTCTGAGCTATGGCTCAGCCAGTGAACATGGAATTTGTCCTAATGAGCTTAATCCAAAGTTTTTGGGATGTCAGGCCATTATATCCTCTTCACACTTGAATTTTCATGGTTGGCTACACAGAGGATCCAAGGTAAGGCCATTTGCAAAAGATTTATCTATTAGATTTATGTATCATTGGAGATGTTGCCAGAGACTGCCCATGCCTCTTTCTTTTGTCAGAGATAAAAAACAATTATCAAGTGCTCAATGGGAAAAAAAAAACCCTAATCTTCCATACTATGTAATGACCATCTACCAGTGATGAAGACAATGAGCAATGATTTTTTTTTTCCTTTTTCTAAAACAGCCAGCAGTCAATGCAATAAGGTGTAAGAAGCAAAGACTTTCTATATTCATTCACGGAGCTTTCTTTTCTACTGTCACCAGAAGCACAAACACAAAAGGGTCTGCTTCATGAAATAAACATGCTCTTTCAGTTCTCTTGGGGCTGAACTGCGATGACTAAACTTCTGTTTTCCCTTTGACAGTCACCGTTCATCCACAGTGTTGACATTGTCAAATCGCCACAGCTGGCTGGCTTTTCCATCACACTGGTGCAAGTACAAATCTTTACTGTTTTCCTGCACCACAGCTTCCATGCATTTTCCAGAAAGAATGTGGACAATCATTCCATTCTGAAAAGAGAAAAAAAAAAAAGGAAAAGAAAAGAAAACCAGTCAATTCTCTACAATCAGTCAGCAAAGAAGGATATTTCTAAGCTTTGTGCTCATTATTATAAGAATTATAGAGGTGGTCTGAACTGGCTGATAGGAACTGTAGTATGTTGGCTAATATAAAGTATAATTTAGGGATGCTTGGGTGGCTCAGCAGTTGAGTGTCTGCCTTCGGCTCAGGGCATGATCCTGGAGTTCTGTGATCAAGTCTCACATCTGGCTCCTTCGCATGGAGCCTGATTTTCCCTCTGCCTATGTCTCTGCCTCTCTCTTTCTGTGTCTCTCATGAATAAATAAAAAGAATAATAAAAATATTTTAAGAATCTTTAAAAATATAAAGATTTTTATATTTAAATCTTTAAAAATATAAAGTATAATTTAGGTAGCCCTAAAAATAAATATTATTTGGAAGCTTGAGGTCACTAATTAAATTATCTTTGTTGAGATTGTATAATTGTGCCAATTCTTAGAGAGTTGTGGTTAGTAGCATGCCAGTGTACAGAGCATGTTCAGTCTTTATACCATATTGGAGACATTCACTGTTATCCTTGTCTTGTATATTTTTGCTTTCGAAAAGATTTTAATCTGGTCTCTGCCCACTCTGGATCCTGCAATTTAGTACTGCTGCCACCAGGTTGCAGTAGAAAGTGAAAGCTCAAGGATATATAAAGGGCCTAAGTCAGTCATGTTTGAAGGATGATAGCCGCTTCCTACTCAAAAGCGACCAGATTTAATATTGAATCTGGCTATCCTTTTTTCCAACAAAAATTGATTTCTATTTTAAAAGATTTTATCTGTTTATTCATGACAGACACACAGAGAGAGGCAGAAACATAGGCAGAGGGAGAAGCAGGCTCCATGCAGGGAGCCCAATGTGGGACTTGATCCCCAGACCCCAGGATCACACCTTGAGCCAAAGGCAGATGCTCAACCACTGAGCCACCCAGGTACCCCCCAAAATTTATTTCTTTGTAAAAAGTTAAACATTTAGACCAGCAATGCTGATAAATGTCCATTTGGTTTTTTTTTTTTTTTTGAGTTATAATTCACACTCCATAATATTCACTCTTTTATAGAATACACCTTGATGGCTTTTAGTATACTCACAGATTCCATGCAATCCTCACTGTAAAAAGAAACCCACCATCCATTAATAATCATTTTCTGTCTCTCCCTCCTTCTAGCTCCTGGAAATCACTAATTTGGTTTCCATATTAATGGATTTGTCTATTCCAGACATTTCCTGTAAGTGAAGTCATATAATATATGACCTTTTGTGATTGACTTCTTTCTCTTTGTGTAGTGAAGTAGTACCTAATTTCTTTTCATTGCAGTAAAAACAAATTACATAAAAGTAACCATCTTAACCATTTTTAAGGGTAGTTTTATAGTATTAAATATGTTCACATTGTTGTGAAACACATATTCAGAACTTTTTCATCTTTCAAAATTGAAACTATACCTATTAAACAACTCTCCCCTCCCCCCAGGCCCCTGGTAACCGCTATTCTATTTTCTGTTTCTATGAATTTGACTACTTTAGATACCTTCTATGGGTGGATTCATATAGTATTTGTCCTTTTCTGATACATTTATTTCACTTAGTGTGATGTCCTCCAGGTTCATCCATGTTGTAACTTGTGACAGAATTTTTCCTCTCCTTTTAGGCGAATAGTATTACATTATATACATATGAATATATAGGTATTTATAAATGAATAGTATTCCATTTATTTATTTATTTATGTGGAATACTATACCACATCTTGTTTATCCATTCATCCATCACTGAATGCTTGGGCTGCTTCTACCTTTTGGCTATTGTAAATAGTGCTACTATGAACAATACTTCACTCCTTTTCATGGCTAAACAATAATACTTTTTTAAAGTCTTAGTTTTTAGTATATGTGCTGCTGAAGAGAGCACAAAGTCTTAGTTTTTAAAGCCTGAAATACACTGGGTGTATCTTACTAATCTTTTACTTATTATTTTAAAATGCTCTTTTTAAAGCATTTCTTATACATAGGACTTGAGTTGAATGGTCCTTTGTGACCATTCATAATGGACCTTAACTTGGTTTCCAAGATGTCTTTGAGCATGTGTGGGCCTGAGTCTTAGATCCACTTATCACCAAGTAGAGAAGGAAGGGCCTTTCTATTGCTCCTAAAACCACATCACTGAGGTATTTGGCTGCTTCTATAACATACTCCATGGTCTTGCTGGTGACCTGAGCTAATAAACTTCAAAAAGGGACTGTCTCCTCTCTCTTCCATGATCATAGTCAGAGATTTACAAAGACATGGCAAATTAGTCTTCAAGAGGCTGTTGGTCCAACTTTGCTACAAGGTTGGCTTTATTCCTCTTGAGGCCTTAACACCAAGTCCCCAAGTTCAACAGCAGGGGCACCAGCCTGTATGGTAACACTTGACTCTTGGAAGACTCCAGAACACAGTCCCAGCCAGAAGCATTGCTGAACACTTCCTGAGTAGATTACTCACCTCTTGGAAGTCCCAGTGCTGTTGATGGATAGCAGGGCCTTCCTTGGTGCAGTTCTGAAGAATCACCTGCTCTTGCCTGACATCAAAGCACAGGTGCTGTGGGCTGCCATAGTGGATCTGCTTCCTGCTGGTGTGCTTCAGGTGCTGTGACAGAGGGGATGGTTGTTAGCATAGCTAGAAGGAGATCTTTTCCAAAGCTAGAGATGAAGGAAGGAGAACTCAGGTCTAGGGGCAATCTTTAGATCCTATTAGGGTCAGCAATACAATCTCTCATAGTCCAAGCTACACATACAATCCTAGACCAGACCCAGCCACTGAAATCGCCATGTGCCACATGCTGTTGTATTCATGATTATACATTTTGGCATGTTTCTCCATTATTCTTTTTATTGCATCATAGGTGAGGCGATAAGGAATACTGTGTATCGTGTGAGTGCACTGCCTGAAGAGCAGATGGGGGACACTCTTGAGGCCCAAGGTTATCTATTTCTGGAGAGATCTAACCTGGCCTGTAACTAATTCTCCTGCTGTCTGTTGCATCTGCTGACTCTCGCTCATGGTCATTTTTTCCTCCCATGTTTTGTAGTGTTGGATTGTGCATATCTTTGCAGAGGGGCTTTAGCTGTATGAAGCCTGTGTAGCCTGGCTAGAGAGTACCTTCTGATAAAACCATTTTCTGTTCCTGCCAGGTACAGCTTGAATGAATTTTTATATTAATTTTGTGGCTGGGAGACAGAGTTGGGTTCATGGGTGTGCAACCTGTGCATTCACGTGGAGCCTCATGCCTAGAAGGGCTTAGTGTTTTTGGTTTAATATACTTAGTTTAATGCTCTATTGTCACTACCTCGACATTTTTAATAATTATTGAATGATGGGCCCCACATTTTCATTTCGTTCTGGGCCTCACGAATCAGGTAGCCATTCCTACTGGAAGATTCCCACACCATACATATATTTGAACCCGAAACCCATATTAGGTGCAGGCCGGTGGTTAAAAACATTTTTTTAAAGTAACTTTCTCTATACAAAGACCCTGTGGAGACAGACAAGCTTCCTTTTCATCTTCCTGTGGGAGTGGGTGGATTTTTCTAGTCAAACTTTTCACAGATGTGTTACTCTTTAAAACTCAAAGTTGGCTTTCTATGATGTCTCGTTTCCAGCTTCTCATCTGTCACAGGCTGAAGTTAGGCTCTCATTAACTACTCCTGCCTGTAACTAATGCCTCTGGATTCCCCTGGCTCCCTCACCTTAGGCAGGATAGTTTGGTCCATGCCCTATGGCTCTATTTTCAGCTGCCTCTTGATTTTTGGGCCCTGGAGATTTCCCTTTGTTACAAATTCAGTTAGTTTTGTGTTTCTTCTTAATTTTTATATGGCATATATAGGTGCTTTTATGAGAAGGGCTTTCGACTTAGCTAGTTCAGGATTTTGCTACATGTAGAAATCCTTGCTAATCTTCTCCTTCCCAATAAGATTCAGAAAACCCACCAACACTAACATTCTGTTTGCATGCAGGAGACGGGATTATTGCCAGCTGCAGAGGAGGAAACCAAGACTTGGAGGGGTTAAGAAGGCTTCTGATATCATACAGTTAGAAAGTGGTGAGCTGTTTCTACCACCTTACACGGCTTCCTCACTTAGCACTTTATCTCTCTGTCCCCCTCCCCTGTGCCAGGTGTGAATGCCTTTCGGTGTGTTCTGGAACACTGGTTAAGGGCCAAGCCAAAAGAGGCCACATGCATCCTGAGCACCTGCTTCCTCACAGGCCCTCCAGATGCAGGCTTTCCCCCAGGGATCCCAGGGTCTTCCACTGGCAAGCCTGGCCTCATGGGTCCTCCCTGCAGGGCTGGAATCCAGACCCTCCAAGACATGTTCTGGCATTTGCCCCCAGGCTCTTGGGGCCTCACCTCACTTGTTGGAGCAATATCTCCAGCAACTTGTACTTTGTTGTTTGTTTTCAATAGAGGCCTTAATGCAAAGATCCCTGTCATAGGCCAAAAGAGATTTGGGGACAGACTAGGCTTTCTAGGTTCATCCAGGTCATGAAAACCCTCAGCCAGCATCACTGAGGCTTCCACCATCTTGGGAGTTGTTTCGTGATGGAAATTTTAAAGAGAAGCTATACCCTAAGATACAAAGAGACCTTCCTGATAACCAAGAGGCCTACAGGATGCTACACCTTCCCCTGACTCAGTAACCTTTTTCTTTCCTCAGACAATAGAGGGCATGAAGTTTACCAATCATTGGGGTACTGAAGGAAGAGACATGGTTCTACCCTTCGACTCTTTCTTTTAGCTTCTGGAAATTATAACCCAGCCAATTATTTGGCTTGGCCCTTAACCAGTGTTCCAGTTTTAGAGCCCCGTGGACCAGAGAGAGCTTCAAGGGATCTATGAACCCTGGAAATTGTTAAAATTTTGTGCAGATGCACTTTTTTCTGGGGAAGAGTCCTTAGAATTCATCACCTTCTTAAAGGAACCATGTGACCTGTGATGGTGTCTGCTAGTCTGACCTCTGAGCTTTCAAGCCCCACCCCTTCACCTTATCCCTTTGCTCCACCTCTGGGCAAGCTCATAAGAAAGCCCTGGGCTTTCTTCATTGGTGTTGGCAGAAAGTTCAAACCAGGTATGCCCAGCCAGAGTTTGGGTACCCTCACCTGGCCCGCCCCCCGACCACATAAGAGCCAAAGCCAGTTGTCTCTTGCTGTCTCAACCCAGTTGCTGGCCTACCTGGGAGCCTGCCCATCTCTCCCCCAGAAAGTCTCATAGCTTGAATAATGATGCTTTCCATTGTTTCATTGCATGTGTGAAGTCATGAGTCTCCATATCTGAACCAAATTTGGGGTCAAGGGTTGATCACGCGTCCCACAGGGCGACCACAAGATATAACCTAAAAAAGGTTAAGAACCATGGGCAGGGAACAAACAAGCCACTAGACTGACCCATCCTTACTAGGCCTACATTTTCACCAGGTGTCACCTGGATTTCTCAGCACTGATTTCAGATTGTCTGTCCCATGGTGAGCTACTGCTATCTGAGAATGGGAACTCTGGCTCAGGGAGCAGCCTCTCCCTGTGGTCAGGGTGCCTGCCGAGCATATTCAGCATCTCTCTTCGACTGCCCTTTGGGCAGCCCCAGCCTTGTTGGGTCCAGATAGGTCCAGCCGCATTGCAGAGTGGGGCTGGGGAAAACTGTGTGATTTGTCTTTATTGCTGCCTCTTGGTTCCTCCCTGAGCAAGTCATCAGAGCACTGTAACCTGGGGAGTGGCCCCACCAGCCCTGGCATCCCAGAAGAGCTTATGTGCTATTCCCCTCTGCTCTGAAGGGGTGTTTGTTCTCTCTGCTTTGCTTCTGACCATGGAGTGAAAGGCTTCACAGACCAAATTGCTCTGTGCATGGGAAATGTTCTGAATGAGGCCAATGCTCTGCAGCTTGGAGCCAATGACTCCATCTGTGTGGGAGCCCTCCTCTGGCAAGTGGAGCAGATGGTCATCTGAGGCCACAAGGCCTGTCTGCTCCCAATCCAGCCCTCCTCTTCCGCTTCACATAGACCACAAAAACGTGCGTGTCCAGAGACACCCACACAGACAAACAGAAGCACACACGCCAGGCTCCTCTGGTGCCCTATTGATTCCCCTTTGTGAACTCTGGCTCTCATAGAGCCACATTAAATTCCTGAAAGCCACACCACATTTGCTTGCGAGGCCTCAGAGTCAGAGAACTGAGACAAGACTGCAGCCATGAGTTGTAGGTTTGAGACTCCACTGCAAGTGGGGAACACTTTCTGGGCTTGCCTTGCCTCCTCAGTGCTTCTGTGTCTACGGTGCCCACTTGCGTGACCCTCCTTCCCATCTCTGGTTCTAGCTGGCCGACGATCTCTGGCTGGTCCAGATGTTTCAAGTAGTGGCCTGGCGGAAATGTGAGTGCCCATATGGTGGTCTTCTCTGACTTTGGATGATAGATTTTTAATTTAAGTAGGGGGATTTTCCATAAACTCTGGATTTCAAACATCTTTCAAAACTTGGGGGTGATCTCATAATATTGGGCCCACTTTCATACAAAAGAGAAAGCATTGCTGAGGCTGGGGAATGGTGCTGCTGTCCTTTCAGATGGGCACATGTTCTGCAGACACTCCTCAGTCTCCACCCAGCTCACTATGCTCTCTTTCTTTCCCTGCCTCACCCTGGGCATATATGACCTTGCAATCCCTGGGCTAGTCACTCTCTGAGCCTCAGTTTCCTCACCCGTTAGACGAATGGCCAGATACTCTCCATTTCCCCCAGGCTTGGATAATTGTATTCTCTGATGATGGTCCATGTCTGTGCTTGTGCCTGAGGGTGGGGTAGGCAGAGCTGGGACGGGTCACTGGAGTAGGGGACACAGGACTACTGAAAGGAGATGCCCTTAAAGGGAAGCGAGGAGCATCCCAGGAAAGACCACCCTTAGGTCTTCCCCGGCTATTGAATGCTGAGAACTCTGACTACCTACCTGTTGCTGCCGGCTGTCGCTGCAAGGAGCTAGCATCATGGCACAGCCCGGGATGTCCCCTTCCGCCTGGCAGTCTGCACAGAGGCCAAGTCCGGTGTTGTGGAGCTGGAAGTGGACACCCATGCAGCTATGAACCCCCCTGTCAACTGTAAAGACACCTGCTGTCCAGTGCCATTCCTGCAGTATAGCTCAAGGTACCAGGTTCAGACCACAGAAATAAGCAAGGTCAAGCTGAAAGCTCTAACTCCCAGGGACAGGAAGCAGGCCACACTTGTCATGATGAAGGGCCCTGAAACAGGCTTTGCAGCAATCCAGTGACCTCCCTCCAGGTAGGCATGAAAGCCTCTGAGGCCCCAGTGAGCTGGGGACAGTGTGGCTAGGATCATGGTCAAACATCTGGACATCCAGTTCCTGTCTTGGGAAGCTGCCCCCACCTTCCTCCTCATCTTCCCTGGGTCATGCCTTGCCTTTCCAGAGAACCTCAGCCTGCACTCAGACGGGTACAGCTCAGGGTAGATGTTGGCCAGAAACCAGTGGAACATCCGACACCCCAGCCTTCTTTGCAGCTGCAGACGTTCTGTGCAATCTGGCTTCTCGGCCTGGGGCAGGAGAAAGACACAGGTAGGGAGACAGGTGAAGGCTGCTGTTCACCACCATTCACATTTGGGGAGGGACAGAGGTGGCTGGGAAGAAGCTGCAGGAATGGGACTCAGACAGGGGACCAAGGCCACAGTTCCCCGGGGCTGCAGACAGGAGGGAAGGTCATGTGTTGGGGGAAGAGGTCTGAAGGGGACAGAATAGGATGGATCCTCCGTATAGAGAGCTGTGGAACCAGTAATGTGGTTGTGAGGTCACTCCTTCCCCACTATCCCTCATTTTTTCAGTTGACAGAGACCATTATATCTGTGCTTTAAGGACTTCTCTGTGAAAGCCAGTGAAACAGTGGGGCTTTGCACCTAGGCAGGTGAGGTGCAGCACTATAATGAGCCTTATGGAGGCAGGAATTGACCCAAAGGCCACTGAGATTAAATAAGCTGGGAAATTGTGGGGTGGGGTGGGGACAAGGAAAGTTTACTCTTCTTCTCCTCTAAGTGCCCATCTCCTCCATTAATGAATCATTCCTTTGGGCTATGCTATCCCCTTTCTTTGAAACTTTCCTTTAGGGATCCCTGGGTGGCGCAGCGGTTTGGTGCCTGCCTTTGGCCCAGGGCGCGATCCTGGAGACCCAGGATTGAATCCCACGTTGGGCTCCCGGTGCATGGAGCCTGCTTCTCCTTCTGCCTATGTCTCTGCCTCTCTCTCTCTCTCTCTCTCTCTCTCTGTGTGTGACTATCATAAATAATAAAATAAAATAATGAAATTTTCCTTTATATACAGTTGTCCTGGGATGGATATCAGGTAAGTCCTTAACACTTTAGTATAAATTTATGTATTTGGCTGTATTGATAAGATGTAAGGAAACCTACGTATACATTTGCTACTAAATCCTGGATATCTTTAGGGAAGACAGAGGTGCTAAGGAGGAGATGGAAAGATCAGAAACAAAAACAAAGAGAGAGGGGTGCCTAGATGGCTCCGTTGTTTAAGCGTCCCACTCTTGATCTCAGCTCAGGTTGTGACTTCAAGCTGAGTTGGGCTCCATGCTGGGTATGGAGCCTACTTAATAAAAGAGAAAGTGGGGTAAGGAGAGAAAAAGAGAGAGGGCTAGAATAAGAAGTCCATGTCCTCTAGGATGGCAACTAGACACTGGGCATTATAACAGGCTGTATGAAGTGAGTTTGGTTTGATTCAGCTTTCTCCCTCTTCTACTCCTCAGACAGCAATGTTGGAGGAGTAAGGTCTGAATCTGCCATACTGAAATGCTCTCGGCATGCTTCTCAAACTGTTATCCAAGGCACCTGGCTCAGAAATGCCCAAGGAACTTGTTAAAATTCAGATTCCTAGGCCCTACACTAGAGACTATGATTCCATAGGCTGGGGCAGCACCCCTGGAATCTGCATTTTAACCCTCTCTCCTGGTGAATATTATCCACAGGAAGTTTGGGAGCAACTTCTCTAAGTCAGGAATGTCTTATTTATTTAGCATATTTACCTAACATTAAACCAAAGAGATCTACTACTTTCCTTTAAGGAAATTAGTATAAATTTTTTGTAGTTTCTTGGCATTCGGAGTGTTCACTTGAGACTTTGCCAGCCATTCTGTAGGGCTGGACTTTGGTCCCAGAGCAGGAACATTCCTTCATGCATATTCCATCACCTTCAGCTTTCTTGGTAATGAAACAAACTGGTACATCTAGCCAGCCCTTGTCTGACCTCAAATGAGGAAGGATGCTGACAATGAACTTGCCCTTCTGTACAACCTTGCCTGAGAGGAAAACAAAACAAAACAAAAAACAAGAGGATGACAACTCTTCCAACAGTGAAACCCCAGCCTTGTCTTTTGAGTGCCCAGAATTTCTGTATCTCAAAATCCATACGAGGATTTTGGGGTTGGGGTAGGAAAGGGGATGGAAGGATAGAAATTGTAGAGCAAAATGAGGCAGTGATATTATTAAAATCTTTTTTTTATAAATTTATTTTTTATTGGTGTTCAATTTGCCAACATATAGAATAACACCCAGTGCTCATCCCGTCAATATTATTAAAATCTTGATACTGATGTAAGCAATAGGACAGTTGCAAAACATGAATTAATAGGAATGTTTAAAGGGGGAAAAAAAGTCTTCTCATTTACCAGTAGGAGGTGCCATTGTCTTTGTGAAAGTCAGATGAACAGATGGGGAGATTTCTGAATCAGAATAGAGCTCGGCCCTGCAGTGTAGGCTGGTGAGGGGCTTTTGGGAGTTGTCCCAAGACCTTTGCGGGTGGTGGAAATCTTACCTCAGGCGTCCCCACACCCTGCATAGCAAACATTAATGGGAACCCACATCTCAAGTTGAATAGTATGTATGTGTCACGCCACAAGAATTGAGGTGAGTGGCAGTTGAAAATGCACTGTTTGTGGACGTTTAATTAAATATTTAAGATTTTAATTTTTCCATGGCTTGTATTAGATCTTTATGTTTATACTTACATTTGTTTCATGTCTTGGATAATTTCATAGCCTTGAGCATTTTGCCCAGGTTGAAAAGGCCCTCTGAGACCTGTTACTGCTAATATTCCCTGCCCAATCTGTCCTCTGCCCCAATGTGTCCTACACCCCATGGATGTCATCCAACAGACATCAGGGGGCTGCAGACCAAGACCAGCTGGGATGCCCTGATGCTTGGGAGAGACGCTGGGGAGAGACAGGCAGCCCTGCCAAGTAGAGGAGCCACTTGAGAGGAACAACTTAAGGGAAACACAAGGTGGAAGCTTTTATTCCCCCACCCCCACCCCAGGCTAGAGTGGGAGGCACTCCCTGGCCCACTCTCCTGCTGGTGGCCCTGTGGCACGTCCAGAAGCCCCCGCCAGGATCTCTCCTTACCTTGCTCAAGGAGAAGGCCTCTGGGCTGTGCCTGTAGAAGGTTTCTTTGAATGAGCCCAGCCAGGTCTCAGCGATGCGAACCTTGTTCCGCACAGTAGCCTCCTGATCAAAGGGGGAGTGGGTTTCCTGATTTCGGTAGATGTGCCCCACTCGAGAGCAGGGCAGGATTTCAACAGAGCCACCACAGAGCCAGACCTGCCAGAAAAGGAAAAAATAAACATCTGAACACCATTCCGAGGACATGGGAAGTGAGGGACCCTGACAGGGGCTGGCAAAATGCACACAATATCAGGAGCAAAAAAATGGTAAAGAGATTAGAATCCTCAGGGTGCCATAGAGTTTCCAGATCTGGGAGTTCTGGGCAGGGGAGTGACAGGGTGGAAAGAATGAGTATATTTGTCCCAGGACAGAACCAGTGGAGTAAGGGGGCCACATCCATGCAACGTGACCTGCCCCCAAAGCACACATGCAACGCTTTTAGAGATGTGGCCATGTGGATTAGCACCCCTGTTCCTCAAAGCTGCTTTCTTGGGGAGCAAGGGGTCCCTAGTTCTCAGAGAATTTCTAAAAACTCATGAAATCTCCTGCTGCAAAGGCACCAGAGCCATTTATGTGAAGATCAAAACAAGTTTTCCTTAAACATAGTCGGTCTCTCCTTCTTTAGGAGGGCTCTCACTGTTCACTAACGCTCCTGCCTCATCCCAAATACCTGGAATTCATTTGATAGGAAGCCTTTCATTTCATACTTGAGGGTAAAGAGGAAAGATGAAAACATTCCTAGCATAGGCAGCATGTAAACTGAAACACACCACACATGGAGTTCCCAAACTGTGTGCCAAGGTACCCCCAGGGTGCCCCAGCAATCTCAAAGGGTCTTGCAGATCCTTTAAATGTTTGGGAGAAACATAGTGACATCTGTTGGATGTTCTGCAAACTACAAGCTTGAGCTAATTCCTGGTTTCAACGTTAGATGGCTGCACTTGATAACATTCATCCTTATTGGGTTAGGTTTTCAGTGGTTGCTGTGATGAAAAAGCAAGTATCGTGTTAAAATCGACATGGAGGGACATCTGGTGGCTCAGTGGTTGGGCGTCTGCCTTCCGCTCAGGGCATAATCCCAGTGTCCTGGGATTACGTCCCAATCAGGCTCCCTGCTCCATGGGAGCCTGCTTCTCCCTCTGCCCATGTCTCTGCCTCTCTCTGTGCGTCTCTCATGAATAAATAAATAAAATCTTTTAAAAATCAGCATGGAATGGGAAATGAGGGTGGCAGTGTCTGATCTGATTCCAAGGTTTGAGAAGCTGTGTGGGGCTCAACGGGTGCTAAATTTTTAGGACAAATACTTATTTTACTTATTTTTTAGAGCTCTAGTAGTTCCCTCTTATCCATGGGGGATATGTTCAAGAACCCCAGTTGATGCCTGAAATCACAGATAGTTCAGGAATCTATATATACTATATTTTTTCTTATACATACACCCATATATGCCCATGATTTAACTTATAAATTAGGCACATTAGGAGATTAACAACCACTAATAAAATAGAATGGTATAATGATAAACTGTAACAAAAAGTTATGTGAATATGGTATTTCTCTCTCAAAATATCTTCTTAGAGCATACCCAGTCTTTTTGTGATGCTGTGAGATGATAAAGTGTCCACATGATGAGATGGAGTGAGGGAAATGATGCAGGCACTGTGATCTAGCATTAGGCTACTACTAACCTGACCATACCTCAGAAGGTGGCTCACCTGTTCTGGGCCATGGTTGACCATGAGCACCAGAAACCGCAGATAAGGGGGGAACCACCGAATTCAATGTGCAGAACTGCTTGGCATTTGTTTTGACCTATGGGTGCTGTGAATAATGGCTGAGATGCTGAGGGTGCCATGCCCAGAGAATGTACAGGAAACTTTGTGCTACGGTATACATGGCTGATACCGTGCCCTTTCCTATGGGCAGGTTTGATAGCTGGGTTCACTAGGGAATATAGGGCATGAGAGAGATGGGAAAGGGAGTTTTGACACACCACATTTCATGACTTTATACTTTGCCTGCAGCCTCAGACCCAACTAGGGGCATTTGCTGGCTGCTTCCAAGCTGGGACCTTACACACGACTCCATAGAACCCACCCGGCTCCTCCCTTGATCCAGGACATACCTTGAGAGATAGTTCGAGGTTTTCGCCACCCTGCAGTGACATGAGAGGGTCATAGGCTCCAGTGTTTTGGAAGTAATGTCTGTCCATGGCCACAACCCCAATGGGCACCACAGGGCTCCTGGGCAGAGAGAAGACAGGAACAATCAGGTTAATATATAAATTACGTAAGTCCAATTATTAGAAAATCAAGACAATTTTTTTTGCACTTCTAAGCTTATGGCTTATCAAACTTCTGTTAGAGTCACACTCCCTTGAACGGACCCTTGGAAGTCCTGTTTGTGCCTAATGTCTTCATTCTGTGTCCCTGTACTAGACACTCAGAGGCCACCAGAATAATTGGTTGGCATTGGGCAGTATATGACTGAGATGGACTGTGGCTAATGGAGATCCACTGCCCAGAGGTGAGCACCACCACCTTTGTCCCAGAGGCTCTTCTTACAATGTGACATTGACATTGCTTCCCCTGAGACGTGGGGTCTATATTTCCTTCCCATGAAGAAAAGACCTGTGATTATGTTGGAAGTGACCCTGGGTGACTTCTAAGGCTTGGTTAGAGAAGAGGATAATGTACTCTGAAACATTATACTAAGTGAAAGAAGCCAGACACAAAAGGTCACATATCATATGATTCCATTTATGTGAAACATCCAGAATGGATCTATCCATAGAGACAGACAGTGGTTGCCAGGTGCTGGGAGGGGCGGGGAGGAGAGGGTAGGAAATACCACTTAATAGGTATGAGATTTTACTGTATTGTGATGGAAATGTTTTAGCACTAGATCCAGGTGGTGGTTGCACAACACATGCACAACATTGCTACTTGTTACAGAACTGTTCATTTTTAAATGGTTTATTTGTGACATGTGAAATTCACCATTCATTTTTTAAAATTATTTTTATTTTTTAAGATTTTATTTATTTATTCATGAGAGACACAGAGAGATTCACAGAGACACAGGCAGAGGGAGAAGCAGCTCCCTGTAAGACCTGATCCCTGGATCCGGGATCCCACCATAAGCCAAAGGCAGAGGCTCAACTGCTGAGCCACTCAGATGCCCCTCACTCATTTTTTTTTAAGGAGCGGGGGATACAGCTTGTTTCACCTGGCTGGCCATCTTGGGATACATAGTCTCAGAACCCAGTGCCATGGGTAGCAAGCCCAACGTGCAGAGATCTCATGGAGGGAGTGGGTGAAGTTCCCATGGAGGTCCCAGCTGATGGTTAGCATCAACCTACAGATATTCAAGGAGCCTCAGGGCTACCTCCTGCCCCACCATCTTGAGCCATTTCCTGCCATCCCAGATACCATGGAGCAGAGACAACCAACCCTGATGCTTCCTTTCATAATTCCTGGCCAGCAGAATCTGTGAGCTTAATAAAACTGTTGTTGTTCTATGCCATTAAGTTTGGGTGGTTTGTTATAGAAAAGAAGATATCTTGAACATCTTCTTAAAGAGAATAATTGCTCAAAACCCAAACATGCTCCAACACTAAAGCAAGCAAGCAACCCACAAAATTTGATGTATTTTGAGAGTTAGGACGTCTTAGCATTCACCTGACTGAATCCTTCCTTTTTAGCAAGAAAATACCTGAGGTCAGGGAAATTCCTGGGGGAGGTAGAGTTAGGTCAACATCTCAGTTCAAGGGATGCCTGGGTGGCTCAGTGGTTGAACATCTGCCTTTGGCTCAGAGTGTGGTCCTGGGGTCCCGGGATCTAGTCCCGCACCGGGTTCCCTGCAGGGAGCCTGCGTCTCCCTTTGCCTGTGTCTCTGCCTCTCTCTCTCTCTCTCTCTCTCTCATGAATAAATAAATAAAACCTTAAAAAAATAATAAAAAGATCCCAGCTCAGGCTCTCTCACTGCCCCACTAAGGGGCGTCAACTGAAGCTACCTGAAAGAATTTAAGCTGGACTCCATTCACATTAAGAATGTAACAATGAAAACACCAAGGGTTGAGTGCCTGGCATTCTCTCCATGCTTTTCATGTAGTGATTCTTTCAATCTTCACAACAGCCCTGTTATCCTCAATTCACTGATGAGGAAACTGAGGAACAGATTAAGTAACTTGCTAGGAAACGATGAGACTAGGATTAGATCCTAAGCAGTTTGGCTGCCGAGTCCTTCCTGAGGAAGCAAAGGAGAAGCAGGCTGTGTGATAGAGCCTCACCTGATGGGGCTGATGGGGGACTGGAGGACCTTCCTTTCTCGCTCCGGCAAAGGCTCCCAGTGGAAATCCAGCTTCCAGTCCAACACCCCGCGCTGCAGGTCCTTGGAGGGGTAATATTGGAAAGTCTTCCAGTCGATCACATCTATGACTGGAGACACCACCCGGCTCCTGGAAAGAATTGTGGAATCAAATAAGAGATACAAACCATTCACTTGCTGGGGGATAGAAACATAATCTACACCCGTGTTGCCTAATACGGCAGCCAGTAGCCACATGTGGCTAGAGGGCACCTAAAATGTGGTCTGTTTGGTTTTTTGTTTTTGTTTTTTTTTTTTTTGAATTGAAATGTGGTGTAAGTATAAAAAACACACTGGATTTAGAACACTCAATACAAAAAAAGAGTAGAGATCTCAGTAATTTTACACTGATTACATGCTGAAATGATAACATTTTGGATTTAGTGGGTTTACTAAAATATGTTATTAAAATTGATTGCATCTGTTTCTTTTTGTTTTATAATGTGACTATTAGAAAAGTTTAAATTATATACATGGCTTGTTGTATTTCTATTAGACAGCACTGTTCTAGAAAACATGTTTTTCCCTAAGCAGCTAGGGGCCCATTTCATTAAAGAGCATGCCTGCCTCTTTCTCTTTTGAAAAACTTCTGTTGACAGCACCCAAAGACAGGAAAGCGGGTTCTAGGCTCAGCTCTGGAGTATGTCTCTGGGCCTCAGTTTCCTCATTTGTAAAATGTAAAATGAGGGAGGCAGAGATTGAACCACTTCCCATAAACACCTTTCTCAGCTGAAACATTCTAGGACTGTGACTCTTGACTTCTTTTGGGGCCTTTAATCCCTTTGAGAATCAGGGGAAACCTATGGGCTTGTCTTCAGAAAAATAATCATATGCATATATCCAAAATACTATGCACAGTTTCAGAGGGTTCATGGGCCCCTGCTCTAGGATCTGGTTTTTATTCTTCTCTATATCATACAAGTTGATTGGCTTTAAGACTCAGGACTGCCAAGTTCCAGAAGTGTCCCTGGTGTTGAGCATGCAGTGTCTATAAGCAAACCAAAGTCCTGAGTCTAGGCTTATCTGCTTGCTCATTTACTGATGCTATTGGTGGTTGTATCTTATCCCTTTGTTGTTGTTGTTGCTGTTGTTGTTGTTGTTTATTTTGTTTTGCTCACACATCCTCAGAGAGGATGATGTGGAAAATGGTACAGGCCAGAAACTTTACTTTTAAATAAACAGGTAATCACTCAGGTGTACAGGAGCTAATCTCCACCTAGCCAATATCTCGTTCACATTTTTTTCTGGCCTGTCATGACTATTATTTCTAAAATCTATCCCATGGGCCCCTGGGTGGCTCAGTTGGTTAAGCCTCCAACTCTTGATTGAGATCAAGAGAGGTCATGAGATCAAGCCATGCATTGGATAAAATAAAATAATTTAAAATCTATGCCATTACATGGATCAGGCTTGAACTTCGGGGATACTGGAAGATGCCACTCTAAGAAAAAAGAGAATCCTGGCAGAGAGATACCAGCCATACTGTGTTTACACTTCTATCAATTTCCATCTCTGATCCTTCCACCTCAGACACAGCGAGGCTGGAGTAGCCCAGGCTACCTGGAGAGGGCCAGGCTGGTCCTAGGACTCAATTATCTGTCCCTAAGTGACTGACATTGGCATGAGGAGTCATGGGGTTTATACTTAGAACAAGGATCCCAATATGATTTTCTTGCCCTTTTCACATTGTGCCCTTTAGAAGGTAAGGGAAACTTAATCCCTTTGGGTCCCCACTACTTCTGGCATCCTGAATTGACCTAAGAAAACTGAGAAGCAGGATCAAGGAAGAAAGGAGGACACCCAGCCCCCCCTCCCAAGTCCCCACTTACTGTGGAGTGAACTGAACAGATGGGATGGATTTGGCTACTGGCAAAGCATTTTGTGGAATTTCAGAATCAAGAGCCAGGGAAGCCGTGCAGCAGAATCCTGAAGAATCCCATCAAATTTGTGCCATCTTAGTAATCAGGACAAGAAAGGAAATAACATCTGAGCATCCACACACCTAGCTTGTCCTAGACCTTTGAGCTGTGTCTTTCCTGACAAAGGTGTACATTACTTTTGACCAGAAAAATGGCAACTCTAGAATTTATCAAATGTTTCTTTTTGCTCTGTCTCGCCGGAACCTCAGAGTCCTATGCGAAACTCACTGTTAAAAACTATATTACTCCAAATATCCAGTGCTATCTTTTCCTGTCTGAGATCTCCGTTTCCTTCTATTTTAACCAGACACCTAAGTGATGAATCACGAGACACTCTGAGTGCCTTTTGGATAGAGATGAAGAGGATAGCAGCTGCTTAACCACGGCTGAATTAGGGAGTAACTTTAGTCTAGTGACTCAAAAATGGTGATTTAAAAAACCCAAACAGTATTATATTTAGCTTTGGGTTTCGTACCTACAGATGTGTCTGGTGTTCTTGGAATACACTTAAAGCAAAATGGCAATGCTGCCCTGTTTGACTTGGAAGGAGCTAGAAGTGTCTGCTTACACCATCATTCTCTCTTTCAAATTGAGTTTTAACTCTCAGGCAAGTACAAGGTTGATTTTCTCTTAAGCCCTTCTAAGCTTCAAGGGGTCAGGCACTTGGGTTTCAAAAAACAAACAGAGGTAAGTTGAGCTGTCAACCAAGACTGGTTGACTGCAAAACGTGAGGTCAACTAATAAACTACTGCCCAAGTATTCAAAAGCCAACTGTGGCTTCAACCTTACCAACCAAACCTAGGTTACTTACAAGCCCTAGCTTATCTCATCCCTTCTAATTACTTCTGCACCTCCAAGTTCCTCTGGGCCTGTGGTCTCTAAAGTCATTTTGGGAGTTCACTCAAGTTCTTGGTGCTGTGGAAAGTATCTTATATCGAGAAGCAAAAGGCTCTGGGTTCTCTCATCCCAGAGCTCTTGCTTCTCAAGTGTGACCTCAGGACTCGTGTCAGCTGTTGCAGTACTGTATCATGCTGGGGCCTATGTGGTAGGGTGAGGGCTGGAGAGTTTCCCTGGGGCATGAGACCAAAAGAAGGCTGCTCGCTGCTTCCCTTGTGGGCTGGAAGTATCTTGGTCCCCCAGCTGCTCCTCACTACACACACACATACACACACTCTCTCACATACTCATATTCTCTTACACACACACACATACACTTACTCTCTCACACACTCATACTTTCACACACATATACACACTCATACTCTTTCATACTTTCGCACGTACACACTCATACTCTCACAAACACACACTCTCTCACACACACACATACTCACACTTTCACATAGGATTTCCATCATTTAACCCTTTGTAGGGCAGAGAGCGATGGGAGGTGGTCTGTTCCCTGTCCTTCTTTGCTTCTCCCCATTGAGCAGGCTCAGCCCTATAACCCATTATATAGGAGGAAAGTAACAGCAAATCCATATTTATAAGTAGATGGCTTATGTGTCTCTAAAATAGAGGCCCAGACCAAATTCAAATGGAAAACAGCTTGGACAGCCTCTGGAGCCAGAGGAGTCACCCCTCAGGAGTTGTTGTCTTTCAGCACTTCACTAAGGGACTGCCCCTTCTCCATTGGAAACTTTCATTTTTCTAGGGCCGTGACTCTCATTCCATGGCTTGGATATTAGAGCTCATGTATAGCACAAGGCAGTTGACAGGTGGCACCTGGAATAACAGCTACCCTTGATCTTCATCTTTGTTACTTTACATGGAAACCAACTACCAATCAGCACCTCTAACACTGCTCTAAAAACTGCTCTTTGAGCAACTCTGTCTGGGGCTGCTATGTACAGTTATGTGGGTTGTGCACTGCCCAAACTTAGAGAATGCCTCAAATATCATAGACATTGTAAATTTGCATAA
The DNA here is from genome assembly GCF_053574225.1 of Canis aureus. Taxonomy (NCBI): domain Eukaryota; kingdom Metazoa; phylum Chordata; class Mammalia; order Carnivora; family Canidae; genus Canis; species Canis aureus. The sequence goes on along the minus strand of NC_135632.1, from coordinate 26,095,358 downwards.
TTCTAAAATTTCTGGCAGTTAGCATTAAAGTAGCTTGTTCTAAAAAAATGAATGTATTATGACACATGTTCTGAGAAATGAGAGTAAAGGGTAATGAAGAAGGGATTCCTTTTACCAATCCATACAAAGTTGCCATATGGCTCTCTATAGACCTGTTCTGTGGGTAGGGGCAGGGAACCAGGGCTAGGAACTAGGCCTGGAACCCTCTGAATAGGATGTTGAGGAAGTTATGACTCTTTGACATAATTGATTTGTGGCTTATTACCTGTTACTCATCATCTCATTCCACCTTTTTAATGAAAATTCTTAAAGACCTTTGTCTATCATCTGCACAATAGGTCCTCACCTGGTGACAGAAGTCTCTTGCCATGAGCATCAGGGGCAGCTGGGGCCCCTTTTCTCTCCTGAAGAGTAGCAGCTATTAGAAGCTGTGCCCAGTGGCTTCTACGGCTTTGCTTTACATGAGGTGAGCTGCCATGGGAGGCTGGAGGAAACGCTTGAGCAAAATTGCTGTAGGACTAAGCAAACCTTAATAGGGGGCACTCCCCCGCCAGCCACAGCTTTCAGAGCATCACTGTGTGTAATGGAAAGGGATGAGAACTCAGACCCAAGAGAACTGACTTTTCTTTCAGACCCTCACCTGCAAAGGCCTGTAAGCTGAACATTAGGTCCCAAAGAAAACAGGGTACACAGGAAGCTATGAATGAGGCATGGGATGACAAAAAGATAGTTAAACCATAGGAGAGAGGGGACCTGAAGAGGAAGCCAAACCAGAATGGGTCTAAGACCAGAGGCCATGTGTGTGCACGTATGTGTGTGTGTGTGTGTGTGAGAGAGAGAGAGAGAGAGAGAGAAACAGAGGGGGAGGGAGGGAGAGAGGAAGAATGAAAGGGAAGGAGAGGGAGAGGGGAGACATTTGATAAAGAGAGGAAGGGAAGGGCCCAGGAAATGAAAATTTCACAGACCCACCTCTTAACTGTGGAAGGTTTCTCAGGGAGCCCCATTTTATTTATAGCTGAGGACACTGAGGTATTGCCAAGTCTTCCTCTCTCAGCCTAGAGTGAGAAATCTCCAGATCTGCGAAAATGGCACCAATGTGAGAAGCAGACATGAAGGCCTCATTCTAATCAATGTTTTAACACATGTCTCACAACCAGGGTGGGGAGGGGGATGAGTAAATATCACTCCCTCATCAGCTCCTCCAATTCTTAAAATAATTCTTAGACAACAAAAAGAGCAGGAGACCGAGCATTAGAACACCTGACTCAGCTGTAAAGTCTCTGTGTGCCCCCACAGATCATTTCACCCCGTGGAGCCCCACTAACTCTGTGAAACCAAAGCAGAAGTACTTGCCTGAGGCATCTCACAGGCGGGGGTCATTGAAGAATTATATGAAAACAGTCTACAACAGTCATACATACATAAGGCTTAATGATATCAATTCTTGAGTTCCTAAACATCTGCATTAAAGAAACATAGAAAATAGCCTAGTTATTGAGTGGCTGAGTGACCCTGAGGGGTCTCCTTGCCCTCTCTGGAACTCAGTTTTTTTTCAGGAGTGAAATCATGAGATAGGACTAGGTGATCTTACAGGTCCCTCCGAAAGCCATCTGTCTATGACACAGGGATGGGAATTAGATGGGGAATAGGCGGGATCAACTTTAGCTCCCACGCCACAGTCATTGTGACTTTGAAGACGGAATCCAAGATGGCAGTTTGTAGGGTTTGCATGTTTGCTTGTCCCAGTCCTGGTGCTGGATTTATACATGTCTCCTTCTCTTCTGAGATAATAGCCAGGAGTGGACAGTAATCTGTGTCACAGTACTGGGCAAAACTAATCCTTGATTTCATTTGAGCTCCGATTGTTCTTTACTAAAAAGGAATTGCTGGACTGTTAACAATTTACGTTGTATTGCTTGCAACCTCCTCTATCTAGGGGATAATGCTAATTCTACCAGCATATTCTTCTATCTCCTCATCCAGAAATGTCTTTCCTATATGTTGTCACTCCCAACATCAAAGGAGACAGTGAATGTTTACCGTGGGGAGGAGTATAAGAATAGGAGTCATAAGGCTTGGTTCTGGCATCAGCCTTATCTGGATGGGCATCATCAGAAGTGATAGTTTGTTGAGTTCCTACCGTGTCATACGCCTCTGCAAACCCCAAGGGTATGCCTGAGGGGGTCCCAGGTGGGCTAGCCACCAGGTTTTGCTTTTCCTTTGTGGGATATTCAGATTGAGGAAAATGGTCGACAGGACACGTTTAGGAACTGTATGAGGAGAACAAAGAAGTGGGGAGCAAATGACAGCAGGATAGGGGAAGAAGAACAGAGAAATGGTCAAAGAAAAATTTTGAATGTTTGACTAAGGGGTGTGTAATGCAGTTCTCTATGATCTCACATTCCTGAGACATTGGTTATAACATTAGAGACCCCTCATCCAGAAAACCAATGCTGGTTTTTGATGGAAGTTTAGCAATCACAGAGTCTAGTGCTTTCTGTTTAAGGGTAAGTACCTATGAGCAAAATACAAAGACTTTTTCTCAGGTTATATTACAATCTTGATTAAAATTGCTGACTTAAGGGGCACCTGGGTGGCTCAGTGGTTGAGCGTCTACCTTTGGCTCAGGGCATGATCTCGGGGTCCTGGGATGGAGTCCCGCATCAGGCTTCCTGCAGGGAGTCTACTTCTCCCTCTGCCTATGTCTCTGCCTCTCTCTGTGTCTCTTATGGATAAATAAATAAAATCTTTTTAAACAAATTGCTGACTTAGGCACTAAAGAGAGTGATAACTATAGAAAAATGTTACCCTATCCAGGAGTATTTGCAACTTAATAGAAGCTGTCCTCCAAGACCCAGTGTTTTGTTTTGTTTGTTTTGTCTTTGTTTTGTTTTTGTTTGTTTGTTTTTTAATCTAGAGAACAAGGCAGATGGACTGGAGGACCTCTAACTTCCTTCCAACATTACCTCTCTATGCTTTAGAAAAGGCTCAACTTCAAACATCTGAAAAAAAACAACAAAGAAACATGTTGGTCTCTAATGGTAGAGACTTGGGGCCTTTTTCAATGGTGTATAGATGTTCTGTGAGTGGCTGAGGCTGTAAACTATTTCTTCCAGTCCCACCTCTGCTCCCCAGACCCCAGGGGCAAAGTTACCTGTCACCAGCTATTCTGCTGAGGAGGGGCTCCAGCCAGCCTGGGTGGCACTCACAGTGGGAATCCATGAAGACCAGCACATCCCCGGTGGCCCTGGTGGCCCCCAACATCCGGGCCCTGATGGCACCCAGCCTTTTGTTGCTCCTGAGCAACTTCACCCCCTCCAGCCTGGCCACGTATTCGCTGAGAGAAGACTTGAGTTGTCCTAGAATCAACAGAGTTGTGGTCACTGGGGACACAGATGCCATAGCCAATGACTGTGATGCCATCCCTAGGATTCTTGTCATCAATTCTCTCTTGGGAGCTGTAGTGAGCATAAGGGTCCTAAGACTCTGATATATTACAATGTAGTTGTTGCTAAGATGTCAGTTGCTTCAGTAATTTGGGGTGGTCGGTATTCCCTCCAGTAAAAACCAGGAGAGATGGTGTGATCAAACCAGGAGAGGAGAGAAATGGCCTGCTTTCTCTAACTGCAGCAGTGGGGTTATGCAGATACTGTTGGTGCCCTACTCAAATGCCCCATAGTTCCTTTTACTGGTTTGATTTGGTTTGCAGGTACCCAGCAGCTATTGGTTTGCTGCTAACTAGTCTGCACCCTTCTCTGGAAACATTCCTTTGGGTATAAAACTGCCTCTTCTGTGAATGCCAGAGAGTTATGCAGAATGCCACCTCTGGCCCCAGGTGCCCAGGGTCAATGACCAACCTAGTGCAGGGTTACCAAAGCCCACTCCTTTGCTTCAAGGGAGGACAGATTCTGAGATGCAGTTTGCACTACCGAGCTCTCTGTGGGATCAGGGTGTGGCTAGACTTCATATGAAACCCCATCCTGGCTCAGTTCCTTCCTCTGCCTCTTCTCCTTCCTCTACTCTCCTACAGGGCTCCCCTGACAGAACACCCCCCTAAAAATCACAAGCACATGAATCCCATCTCAGGCTCCACTTCTAAGAAATCTGACTTAAGACAGCGGTCAAGGAGGTCAAATCCAGGGATCCATTAAATGTGGCCACTCGTAGGTCATTGGTAGGACTGGCCAAAGTGGTCTCATTGCAGTGGTAGGGATGGATGGGCAATGCAGTGGGTCAAAAAGAAAGTGGGACATGAAAAACCAAGACAAGAGTCTAGACATTCTTTTAGGAACAATGATTCTATAGGAGATAAAGGAAGAGAGAGGCTTTTTTATTAGGTTTTATGTTTAAGGTAAGAAAAGTTGTGTGTGCATGCACACACACACACACACACACACACACACACACGAATACACCAAGATGACCAAGTCAGTCAAGACAGAAAGCATTCAGAAAGAAGTAGTGTCCTCCCTCCATGAAGTCTTGGAAATGGGGTCCTCCTCATCCTCTGAATTAAGAGCTTCTCAAGGGCAGGGATTATACCTCATGCATTTCCGCTGCTCTGATCCCTAGTGCAGGGCTGGCCCATGGTAGGCACTTAGTACATGCGTGTTGAACAGAACTATGCCAAAGAGCAAGAATGTCTCTAGTTCCCCAGCCCAGAGGTAATCTTGACAGGGACATGTGTAGTAGCCTTGCTACTTTGGTGGCTGGGTCTCCAAGATGCTGGGGAAGGCTCAGGCAGCCTGACCTGAAGACCGCACCAGACTCCCTGGAGAGCTGCCTTCTGAGCAGTATATGGCTCCCCAGGAAGACTTTTCTGCAGAAGAAACTGTCCTGAGCCGTGGACATAAGGATTCCCAGTCATTGGCTGTTGAATTTCTTGGTGATAAAGTATTGTACCAATTTATTACTTTATAATTATTTTTCTGGCAAGCTTGTTAGTTCCAAGTCCATTCCCTAGAGAAGGGCCTCTGTTAGCAAAGCTATTAAAATTTCTGAACTTGATTGTGTGAGAACCAGCCCCTCAGTGGCTCCACTGTACTGAGCACAGCTAGTTGTTTTATCCAACATTCATTCTCCCCTTCTACCTTACTAACTGAAACTTGATTTTGCTCAGGACAGCTAAAAACAGTAATCTACCAAGACCCCATTGCTGTTAGTAATAGCCTTTTAATCTAACTCTGGTGGAAATATATTAGGTAAAAACATTCTGGAAAAACTATTGTTTTACTAATTTTTTCTAAAAGGACAAACTTGGCTGACCTCTGCCTATCTGCATTTCACTCTTTCCTGCTTGGAAGGTGATGTAATGTCCAGAGGTAGAGTGCCCTCATTGGATTATGAGGCCAAAAACCACACTCCAAGTAGGGCTAAGTGGAAGCAGAAGATGCTGAGGACTGGACACCTGGGTGGCTCAGTCGGTTAAGCATCTGTCTTTGGCTCAAGTCATAATCTCAGGGTCCTGGGATTGAGCGTCAAGTTGAGCTTCCCATTCAGCGTTGAGTCTGCTTCTCTCTCTCCCTCTCCCTCTCCCCCTCCTCTCTGCTCTTGCTTTCTCTCTCTGCCAAATAAATACATAAAATCTTTTTAAAAAACAGAGTGAGAGTATTAAAAAAAAAAGAATATCCTGAGAATATTGGAGGTCCCCACTGCCCTAGGACACTTCCACCAGCCAACCCAGACCAGCCCAGGAATTGCTCATCCATTTTGCCTAATGGCCAACAGCCATATGGCCTAGACAGCCATATGTACCTCAGTGGCCTCACACATTTCCAGAGCCTCTGGCTAGTTTGACCTGCTGCCATGCGCCAGCTGGACAAATTCTCAACATGAGGACCTTTGGAAGAACCAACAGAGGTATGTGGCCACTTGATCCTGTTTTCTGTCATTCCCCCTAGAAAGGTGCTTTTTTTGATCTCAGCAAATGTTCAGTTGCCCTTGGAGCAGTCTGTTCTCCCCACAGGACCAGAGGGGGTCTCCACAGGCCATTTGGTTGAGCCAAAAACATAGACCTGGGGCCCCAGCCAAAGAAGAGCAGTGGTTCTCAAAGTGTCATCCATGGATCAGCAGTATCCGCATCAGCTGAGATCTTGTTAGAGTGCAAATTTGTGGACTCAGTGCCAGATCAGGAAACTCTGGGGAAGGGCCTAGCAATCAGTGTTTTAATAAGCCTGACAGGTGATTCTGATGTATATTCAAGTTTGAGAACCACAGACCTTCTTTTGTCTCCACCTTCTTTTAGCAACTCAGCCATGCAACGGGCTGGTCCCTAGTAGTGAATCTCTTGTCAGTGGAAAACATCTGAGCAGATTCTGCAAGTCTGGACTCTGGGCCTGACTCTGCTGCCCTTGGCATGACTCAGCCCTGGTCAATTCTCTTCTGTAGGCCTCAGTTTCCTTGTCTGGAAAATGAGTAAATCAGGCTAAACAGGAATTATTTAGTGACTAACACACATCAAGTGCTTCACCCAGTGTCCAGGAGGCAGTGAGCGCTTAGGAATGGCTACCCTGCCGTGATACATGAGTGTCTTGAGGAGAAGCACATTGGACTGCATGGAGGTTGGGATTGGGAGAGATAACCCTGGGATCAGGCTGGAGTGGCCCCCTTGAGATCCTTGCCAGGACTACCTTGCCTTGCCTGGCTGCTTTGCCTTCAATGTCTTCTCCCCCCACTTCCTTACTCATTGTCTCAGGGCTCTTCATTGATGAGTTACCTGTACCTGAATCCTCATCTGGAGGGAACCTTGACGATACAGGCTCCAAACCCCACACTGCATGGGAGCCCCACCCCCCACCAACCCAGGGTCTAGGCCCACCCGAGGAGCCGGGAGGAGCCCATAGCCACCTTGCTGGCTGAGGTCGTCCACCAAGATGATCTCCTTCAGAAAGGCCCTGGGGACCGTGTCAAGGATGCTGTGCACCGTCCTCAGGAGGGTGGACCAGGCCTCGTCGTGGAAACAGAGGATGATGCTGGCTGTGGGCAGGCTGTCCCAGGGGGGCTGCTGCAGACACCTGCAGGGAAGAGAACCAGGGAGCCATGGGAAGAGAAGACTACAGGAGCATTGGACATCCTCTAACTCACTCCGTAAGCCCTGGCTGAGGCTGCTTTAGTCAGATGGCTCTCCCCCAGTTCAGTAGCTCCCTGGGTTTGCTTGAAATTTCCATGTAAAGAGAACCCATCACACCCTCACAATAGTGCTGTCCACTGTCTTCCAATCCTCAAATCCCTAGAGCAATGTTTTATCCATGCCTCACTCATAACATTTGAGAGGTGTGGCCACCATTCCCAGCCAACAACCATTCTAACCTGTAAAATGGGAATGAATGACATTATCAACCTCGTAGAGCTATCCTAAGGCTTAAACAGGATAAAGTACACAGTAAGTGTCCCATGAACACACATTGTCATTTATTTAAGGGCAAGAACACTATTTTCTTTATTTTTGTATCCATATAATCTAGCATAGCACCTGGTACATAATAAACATTAAGTATTATTGTTCTTGAAGAAAGGCAAGGATTGAACATTTGTGAGTGCCAGTAATATGCCACATACTATGCTAAGGCCCTTTACACATATTACTGCTTGTTTACACTAAAATAAGTCTTTGGCCCTTACCTCATTTTGTGGATAAGGAAACTGAGGCTCCGAGAGTGGGCAAGACTTATCAAAGCTCACACTATCAGTAAGTGGCAGAGCTTTAAACTACCCTGGCCTTTCCCCTCTGCTGGTTTGTGAGTGGATAGGTGGGAGTGTGAGGTACCACCTCTGCCCTAAGCCTGCCTGGGTTCCCTCCTTCCTTTGCAGATGAATAGGATGCTCTGTATTTGCTTTGCATTTCATCTGCTGAGAGTTCTGAGTGAGACCACAGTGGAATAAATTAGAACAACAGTATGCATGGAGCAGTGTGTAGTTCACAATTGTTCACAAAAGGTGCTTTTTTCTAGGTAGCTTTTAAATGTCCCTCCCTGAGGAGTATTTGCATTGAGTAGGGGTTGTCCTAAGGACCTCCAGCTTCCAACACCTAAAGGCAATTTGTGATGGTTGACCTGCTTGCAGACAGACAACCAGATTAAGGCTGGCCCAGCCTGAGGGAAATGCCGTGCTGTTCCCTCTGCCTGCTACAGTTCTAACCAAGGCTGAAACTCTCAATGTGCAGGACACCTGCATGTAATTCCAGGCAAAAATCCTATGCTGGGGGCTGGTGGGGACTGATATTAGGTAAGTACTTTAAGGTAATGACAAAATAGAAATCCTAGATTAAAAAAAAACCCAAATGTAAGAATATCTCATAACCAGCTGTCAATTATTTTATTAGTTTATATATTTATGCATTATTTCTTTCCCTAAAGGATTTGAGGTCACTCACAAGGAATATGTACAATAAAATAATGATAATATAAAGTAAGGATGAAAAGTCAGGAGGAGGGAAATAGAAGTAAGAATAGAAGGCAAGGGGCACCTGGATGTCTTCAGTCAGTTAAACATCTGACTTTTTATTTTTATTTATTTATGATAGTCACACAGAGAGAGAGAGGCAGAGACATAGGCAAAGGGAGAAGCAGGCTCCATGCACCGGGAGCCCAACGTGGGATTCAATCCTGGGTCCCCAGGATTGCACTCTGGGCCAAAGGCAGGCACTAAACCGCTGTGCCACCCAGGGATCCCTAAACATCTGACTCTTGATTTCTGCTCAGATCATGACCTCAGGGTCGTGAGAATGAGTCCTACAACAGGCTTTGTGCTGAGCGGGGCGTCTGCTTGAGATTTTCTCTTTCTCCCTCTGCCCCTTTCCCACACACTGCTCTCTCTCTATCTCAAATACATAAATAAATCTTTAAAAAAAAAGAATAGAAAGTCAACATTTGGAGAAAGAAGATAAATATATAGGCCATAAGGGCCTTGGAGTTTCCAGAAACTTTCTTCCAGAAAGAATTTTAAATTTGAGCTTCCTAGTAGCCAAAGGAAAATAGAAGTTTATTCTGCAGCAGAATTGTCACCATCAGAGAAGCTATATGCCAAATCTTTTTTAGAGAAAGTGATTCTCTTTCTTTTTTTTTAAAGATTTTATTTATTTATTCATGAGAGACACACAGAGAGAGAAAGAGAAAGAGAAAGAGAGGCAGAGACACAGGTAGAGGGAGAAGCAGGCTCCATGCACTGGGAGCCCGACGTGGGATTCGATTCCGGGTCTCCAGGATCACACGCTGGGCTGAAGGTGGCGCTAAACTACTGAGCCACCAGGGCCGCCCAGTGATTCTCTTTCTAGTACTTTTTTTTTTTACAGTTTATAATTTTTATTTTGAAATAGTTTAAGAATTGTAAGTAGTTGCAAAAACAGTACAGAGAGTTCCTGTGTTATCTTCACCCAGCTTTGCCCAGTGGTGATAGATTACATAACCTTCCACCATGAGCAGAATCAGGAATTTGTCGCAGTTCAAATAGTATGAGCTCAAATAGACTTTGTTTGAACTCCAGAAGCTTTTACATCTAGCTCTAGTTTTTAAGAGAAATTCCTATGAGCTTTGGAAAGAAGTCCCCAACTGGGTGACAGTGTCCTTAGAAGCATCCCTATGACAAACAAAATAATGAATTTTTTAAAAAGGTTTTATTTATTGTTTATTTGAAAGATAGAGAGTGAGTGAGAGAGAGAGAGTACAAGCAGAGTAAAGGGCAGAGGGAGAAGGAGGTTCACCACTAAGCAGGGAGCCAGATGTGGGGGCTTGATTCCTTGACTCCGGGGACCATGACCTGAGCCAAAGGCAGACGCTTAACCAACAGAGCCACTCAGGTGCCCTTGAAATAATGAATTTTATGTGCACATTCACAGGCTGCTTTCAGAGTTGTTTTTACATCACAAGTTCAAAATGGACCCCCCCCCACCCCGCCCCGTAAGGTTTTTGGGAGATTAATTGAGTCCCTGGTATGTGCTGTTGGCTCTGCTGAGTGACCCCGGCAGCCCCTCCCTGCAGTCACCTTCTTCTCCCCTCCATGCCCTCGTGAAGCCTCTCTCCTCCACCCCACCTGACTTTAAGAATGTCCACTCTGCACTCAGAATTGCTCTAGATCTGCTCACAAACAGGTTCAAAATTTCCTTCGTGTCCTCTCTATTTCCTTTGTGGTTGGGAGTGGAGGAAAATCCAGAGGTCTAGGACCGGGGCCTCTGGTGGCTGTGAAAAGAAATCATGCCTCGGTGAATTCAGTGGGTGCAAATCAAACCGAAAACATTACTAAGGCAATGGCTTGGGGGCTGGCTGTTTTCCAGCTCAGATAGGAGAGATGCTTAGGGACAGAGAGGCCTGCATGTGGCATTCTCACGGCTGCAGTTTTATAGGGACTGAGTCTGTCACTGGAGGGCAAACAGGGCCATGCCTTTTGGAGGGATGGGTCTTTTCTCTCCTCCAATCCACCGATCACAAGCACCAGAAACAGCACCAGTGTGTGGTGTGCGTGTGAGTGCATGCATGTGTGCGTCCTTGAAGAAAGTGGTTAAAGAGCTTAGGCTTCAGACTCATATTCAGATTTGAATCTTCACCCTGCTGCTTCCTAACCCCTGGGGTAATATATTCAATATTTACAAGCCTTAGTTTCCTCCTCTGAACACTGGATTATATTTACCCCTTGGGCCTGTTGTGAGAATCTAAGAATAATTATAGGCACTCCATAGACAGTGGCTCTTTTATAGCTCTCTTGGAAAAAAATGTAATTAGCATGTATACTGTATTTATGATTATCTTTGTAAAACATAATAATCTTTAAGCAACCACCCTACAGTGTAGCGTTAGATGCTGCCTGAACCACTTTTGGAAGACTTGTTTTTCCACATCTGCACCAGAGGAATGCTCCGCTTCCAAGCTTTTGTAAGGAACAAATGTTTAGCTTAGCACAGTGCCTGGCCTGTAGTAGGGGCTCCATCAGTAAAAGGGATTCCTATTGAAACTCTAGCTATTTGGGACCACACTCCTCACACATTCCTCAAAGTCAGGAGACAGGAGAGCTTTCTGTCCTGCTAAATAGCTGGTGAGCCCAGGGCTACTGACTTCCCTTCTTTGGCCTTGGGGAACATGCTCCACGGACCAGGAGTCTAGCTGATGATTCAAGCCATGGATACTGGGGCATCGCCACTTCCTAGCTGTGCAAATGACCCTGGGGAGCTGCTTAGCGTCTTGGTGCCCTGGTTTCCTCAGGTGGTAATAACAGCACCCACTTCGCAGAGCTGCTGTGGGGAGGATTGGCCTTCATAAAGCACAAAGCTGCCATCGTTAGAAGCTGTACCATCACTAAGAAGATGATCATGGAAGCTCTTCCAGCCTGGAAATTCTGTGTTCTTGACTCTTTGGGGCCCACTACAGGTAGGCGAGGGGAAAGCAAGAGGAAAAGCCAGGGAAGCCGGGATTTCGAAGAGAATTTGGTTAAAATTCCTCTCACTCCAGCTGTCTTGCTGGAGGATTTTCTAGGTCTTGTGGAGAGATAGAACTGTGCTCTTGCTTCACAGTTAGAGAAGATGGAGAAGAGATGAATGGGATAAAGGAGTGTGACTGGGATAAACTTGACTAAGCTGCCAGCTTTTGTTGAAAAGCCAAGTGGGTTTCTGAGAGCTGTTGCAAGGCTAAGGGAGATGCCCCCCAACTCGAGCTGCGGTGATGAGTGCCCTGGCAATAACAGTTCAGACACAACTGTCACCTGCTCTGCAGAAAGCAGCTCACACAGCCTCCAAGACATAAACAGACAGCTCTGGGGCACCTCTTCAGGCAACCGCAGGACTGCTGGGAGCCGGAAATAACAGTGGAAATAATCTAGAGTTTCAGGAGAAGACAAGCATGGGCTCTGAGTGAATCCTGTGGTTTACCAAAAGGCCCAGCACTCTTGGCAAAGTTCTAGAGTGCAATGCTAACTATTAGAAACAGAAGTTTGGCAAGGCCTTGTGTCTCAGGGCACATTAGATACTTTTCAGAGGAGCCAAGAATTGATTATTTTGTTTCTGGTGAATAGAGTGACTGGGTGGAGGGGCCTGCAGACAGTGTAGGCTGTGTAGCCTCCAGATACCAGTGGCAGGAAGTCGGACCCACTGTATGCATGGCCTTATGGAGGGGGTCCATGGTCATCATTCCAGGGATGGGAATCATCAGCCTGTGGGTAGCCCTGAGTCTTGCGGGGATGGGCAGATAGGATGAGCCCCCTCCATGCCCACAGACCCAGGTAGTAGCACAGAGTGGAGGAGGGTGTGACACTTGATGCCCTGAAATTAGCTAAACCCCATTCACCTTGCTCAAAACCTGTCAGTTTATCATCTTGGGAAAATTCTATATGTCACATGGACAGAGATCAAGCTTTGGCATTAAGTTTTAACCTTGAATCTGTTCTTATGTGGCTTGGGCAAATGACATAAGCTCTCTGATAACCATCCTGTCCTTCCTTTCAACAATTTCCAGATCCACAGACCCAGTTATATCTATAATAATTAAATCTTTTTTTTTTTTTGCAATCCTTTTGATTCTAACAAGTCCTTTTTGAGCATGTAATAGGCTTAACCTCCATTTTCTTATCTGTAAAGTGGGGGTGTTAGAAGGGTCAAATGAGTTAATATATATAAAGTACTTAACCCAGTGCCTTACTCATAGTAAGAGTTCAATAAATATTAGTCTTTATTTTTTCTTGCAAGCCTTCTGTGTGCCAGGATGCCTCTCTAGGCCTCAGTTTGTTTATCCATAAAATGAGGATAACAAGTAAAGTTACTTTAGAGGGCTATGTAAAGATTATATAAACAAAGAGATGCTTTGTTCATACCAAACTTTCAATAAATGGAAACTGTTGCAGTTTTTTTAGGTTAGTGTTGTATGCTGGCTAGTTTCTGGTATTGCTTCTCATCATAGAAGACTGGTCTGGTCAGGTGTTCTAAAAATAATGATCCCTGATATTTGTAGGATTTTCCCATGTGCTTTGTCATTTAATTCTCCTTCTCATCATGGGGGCTGTTGCATTGCCCAACTCCAGGGGGTGCCATGCCCCCACAAGACCACGTGATGGTGCCTCTTGGAGTTGTGCAGCATGAGGGTGCAGTCTACCACAGAGGATCTCAGACAAGTGACTAGAACTCATATAGATCCCCTGCTGGACCCATCCTCTGTATAACACTAGCCTAGCAGTGAGATGTTCTCAATTGCTCAGGCAGTCTTTGGGAACAAAGTCCTGCTGTACACCCAAGTGGCCTTGGTGGCTTCCATTTTGTTTTGTTAAAATACAGGAAGAATTCTCCTTGAGAGACTAAGGCTTGTGATAGCAAGCATCCCCTCATCCCTTATTTGATATGAGTGGGTAAGGTTGAGGAGATCCTGAAGGAACAGAAGGAAATGTGGGGCCCTCATCACTTGTGTTTGGGGACCCTGGTACCCTAATATCACCATGGGGACATGAGGTCCCTAAGGAGAAAGAGGCACAAGGAGGGAGGTGGGGAATGGGAGTAGAAGGCAGGTGGTACTACAAACCTACCATCTGCTTCACAACTGCTCTTCCTGCCCACTTCCCACCAATTTTTAGAGCTTTGAGGGGTGGGGAGTGAGAGGTGTAGGTAGGCCAGAACGAGGGAGAGAGGTTAAGTAGTGATTCAAAGAAGCTATTGGAAGCCTCTAAAAAGCAAGCAAAAAAAAAAAAAAAAAAAAAAACCCAAAACAAACCCTCTAAAAGTCCAGCCAAGATTGTTTAAAAGGGGATTTAAAGTTCATTTAGCGCAACTCCTCCTTGCAAGTGCTCTTTTGTTGGATACAGAGTGAGCACACACTCAAATGTCTACAGAGACTGTCAGACAGCCGGGGGACAGTGACCCGACCCACGGGGGTTCCAGTGAGCTAGAGACCACATGGCCTCCCCAAGAGCAGCCAGTATTACCAGGAGGAAATTCAGCTCAACATTGCCAGATCTTTCTGATTTTCAGAAAAAAGCCATAAGCCTGAATTGTTTATGGGAAATCTCTCAATTTTTAAATGTTGGTCACACTTCCAAAAAAAACCTGTGGCCAGGGGCGCCTGGCTGGGTCAATCACTAGACCATGTGACTCTAGATCTCAGGATTGTGGATCCGAACCCCATGTTGAGTACAGAGATTACTTAAAAATAAAATCTTAAAAAAAAAAAAAAAAGTAAAACTGCAGCCAAACAACATATCTGCGACAGAACACAAGCCATGGGCTGTCATTTTGTGACATCTGAGTTATCCCTAACTCCAGGGACTCCTGTCCCTTCATCCCAGGCAAGACTTTGCCTTCTGCACATCTTTTCCCTTGAAGACCCTCCTGCTGGGAGCTGGCACTGTGATTACAGTACAGCCTGAGCCAGGAGACTGGTCTGGAAGGAAGAATGTGAGACTAGGTGTCAGAGGGCATGTATCATGTGCGCTGAAAGAAGACCTATGCCATGCTCAGACCTCTGAATCCCTTGTGAGTAAGGGAAGTAAGGGACTTTGAGCTGGTCCGTAACTTCTCTGGTCCTAGTTTTCACATATGATGAAGGAGGGGTTCACTCACTATGCAATGTCTAGACATTTCCAGCTTTGCTGTCTGCAATCTGTTCTCGGCACGGGGGATTGGGGAAATTAGGGTGTAATAGGACATTATGTCCTATTAATATTCACTGTAGCCATCACCCAATGAGCGTTCCTATACACCAAATGCTTGCTAAATACATACGCTATCACATGTAATCCTCCCAAGTGCCCTTTGGAATAGGTATTTTCATGTGTGCAGAGATGGTCACTATAATTCTATAATTCACCCTCATATGCGTGCTCCTTTGCAACATGACTCTGCCACTTTTCTCATCAAGAGGGGCGACCTATTTCATCACTCCCTGAACCTGGCTGATCTTGTGACTTCTGATAGATAGAATGTACTGGAAGCGATATTCTGGGACGTCCAAGGGTAGATTCCAAGGGGCCTTGCAACTTCCACTTGCTGCCATAAAATGCAGTGTAAGGAAGCCTATCTACTCTAACAGAAGTTGAGAGGCCACTTGGAGAAAAGCTGAGGTGTCCCAGGAGGGGACCAGGGTCAGCTGCTAGATACATGAGTGAGGCCGTCTTGGATCCCTCAAGCCCACCTGGCCTCCAGATGAATGACAGCAGCCACAGGAGGGACCCCAGATGAGGGTGGCAGAAGAAATGCCCAGCTAAGTCCAGTCCTAATTATAGACTTGTGGATAAATGGTTATCGGTTTAAGCCACCAATATTTTGAAATAATAATTCTATGGGCATATAATTCATATATCACAAAATCCACCCTTAGAAAAGTATACAATTCCGTGGTTTCCAGTATATTCACAAACTTGTGCATCCATTACCAGTATCTAATTTCAGAATATTTTCATCATCCCCAAAAGAAACCCATTACCCATTAGCAGTTACTCCCCATCCCTCTGGCAACCACCCTAGCTCCAGGCAAACACTAATTTGTTTTTTATCTCTATAGAGTTTCCTACTCTGGACACTTTATGCATATTAATGAAATCACACAATATGTAGCTTCTTCTACTCAGCAGAATGTTCTCCAGGTTCATCACTATGTAGCACATGTGTTAGTATTTCACTCCTTTTTACTGCCAAATAATATTCCACTGTTTGAGTATGCCACATTTTGTTTATCTAATTGCCAGTTGATGGACACTTAATGTTTCTGTTTTGGGTTGTTTTGAGTAATGCTGCTATGAACATTCATGCACATGTTTTCATGAACTTATAAAACAAGTTTTTAGAACATAGGAAATATGTTTTCAATTCTCATGGGTGTATACCTAGGATTGGCATTGCTGAGTTATGTGGTAACTGTTTAACATTTTGAGGGGCTGCCAAACTGTTTTCCAAAGCAGCTGTATCATTTTGCAATCCCACCAGCAACATGTGAGGTTTTCAATGTCTTCACATCCTTGTCAGCATCTGTGATTGTCTTTATTTTAGCCAGTGGGTGGTAAAATGGAATCTCATTGTGGTTTTTGATTTGTGTTTTTCCTTACTGGCTAATGGTTTGAACATCTTTGCATGTGCTTTTTGGCTATTTCTATGTATTCTTTGGAGCAATGTCTATTCGAATCTTTGCCTATTTTTAAATTGGGTGTCTTTTGGTTGGGTTGGTTTGGAAGGGTTCTTGATCTATTCTGATACAAACTCCTTATTAGATTTGCAAATATTTTCTCATTCTTGGGTTGTCTTTCACTTTCTTAAAGCACAAAAGTTTTTATTTTCATGAAGCTCAATTTATCTGTTTTTTTAAGCCATTAAATTTTGAGGTGGTGTGTATGTAGTGCTAGATAATGAATACACAATCCCATTTTAGAGATGAGGAAACTAGAGCCCAGAGAGCTTAAATGACTTGTTTTAAGTTACATAGCAGATACCTGATTGGGCAGTCTGACTCTTCTTCAGTTTGGTTGCCAGGAAGCTCAGAGTAAGGAATAGGATATTTTGTCATTGAGAAGGTTCCATGGATTGCCTACCTTCGATCTCATTTTCTCTTCGATCTTGACTTTCCCTCTTCCTATCCAGTCATCTAACAGATATTTAATGATAACCTGACACCTGAGAAAGATGAATTAAGCAGGTATGATCCTTGAAGCAGAACCTATGGTGCCTTGCCCACACCTCCTTGAGCCATAGCAGTACAGCAGCCTGCCTTCCAATTGCCTAAGGGCTTTCTCTGCCTACTGGAGATGCTCTCTCCTTTGTTGGCCTAAAGAGCTGGAGAATCGACCTCCCACCCTCTCCTGAGAGCTGCCCTCAACCAGTGACTAAAAGTGCTGAGGTGGGCACCTGGGTGGCTCAGTGGTTGAGTATCTGCGTTTTGCTCAGGGTGTGATCCCGGGGTCCTAGGATGAAGTCTCACATCAGGCTCCCCACAGGGTGCTTGCTTCTCCCTTTGCCTATGTCTCTTCCTCTCTCTCTGTGTGTCTCTCATGAATAAATAAATAAAATCTTAAAAGAAGGGGTGGGGGCAGAGGTATTAATACCCAGCAACCCTGACCCTGAGGAGGTTGGACACATAGAGATGTGTGTTTCGTAGCGCCTCGCAGGTTCCCAGCAGGCTGAGCCCTGGCTGCCCACAGAAATAACTGACCTTTCATGGCCTTCTATTTTCTGCTCCATGGTCCTAGTCCCCAAACAGGGCTCCCTGGCATCGTTTCCAAAACGAATTCTCCTCTCAGGGTTTGCTTTGGAAGAACCCAAACTAAGATAGTCTCTGATGTCATGGAGTTTATAGCCTCTTAAGCTGATAACCAAATACTTATCTAACAGCTGTAGCAAGTGCGCCAAGGAGACACTCAGGACTTGGGCAGTGATGTGAAAACCAACACCTGAAGGGTGGCCTGGATGCAGCTGAAGGAAGGTGTGTGGGTGGGGAACAGTGTTCCTTACTGGCAGATGTCACAGCCCCTGCTCAGGCCTGGAGGAGAAAAGGAGATTGGGTATACCAGGAACTGAAGGGAAGATATTCCAATTTTATTTCCCCTTATCTTGATTAACATTATATTCATAGCAATTTTTCTATTTTTATGATGTATTTTTAAATCCTTGAGGGAATAAGGTTGGTAGGTAAACAAACTCTCTCCCTGGGCAAGAGAGAGCCTTGCAAGGGGCCATGGGCAAGTCATTTAGCCTCTCCACATCTCACATTCTTTGTCAAGTGGGGATGCACATTCTCCCTGCTGTGTCTCTGCCATGGTTTTGCTGGGGCAATCAGTGAGGCGGTGCACAGGGATAGCTTTTGGACATTGCAAGGTGGTACCCAAATGTGACAGGTAGTTGTGAAGAGGTTCCATGAAGAAATGCATGTTCTTATTATTTACTAATGGGGTTACTTTCTTTGTCTTTCAACCATGTCGCTGGTGGATATCTTACTCTCTCAGTTATACATCCAAAAGCTCACCCTGACCTCATTTGTCCATCTTCTGAGTGCCAGCAACAGGGAAGGAAGACCGAGGGCTTTGGAATCAAATCAACTCAGCTTTGAATCCTGACTCTATTTACATATCCTAATTAGCCAACACAGGGATGCTGATAGGTTTCTATTACCCAGGGGTGCTGCTTGGATTAAAGGGATCATCCTGGCCCAAGAGGGTGGCTGAATAAATGTTAGCTTCATAGCTTCACAGTCCAAGATCAGAGGAGTCCAAGGTCTGTGTTTGCCCTCTCTGCATGCAGCTCCAGGATCCCCTGTGAACTCAGAAAACGCATTTGGGTGATGATTCTGAAAAGGATGAGTCACAGCTTTGCACCAGATGGCCTGGCTTTGGCACAAACACTGCCCCCCACCCTCCAATTTCCTCACCTGGCTAGGGCAGAAAGGTTTCTGCTGGGTTTTTTGTTTGGGGGTTACTGACCTCCAGCCTCCACCAAATAGGCAGGGGTCCCCAACTCAGATGAGTTTCCATACTGCTGCCTTGAGCCTACCAATGTAACAACCTGGTTGCTTATCTGCATCCCACATGCACCCCAAGCTCCTTGGGTTTGGGGCTGGGTCTTGCTCACCTTCTCACCTTTCATAGTTGCTAAATAAATATTTGTTCAATGAATGAAGGTAGACATTGGTCTTGCTCACAAGGAGTATACAGACTGGTTGTATAAACAGGAGGGTAATACATAGAGTCAGTCACATTCTGTGAAAATCCCAGGGCTCAGTGTATTTTGTCTGTAATTGGTAGGGCTCATCTCAGGAATACTAATTCTAGGCCAGGCCTGGAGATAGAAGGGCTGGGACACAGCCTGAGGATGATCCTTTGAGGGATGGACAACATTCCTACAAATGAGAGAGAAGGATGGGACGGGCTGGAGCCTATAGCTGAGGCTAACGCTGCCAGCCTATCATTCCCCAGAGT